>NC_088708.1:33941356-34257815 GCF_963576615.1 Watersipora subatra | reverse complement strand
ATGATCACCTGTTTTATTGCCGTATGACACGTTCACAAGCCAATTCCTCCTTTATGTAAAAAACAGCCACTCATGAAACTCGTTTGTTTCCACCACTCTAATACTTACATGTAAATAGCGCTGCTGTTTCCAGCTGGTATTTTAAAAACACTGTGAATTTCAGTTAATTTTTCCGACTTTCAAATCTTGCCCTTCAAATAGGAACAAACTAAATTTAACTTGTTAATTTAATGACTGCACAGTACCTGCGGTACACAGTACCTGCGGTATTATTGGTTTGTATCGACAACTTGTCTCTTTTTTCCTTATCACTTTCGTTTGGTTTAGAACTCATGATTAAGGTTTATTTCACATTAAGGGAACACACATTCAATGTCGATGCACATCGATTATATTCTTACTTTTCATTAGACAGCAAGGTTTATAGTGAAGAGAAAAAAGAAATTATATATGTCTAATGTAAAACGAAAAAGATTTTGCACAAAAAATAATGGCTAGATAAAGTCGGTTTTGTTACAATGATAACAATAAAAAGTGATACCGATACAATCAATACGAAATGAGAAAACAGAATAAAACCATGAATATGTGAAATTAATAGTAATGAGCACAGGACTGTGCTCATTACTATATACACTGGTATAAAACCAGGTTACTGTTCCAGTTATCCATCAAAATTTTGGTATTTCTCAATACTTGGACTAACATAAAAATGAGGTATAGAAATTAAATACATCAGTGAAGCAGACAAGTACTTTGTCTGCCCGAACAAAGAGAGAATGCAGAGGCAATTCCGACTCGAAAATGTCCATTTGAATGTTTTTTAGTTTTGCAATGTCTAGCGATTGCCCTTTCTAAGAACCTGGAATTGAAGAATGAAAATGTGCCATTGCAGTTGCACTTTAATGGAACATTTTAAGTTGAAACAGCACATTTAAAAATTACAAATTCACAAAATAGTCGATGGATTTTGAAATGATTTTTAAAACGAAAAACAAACGCAAAAGGTAATATTAGTTGATAATAAAAAGTACATATCATTTAGCTTAATGCAATCGCAATAAGAATACCGTAGATAACATAGTTACGACGATGAGAATGGCTTAGCCTTGTGGCTAGGTGCGCGTGTTTGCAAACTTGCGATTGCAATCGTCGCGAATTCAATAAACATAAGACAAACTTTAAATATTTATGAATAATTATGCAGTTATTTATTCTCTTTGCTTTATCGACACTCCTGACAATCTCTCATAGCATGCTAGACTGAGGGTATGAACACATATTTATAATAGATATACCCATATTCGTCATTTTCTCTTCCAAGTGCAGCGAAGGAAAAAATGATATTTTTAAGGATATGGGACTCTTGTTATTCAAATCAAGTTGGAGAACATGCACCGTATTGGCACTTTACCTTATAGAATTTACTACATTATAGAAAAAAACTACATCAATTCTTTACGTTATATGTTTACATTATAGGAGTGTCTACTGTACCTTGGATATAAAGATTTAGAATGTAGCAGTACATCACTGATTACATTTGTCATTAGCATATGTCCCAGCTCATGTTCATACACAAACAGTAATTCTGCAAGAAAATGACTTCTAATTTAAACAAAGTTGTCTGTCCGCAATTGTCTGCAGTTTGATAAACAATTGGTAGCTACCATATAAGAGGTAGTTAACATATAGCTGGTAGTTAACATATAGCTGGTAATTAATATATCATTGATAGTTAATATATAACTGGTAGTTAACATATACCAAGTAGTTAATATCTAACAGATAGTTAACATATAAATGGTAGTTAACATATAACTGGTAGTTAACATATAGCTTGTAGTCAATATTATCATATAGCTGGTAGTTAATATATAACTGATAGTTAACATATAACAGGTAGTTAACATATTACTGTTAGATAACATATATCTGGCAATTTAAGCTCTGTAGTTTTAAATATTCACTTGTTTGAGCAGTAATTCTTTTGCTGCCATCAATCATAATATGCTGTCATGTCTGCTGCTTCGCTGACTTTGGACTGGTTCACAACATACTTATAGATTTTAGATTTTTTCAATCAAGCAAGTGCCTTCTTTGATTTTTTGACTAACCTTATAGTTTTTCTGATAATAGACATGGTGGAGAGTTTTTAATAGTCATAACTCACTGAGTTATTGCCAATTGTGACTATAGATAAGGGGGGTATAGTAGCCTTATTGGCATCCTCCGCATATCACCATTTGAGTTTTCTTTGCTGAGGCATAGCAAGGATAAATTGAGGAATTAATGAACTGTTCATGAGAAGATTGGTAGAATTATTATCTCGGGCTAGCAATTGAATAAGACTGGCAAGTGGTAGTAGAATATGACTGTGCAATATCCAAAGTTGTCTGCTCTTTTTTAATGTTGGATCAGATAAAAGAGAAGATGATTTTAAAATACATAGATAGTCATAGGCATTGTTTAGTACACAGTATATCTATGTTCCACTCACCAATTACCTGAATTTATTACAAAGGTGATTACTAAGTGTTATATGACCCGCTTGGGAATTTCTATCGTATTGCTGCAGGTAATTTGGCACCATTTTTAGGTCTCTTACCGAATGCTTATCTTCTTAGACCATGACTCTTACGACATTTGCTGCTCGACCGACATTGCTGCATTTGTTCTGTTGTGCTGCAGTTTACGCGTTATTTCAGACTCGAAGGCTGTTGAGCGCATGCCCTGCTACCTCATCACCCTTGGAGAGGCTTGTTTATACTGCCCACAGATTCTCTCTCAATCAATCATCCAGCTTGTTCAGAGTCTACTAGTACTTCCTAAGATCTCAGGTAGTACATATGCTCTTATCATAGATATAGTAAACCCTGGATATGCCAATAATCAAAATAAGTGAGGCCTATAAATAGCATGATGCAACGTCATGGTGATGTGTAGAGTGAATCAGCTGATCTATGAATTCCTATTGACTTGACACTAAAACTGCTCAATTATTCCATATTTTGTGCATCTGAGACTGCATATTTTATTGATAATGTATAAAACTGACTTTGGATGAGAAAGGCAAGAATCTTACGCACATGGTAATGGATAATAACAATGATTTAGAAGCTTCTATATCATTGATAATACAAAGAGTGACCAAATAGAATTTAAACTAATGTAAAGGAATGTGCCGGCCTTCACTTAGCACGATCTAGATTATTACATAAAGAGAAGAGAATGTGTGTAGTTTCTTTCAATTTTATTATAGAAGGAAATTACACTAGCCAAGGAGCGTACGGCTATTTGCTCTACCTAACTGAGTGAGCGCGCTCGTTTATATACAATAAACTCACCCGTTCCAGCTAACGGAGCCGAGTAAAAACCGTATTACATTAGCAATAAACTTAATTGTTAATCCGTTGGCATGGTTATAATACAGCGATAAACTAAGACATAATAGTGATATAGTATATGGACAACTTAATAACGATATAATAAAAAAACACCACGGCATGCAAGATATAACATATAAAAATATTTACATGAATTGCTGAGTCATGGCTCGGCGTCCACCACACTAATAACAAACTAATGAATCAAATGAGATTTAGAAGCAGTTAAGCGGGATCACTGTATTAAACACCCATTAGACATGACTGAAAATAACTAGACGAGATAGTTTTTGTCTAAGGTTGGTTGAACTAGATTCATGCTTTGAAGCGGCATAGTGTATTCAGATTTTAATATAGCAATTACATCCAGATCAATACAGTTAGCATTAGGACTCAGTGTGATATCTGCTTTTATGAGCAGTGCTCGAAGTGCAGATCTAAAGCACTGCACGTCCGAGTTATTGTTATAGCCATCCTTAGATGTATCTCGGAAAACAGAGTCTCAATGTGATCCTGTTTGATCTTAAAGGTTAGGAAGTAGTTGATGTGAGGGTCGTTGCTGAAAAGATATTGAGCAATGCCATGTACAGATTTGGCTGCTGACTCAAAACCAATGAAGCAGCTTTTCACTTGGTGTCTTTAATTGGCATAGATAGCTTATGAAATTGTTGAGAACTTCTTGTTTTGAGTTCAAGTTCTGTCCTGTTATGGGCAATTTAGGATATACCTGGGGTGTTGTAGTCTCCCCTGATGACATTTCACTAAAAATTTGGTCTTATTGTTACGTTTATGACTTAAAAACTAGCATGATAAGCATGCTTTCACTACTAAACTTATTGCTCAGCTGAAGGCTCTGTTGTCGTGATGCACATCACAGCGACGTAACGTCGTGAAAACAACAGCCAATTATGTGCCTCACTTTTGCTCCATTGTAATGATAGCTATTCGCCAATCTAGGGTTTACTCTATGGGTGTTATGGAGTATTTAAGATAGTGCGCCGTGTTATGGGGTATTTACAGTAGTGCGCTATGTTATGGAGTATTTAAGGTAGTGCACCGTGTTATGGAGTATTTAAGGTAGTGCACCATGTTATGGGGTATTTAAGGCAGTGCACCGTGTTATGGAGTATTTAAGGTAGTACGCCGTGTTATGGAGTATTCAAGGTAGTACGCCGTGTTATGGAGTATTTAAGGTAGT
The DNA here is from genome assembly GCF_963576615.1 of Watersipora subatra. NCBI lineage: Eukaryota > Metazoa > Bryozoa > Gymnolaemata > Cheilostomatida > Watersiporidae > Watersipora > Watersipora subatra. The sequence goes on along the minus strand of NC_088708.1, from coordinate 34,253,231 downwards.
GCACCGTGTTATGGAATATTTAAGGTAGTGCACCGTGTTATAGAGTATTTAAGGTAGTGCACCGTGTTATGGGGTATTTAAGGTAGTGCACCGTGTTATGGGGTATTTAAGGTAGTGCACCGTGTTATGGAGTATTTAAGGTAGTACGCCGTGTTATAGAGTATTTAAGGTAGTGCACCGTGTTATGGAGTATTTAAGGTAGTGCACCGTGTTATGGGGTATTTAAGGTAGTGCACCGTGTTATAGAGTATTTAAGGTAGTACGCCGTGTTATGGAGTATTTAAGGTAGTGCACCGTGTTATGGAGTATTTAAGGTAGTGCACTGTGTTATGGAGTATTTAAGGTAGTGCACCGTGTTATGGAGTATTTAAGGTAGTGCGCCGTGTTATAGAGTATTTAAGGTACATCCAAGCCTGGTCATAGACCTTTTATTTTATAATAGATGCTAACTGAGATGTGGAATACATATGAGATACATAAACATGCTGCTGTCTGTTTTGGATGAGCTGAGCAGTTTATGGTGTGCTGACGGTTGTCAGGAAAAACTTGAGTCATAAAGTACTTTTCTGTTTTGAAGCCACATAGTATAAATAGCGAGTTCTTTTTATCCTATGGTTCTGAGGCTTTTTTGTTTTGACCAAGCTGCTGAATCACTTATTTTCTCTTTGTGATGGCGATGAAAATTATTTGCAGATTTTAGTTTTCAGTCGAACTTCTGGTGACCTGTAAACTTACACTACTGTTGCACTAATGGTCTTTAAGGTTTCAACAGATGATATTGCACAGTTTTAGTGGTTTTTGGTGTAAGATGTTTTAACATAAACAAGGGTGCATCTCACATACCCATAAACAAGGGTGCATCTCACATACCCATAAACAAGGGTGCATCTCACATACCCATAAACAAGGGTGTAACTCACATACCCATAAACAAGGGTGTATCTCACATACCCATAAGCAAGGGTGCATCTCACATACCCATAAACAAGGGTGCATCTCACATACCTATAAACAAGGGTGCATCTCACATACCTATAAACAAGGGTGCATCTCACATACCCATAAACAAGGGTGTATCTCACATACCCATAAGCAAGGGTGCATCTCACATACCCATAAACAAGGGTGCATCTCACATACCTATAAACAAGGGTGCATCTCACATACCTATAAACAAGGGTGCATCTCACATACCCATAAACAAGGGTGCATCTCACATACCCATAAACAAGGGTGTATCTCACATACCCATAAACAAGGGTGCATTTCACATACCCATAAACAAGGGTGCATCTCGCATACCCATAAACAGATACCTTTATAAAAGTTTACCCAGGCTACATTGCAGGGCTGCAGTGGTAATGTTACTCTCAATTTTGTTAAAAGTGGTAAAAGAAGCCAGCAAAAGATTTTAGTGTGCAATTGACTGTTGGAAGTGCAATTGACTGTTGAAAAGAGTGTTATAGTCTTATCATTTTATTTTATCGTAAAGGAGAGACAATCTTGGTTGGCAATATCTTTAAATATCTTTAAAAAAATGTTGGTTGTAGAATTGGATGGAAATATTGCTTAAAGGTTGACTTGCAACAAAATTCACATTACAGTTATTTGGTATCAAAAGATTCACCATGTCTTACTCTGCTGTGTTGTAGGTGCCAATTATGTGGAAATGTGATTACAAGCTCTTAAAAGCTCAAAAACGAAAAGCCGCTGTAGATTGGAATCCATTTATTTTTCTGACGTAGTCATTACATTTGTTTATTGTCTTGTCACGTGTTGTTCTCACATGAATTGGAAGGCCAATAAAAAGCTCAATATAAAACTTCTCGTAGCACTAGTTTATGATAAACACTTCAGGTTTTACAGAAGACCCCGTATCAAATATAGATGCTCGCTACTTTACAGTTTTGTTTCAGCTTGATCTAATCGTCAAGTCGTAATTTGATCATGTGACCCAATGCTTTGCAAATAATTTCTGCAGCACTTTTCGATTATCACAAGTGACCAACAGGCTCGTCATTATTATCAGACAATGATATGTACTCCTTCAAGGTAAGGTTAAAAAATTAAATGAATTTTTACGGTAAGTTATAAGATATCAATGCTAAAAGTGACAGCATTACAATGACGATAAAACAGACGCGTAAGAACAATAGACATGGTTTTATTGAATGCGTGAAGTATGTTTGTGAAAATATTTTGACGAATGAGGTTGCATGAAAGTGTAAACAGAAACCATTTTGTAACAACTACGTTCCATTTGAGCCGTTTTGGAAAGAGAATCCAAACTACGGCAGTCTCGTGTGGCTGCGATTAACTGTTCGTTTTTTAGCTTTTAAGAGCTTGTAATCACATTTCCACATATTTTGCACCTACAACACAACAGAGTAAGACATGGTGAATATTTTGATACCAAATAACTGTAATGTGAATTTTGTTGCAAGTCAATCTTTAAGGCTCTTAAAAGTCATCTGCATAACTTGGTCAAGTCATTAGTGGCAGGCGAGCATTAGTATTGTTATTAACATTGTTATTAACATTGTTATTAATGTTGTTATGAATATTGCTGGTATTGTAGGGGAGCAGAAAAGGCTGGGCTTGCTAGCTGATATGGCGAGTGGACTGCTTCCCTCCTCCATTAGATCTGCTGCGCTTTTGTGTCTTGGTAAGAGATGTTCTGTTTATCTAGTTGGGGTCACCATTATTTTCGATCAAAATTTGTTTTTTTTAGAACATTCTTACTGCATTCTTATATGAAATAGCGCATTTCAATTACAAAGCTATTCTCTTGTAATCTGTTCATTGATTTTTTTCCATCGCTAGGAACTTTTAGAGATACTCATAACAAAAGAGAAGTCTTCTCTTTGTTTTATGTCAGTCATCACGACTCCTTGACCATACAGTAATGTAGTAGTTGCGAACACGAATAATATACATATTCGTGGCAGTCAACTGGCTCTAGTCTTTCTTAAGCTTTATCTCCCTTTTTATCCAAAACTGTGAGCCAATCTCTTTTGACTTTAGGTCAAGTCTGTATGATTTACTGCTTACCGCTTGATAGTAATAATACACAGTGCACTCTCAAGATACGATTTTAATCCATTCCAAGGTTGGCACCGTATGGAGAAAAAATCGTATAGAGCGATATAGAAACCATAGTAATTATACAATGCATACATCCCCCGGTGAAATCACCAAAGTTTAATATAAGTACTGTACATGCATGTTAAAGATTAGTAATAAAATAGTATGTTAACCTCAGTAACTATAGTTACCTACAGTAACTTTAGTGTATTTATTGGTTATGATCTGCAGCAAATGTATGTTACAATGTGCTATGTGCAGTACGTAATTAAGGGAGTTCTTAGCTTCGAGACAGACAAAGATGTATGTTTGTATGTATAACATAAACTTTGAATTTAACTTAAATGAATGTAGCTTACTAAACACATACTTGAACCTAAGTTTTAGTATGTATTTTCAATTATTTTACTGAAATTCAACTTTTTATCATTAAAATTTTATCACCTATCGGTTTCCAGCTTCATTTTCACTATAGTTTTTAGCCGACCTCATTAAAACCTCTTTCACCCTAATTTGCTAAAAAAGCCCGAGCGGTGCTGTTGTCGGAAATGTTTTGTTTCATACGTAATGAAATGGATTTTTTGTTAGCAAGTTAAAAGAAGTTGTTTGACCACTGACATTCTGTTTGAAGAGATGCAACTCCAACTTTGCTACTGGCTTTATAAGAAAATAATACTGTTTTTCACCTGGGTAATGCTAAACTGAGAGAAATCCATAGATATAGTAAACCCTGGATATGCGAATAATCAAAACAAGTGAGGCCTATAATTAGCTTGACGCAACGTCATGGTGATGTGCAAAGCGAATCAGCTGATCTATTAACTCCTATTGACTTAGCACAAAAAACTGCTCAATTTTTCTATAGTTTGTGCATCTGAGACTGCATATTTTATTGAAAATATGTAAAACTTATATCCAGTAATATTTCAACTTACGAGTGCCCTAACGTACGAGAAACTTGAGGTACGAGCCAGCTTTTAAGCAAGTTTTAGCACTAACATATGAGCCATGTTTGAGATACGAGCACATGAGTCAGTTGCCAAGTATGTCGGGGGTGTTTTATGAGAACAGCATCACTCTGTATTTTTCAACTGCTCAGATTATACTTTTGTACCATGTTTTTTGTGCGCGATTTTCAGTGCTGAATTATGTGAATTAAAAGTACCGTGCGTAGACCGAAAGTTTGCCAGTAAAAGGATAGGTAATGCAGAGAAAAAGCGAATGATAACAATTGATATTAAACGGAAAATTATTAAAAAATATGCAAAATATGTATGCGTGATTGAGCTAGCTTAGCAAAATGACAGAAATACATCCACAATTATCAAACACAAGGATTATATTCAAGGCATTTAGTTTACAAAAGGACTAACCATAGTTTCTAAACGGCGTAGCGATCTTCACGACCACTGATGGAGAGACTGCTCAGGCTTTAGATAAAAGACAAACACTTGGCCGGTGACTGCGTAACTGAAACGATGCTACGTAAAAAGGCCGGTGCTATCTATCAAGACTATAAAAAATAGACATTCGGACAAGTTGGCTAGTGGTCGTGCATTAACCCTTGGTGACGACACCTGTGTTCGTCCTGATTGCAACATGTTGAAAGGGCGACAAAGACAAACGTCCTTAGATAGGTTTCTCTTAAAACGGCCGGCTGGTCGTGAGAGCGAAACAAAAGAAACATTAGCTAACGAGCGAGAAACTTAAAACTATGAACACCGAAAAAACTTTAATTACGTTAAGTTAAAGATTAAAGTTTGCTTTTAGGTTTGCTTTTAAGTTTGTCTTTTAAGACTTGGATAAAATCCAAACTTATTAAAGTCAACTGTTGTAATGAAGGATAACTTATCTCTCCCTCTCTGGCAAATGCTAGAGTTAGCTGCTATTGTATGCATTTAATTTTACATTTTAATTAATCACATTTCCTTGCATTCTTTTTTATTTGTTGCTTTTTGAAAGCATGTGGTAAGTTAGGACAATAACCAACATATTCTTCCTGTTACATAATCTTGTTTTGAGTGTTTTATTTGCATTTTTTAGAGTATGGAAACCAATCAATATATATTTAATTGTTCTATATATAAATAAATTGCACCAACATGCGAGTAAATTGACATACGAGCTCAGTCTCTGAACGCATTAAGCTCGTAAGTCGAAGTATGACTGTAATGACTTTGGATGAGAAAGGCAAGAATCTTACACACATGGTAATGAATAATACCAATGATTTAGAAGCTTCTATATCATTGATAATACAAAGAGTGACCAAATAGAAATTAAACTAATAACAAACTAATGAATCAAATGAGATTTAGAAGCAAATACGCTGGACCACTGTATTAAACACCCATTAGACATGACTGAAAATAACTAGACGAGATAGTTTTTGTCTAAGGTTGGTTGAACTAGATTCCTGCTTTGAAGCGGCATAGTGTATTCTGATTTTAGTATAGTGATTTACTATAGTTTTGAGTAGACTGTTGGCATGGACTGTACATGTAAAACCTTGATTGAGGTTATGTAATAAGACATATATGTTATTGTCTGTGATGTTACTTGTTTAAAAGCTATCTGTGTGATACCATAGCTCTCCATGCGTGAACGTAGGCACTTTTCTGCAGCAATACATATTCGGCCTATCAATCTGGTCACCAATCCTCCTCTGGTTTTAATTGAGATTAGGGTTATGTCATCACTAGTTCTACTTCCCACTACTTCTACATCAGTCAAGAACCTGATACACTCATCACATTTCAGTTAGAAAACAATCCTCATCACCAAACTCCTCATCTTCACCTTCTTCAGCTTTTTTCTCTTCCTTTTTCTTTCTAGCCAGAGAGTGTAGCAGGAGTTGGCCAGTTTTTTAGCCCTGCTCACATCCAGATCAATACAGTTAACATTGGGACTCGATGTGATATCTGCTTTTATGAGCAGTGCTCGAATTGCAGATCTAAAGCACTGCACATCCAGATTATTGTTATAGCCACCCTTAGATCGTATTGTGGAAAACAGAATCTCAATGTGATCCTGGTTGATCTTAAAGGTTAGGAAGTAGTTGATGTAAGGGTAGTTGCTGAAAAGATATTGAGCAATGCCATGTACAGATTTGGCTGCTGACTCAAAACCAATGACGAAATGAGGATGATTTTCCTATTATTTTCCACTAGCAGCTTTCAGCTTGGTGTCTTTAATCGGCATAGATAGCTTATGATATTGTTGAGAACTTCTTGTTTTGAGTTGAAGTTCTGTCTTGTTATGGGCAATTTAGGATATACCTGGGGTGTTGTGATCTCTTCTGATGACATTTCACTAAGAATTTGGTCTTATTGTTACGTTTATGACTTAAAAACTAGCATGCCAAGCGTGCTTCCACTACTAAACTTATTGCGCAATTGAAGGCTTTGATGCTGTGATGCACATCGACGTAACGTCGTAAAAACAACAGCCAATTATAGGCCTCGCTTTTGCTCCATTGTAATAATAGCTATTCGCCAATCTAGGGTTTACTATATCTATGGAGAAATCAGTCATCGTGTTTCTTTTAGACGTTGTGATAATGTTGTGATAGTGATAATACCCTTATAGCAATAAGTGTACTAATAGTACTCATGGGGTAGTAATAATACTGCTATATATAGGGTAGGAAGGGCGTTATACCTCAATATGCTCTCTCCGCCTAATCAGATAAAGTACCAGGAATGTAGAATTATACTAGACATCTCTGTTCAATGATGTTTTACTTACTGTAGGTCTAATTAGACGCTACTTTTCTTAGGATAGGTATGTATACGTATGGGACATATCTGTATTTGACCCGCTGTACATAGGCAGATTTGGATACAGTCCAGCTACTATATATGAAGTGGATCAGTTCTGTGATCTGTTTCGTATGTTGAAAGCATTGCATGTTCGAGCCAATATTCTAATGAGAATACAGCAGTTTGTTGATAAGCTACACAGTTCAAAATTCTACAGTTACTCCTTAGTATACACTGCAGGAAATTAATTACACATAATATTAAAACATGTATTATATAAAACTATCATAAAACATTGTAAAACAAAATTAATTGTAAGAAAAGTCAAGAAGCAATAATCCTTGGAACATTCTAACACGTGCACCAATAGTTTCAGCAACAGAGTTGATGGTAGAGATACACAGCGTAGCTTGCTCTACCTTGAACTTTACCTTGAACTGGGTAAATATTAGATGGATTTTATATTTCTTTACTTTGTTCTATCACGATCTTCATATTTGCTTGCGAAAATTCACTGCTTACGCAAACTTTGAATGTTGTATGTTAAAAATCACTTCCCGTGTATTTTCAATTATTTACTTGAACTTTTTTTGTGTGTAGAAAAAATTGTATGCGAAGGCAACTCACTGATGATAAGTCTGATATGTATACATGACTAAATTTAGGGCAGGTCTGTATTTATTACTATATAACACAGATCTGTGTACATGGCTACATACCCTACAGGATGAAACTATTCGATGGATTTAATAATTTGAGGGTTTGCGTACAGTCAAATCCGCGAATTATTAAAATCTGCGACTAATTAGTTTTATTGTTAACACAGGGGAGAATAACTACTAACTCAAATTAAAAACTAGTCGCTGGGCAGAGTTAATAAACGTAGCTGAGTTCCAAACTCTTTGAAAATAATCATCCGGGCCTTGAGTAAAGCCCATTGCAAATGCATCACACTTCTTTACACAAATTTTCTTCAAGGTTGTCATAAGATATTCGAAATTCGGCACGGCATCGAAAAAATCTTACTTGCAGTTCTTTACGTTGAAAAAACTCATAACTTACCACAAGTTGTGGTTCACCAAAGGCCTCCAAATCGATGAACATTCATGAAAACCTCGAGATGCAGTCCAAAATTTATAGCTTAGCATGATCGACATTAATTTCTCAGCTAAATAGAAACCTAAACAAGTGGTATACGCATGTAAAGGTTTTACTCTATTGCTAGCTGCTTTCATGGATTAATTTATTCGCGGATGTGTTAATCCGCGAATATGTATGAAAAGACAATTTTCGCGAACTTCAACTCCACGAATAATTTCATCCTGTAGAGTATAGGGCAGGTCTGTATTCAACACTATAATACAGATCTGCACACACAACTACATATACGGCAAGCCTGCTTTCAACGCTATGTAGGACTGGTCCATACAGCATTATGGCATATAGGACAGGTCTGTATTCAACTCTATTGCGTACAGGGCAGATCTCCATACAACACGAGGCTGTTGCTAAGCGGAATATTCCCACGCTGGCTGCAGAGCTTGAAACTTCAAATGATGCTGCATTTAGTAAAGCTGTTGTCATCATCCTCTGTGACCTCTGCAGGCTGTGAGTCGCTGACTATCTAGAATACAGTCAATATCTGTGATTGGTTATTTTATGTATCTATTAATGACCAGCCAAGTTCTATTATTGGCTGATTTATCTTTGTTACCGACACCTTTTGTTCTATTATTTCTTAACTTATATGGCTACTAGCTCGGGTTAATTTTTTATTTATATGTATTTTTTTATATTTATGTTGGGTATATTTACACACGCATACATGCATTTGCAAATTACTATCGTCTCACGTTTTTTTATTTAATAACAATAACAATTATTTAATAACAATATAACCGACACAAAGATTAAAAATTTATGTTCAAGAATAATGCTGAAGCATGAATACTTTAGTCGAATTTAGTTTGGGACTCGTTTAGAACTGTCACTTCAATGATTATTTGCTGGGCATAGATTTGTGGCTACACTCCTATTCTCTACCTAATATACTTCAATGGTTAACTCTATGTTGTTGGTGACTTTCTATCTAGTAAGACTAGTAGTGGTTTTTTTTGCTTATTTTAGAATTTTTTGTTCATGAAGTAATTGGTTTACTGCGCTTACAAGTGTCTCTAACATTGCTTTAGAGGAGTACTTTATCACTGATATAAAATATGGCTCTATGACATAATCACATTAATGTAATTAAGGGTTATTTAAGACAGGGTGTGTCTAAGAATTAATTTGTATATTCATGCTTATTTCTAAAGGATAACTATTAACGTTCATTTACCTACTACTGCCTTTTACCTCCTTATACTGCGACACCTTAGAGGAACGTGTGTAGGTACAACTGTATGTGGGTTGATAACCTGTCACTCAACATAAAATGTAATGCTTCAACTTATTCCACAGGTACACCAATGCTGTCGGCCCATACACGAGCAGCATTTCATCATCGTTGCGGCATCGCGATGCTGAGGTGAGACAGAACACATTCGTAAGCATGACAAGGTTGCTTCAAGAGGACTTTCTCAAGTGGAGCGGACCTCTTTTCTATCGGTTTATTTCCTGTATTGTTGATGATAACGCAGCCATAGCCGAGCTAGGTAAGATCCATCGCCATTCTCAGTGGTCTTATCATCGCATCTCGGCTGTATGGCTGTAACATTTCCAATTACTTTCTAAGCTGTTGAGTTTTTGACTATTGAGTAAGTTTGTCTGAAGGTGTGCTTACTGTGTACACAACTAATACTCTGCAAGTATACTTATTGTGTACACAACTAATACTCTGCAAGTATACTTATTGTGTACACAACTAATACTCTGCAGGTATACTTATTGTGTACACAACTAATACTCGGCAGGTATACTTATTGTGTACACAACTAATACTCTGCAGGTGTACTTATTGTGTGCTCAACTAATACTCTGCAGGTATACTTATTGTGTACACAACTAATACTCTGCAGGTGTACTTATTGTGTACACAACTAATACTCTGCAGGTATACTTATTGTGTACACAATTAATACTCTGCAGGTACACTTATTGTGTACACAACTAATACTCTGCAGGTATACTTATTGTATACACAACTAATACTCTGTATGTATACTTATTGTGTACACAACTCATACTCTGCAGGTACACTTACTGTGTACACAACTAATACTCTGCAAGTATACTTATTGTGTACACAACTAATACTCTGCAGGTATACTTATTGTGTACACAACTAATACTCTGCAGGTGTACTTATTGTGTACACAACTAATGCTCTGCAGGTATACTTATTGTGTACACAACTAATACTCTGCAGGTATACTTATTGTGTACACAACTAATACTCTGCAGGTATAATTATTGTGTACACAACTAATACTCTGCAGGTATACTTATTGTGTACACAACTAATACTCTGCAGGTATACTTATTGTGTACACAACTAATACTCTGCAGGTATACTTATTGTGTACACAACTAATACTCTGCAGGTATACTTATTGTGTACACAACTAATACTCTGCAGGTATACTTATTGTGTACACAACTAATACTCTGCCGGTGTACTTATTGTGTGCTCAACTAATACTCTGCAGGTATACTTATTGTGTACACAACTGATACTCTGCAGGTATACTTATTGTGTACACAATTAATACTCTGCAGGTACACTTATTGTGTACACAACTAATACTCTGCAAGTATACTTATTGTGTACACAACTAATACTCTGCAGGTGTACTTATTGTGTACACAACTAATACTCTGCAGGTATACTTATTGTGTACACAACTAATACTCTGCAGGTATATTTATTGTGTACACAACTAATACTCTGCAGGTATACTTATTATGTACACAACTAATACTCTGCAGGTATACTTATTGTATACACAACTAATATTCTGTATGTATACTTATTGTGTACACAACTAATACTCTGCAGGTATACTTATTGTGTACACAACTAATACTCTGCAAGTATACTTATTGTGTACACAACTAATACTCTGCAGGTATACTTATTGTATACACAACTAATACTCTGCAGGTATACTTATTGTGTACACAACTAATACTTTGTATGTATACTTATTGTGTACACAACTAATACTCTGCAGGTATACTTATTGTGTACACAACTAATACTCTGCAGGTATACTTATTATGTACACAACTAATACTCTGCAGGTATACTTATTGTGTACACAACTAATACTCTGCAGGTATGCTTATTGTGTACACAACTAATACTCTGCAGGTATACTTATTGTGTACACAATTAATACTCTGCAGGTACACTTATTGTGCACACAACTAATACTCTGCAGGTATACTTATTGTGTGCACAACTAATATGCAGGTATATTTATTATGTACACTACTAATACTATGCAGGCATACTTATTGTGTACACAACTAATACTCTGCAGATAAGCTTATTCTGTACACAACTAGTCTTCTGAAAGTGAACTTCAGAAGATGACAGTACATGTACATAATGACATTATGTACATAATGACAGTACATATTGGTAGTGCATAATGGCAGTGCATAATGGCAGTGCATAATCACAGGACACAATCACAGTACATAATCACAGTACATAATTACAGTACATAATCACAGTACATAATCACAGTACATAATTGCAGTTGATCATCTAGGGGGACTAATGATTCTCATCTGACAGTAAACAATTGTCAGACTTTGTCATTAAAATTATTTCCTGTTACAGCCAAACAGACATTTATCTATGAGCTCTCCAAGCGAAACAAGTCCATGTACTTGCAACACTTTGTTGAGTGCCTCTTCTTTTTCAACAATTACACTACCCATGAAAGTAAGTGATTTCTTACCTTTATTTCTCAGGTCTTTTAGCGCAGGTATTTATGCAATCGCTATTGCAGTGTTTTGCTATGCTTGTGAATTTGTGTTGGAAACAGCTGTTTCTGTTTCAAGGTTCCTGTACACACTGCGTGTACTGTACAATGTACTCTGTGTTTCAACTGAGTAGATTTACAATCCATTCAAACCCCTACTTTCGCTCAAATTAAATTTTCCAATGTTTTCACAATGGACCTTGACCAAAATTGTTTGGCCATTCTTGGCTTTGAATTTCACTCAACTTGTAACTCATCACAGTAAATATATGTATTTTTTGTAAATATAGTTTCGTTGTAGTCTAAAAAAATCTTCATTTTAGTAACTTTGGTTTTATGCGTCTATTGTCTTATCATGTGACTTTAGTATTCTGAGCCAACCGACATAACAAATTATTTCTTACTTTCTACTCTATTCATCACATAGTTAACCTACATGTATATAACCCTCCAATCTTGACAGGGTATAACAAGTTTCCACAAACGAATGCGGAGAGGGCGTTGTTCTCATTGTCACAAGAGGCCAATGCATCTAAGAGGCAGCGAATATATAACTTCATGCTTGATCACATGAGCGATTTGCATAAGTTTAACGCGACACAGCGACTCTGCCAAGACATAGTCTCAGCAACTATCGAAAAGGAGTTGGCTCTGAAGACGAATGAAGGAGCAGCGGTGCTTGTTGATGCCTTGTCCATACTACAAGGAAAGGTAAAGGATTTTGTTCAAGCACTCCTATTGCTGGCATATGTAAGTATTTATCATTGCTATCAGCAGCAGGACAGTCCAGAGTATATTTACTTGCAGGTAACTAAAGACTTTATTAAGTAGAGTAGTCGTGGCCGGTGAGCAGTGAAACACTTCTACTCAATGAAAATTTTACAAACTGTTTCTGAAGAAAACACACATTTTTTTTCTGGTTTGAACTCACTTTTTTACAATGCCTAGTTTTTTTAATTTGTCAGCGTTATCTTACGCTGCCGCGCGAGTTTGCACTGTTATGAATGGGGACAGTGATGTATCGTATTTCCACATTAAATACAAATATTTTGGTTTTTAAGATATTAGTGTGTCGACTTGTGTAAGTTCCTCTGATCAGGTCTGCTGTATTCTATTTTTTTATATTCCATTTTTTTTATCAATTTGGTTGGAGTGTTAGTTAATGAATGGCTGTCCGCGAATATATATACTCTCGTTTATCAGATAGTCTGCTGTTAGTAGATGAATAACTACTAGCTTAGCGCTGTAAATATAAATTTGTAGATCTTATGACCTGCTTTAGAGTTTTGTGCTCATTAACAAAGGCTGATTATTCGAAATCAAATTGTTTTCATTGAGTTCATATTTTTAACAGGTTCTACAGTACAATCATATAACACTTTGTTAAAATAATAAATTGATATGATATGCACAAGTCAATATACAGCGTGTCTTCTGTGCTCACAATATAAGGAGCATAGACAACCTCTTACCTTAGAATAATATACAGTGAGACATGGATAACTCGCCCACGAATAGCTCGAACACATGGTTAATTCGAAAGGTTTCTTTGGTCCGTTCCAACGTAATGATAAATTGCTATAGATAACTCGAACCCAACACTGTTAACTCGAACTGCTTTTTCCCAACGGCTACCGAAACGGTTGTTATCGCTTTAGAAAATCACTTTATTCCAAGCCATAGAGGTAAACCTCAACTTTTCGTAATTCATAAGCGTCGTTATTACCACCATCGGCAAAATATTTTTGTCTACGACTTTTTTAAAGGTTTGGTGAAATTTGATTTATACCAAACATCCGCTTATATTAGCGATATTATATTAGCGATCGCCCTTCGAAAGCAAGGTAAAGCGAGGTAATCTTTGCATAAACTTCAAGAAAAATCGGCAAAATTGATTGTTGGTAAAACGCTCAAAAAAAAAGATATCTTTTCTTTTGAGCATTTCAACAACGATCAAGTTTTGCCAATGTCAATCTAAAAAATGTCCCGGCAATAACATCACCTCAAACAACAAACCAATCTCAAGTGATAAAAAAATCTGTATACTTTTTGATAAAAATGTTTTAAACTTTACATTAGAAGCATTTAATTTGAAACAAGCAATTTGTGCTTTTGATTTATATTATAGTTTGTATATGTACATGTATTTACTAATAAATAAGTAAATACATGGACTTGTGACAGTGCTCTGATAACTTGAGCACTCTGATAATTCAAACACTTTCGCTCGGTCCCATCAAGTTCGAGTTATTCATGTTTGACTGTATATATATTTCTCAAAGTTTGTCATCTGTCCTTCGGTATGTCCAGCTATAGTTATTAAAATCTTGGAATTAAAATTCCGAGTTCTGATGGATTTGAACTCACGAAGATTGCAATTGCAAGTTTTCATTCATGTGCTCTACCACTGAGCTATGCGAGGGGTATTGGGTATGGGTATTGATTACAGACATTATATACCGTATAGCGTTTTCACAGACTCAATGACGCATTGTTTGAAATTCTATGAATTCTAATAACTCTATCAAACACTATGTTTTTTCACTTTTATGTGAACTTTTATTTCCTGTTTTTCGTAAGGTTCAATTGCTACATCCGAGGTCAAGGTCAATACTTTTCACGCCGACAGTTGTATTATATCGAGTAGGAATAGCCTCTACATTCACTCTCTATTCGGTCAGACAAAGAAAGTCCGATATCCCATTTTTACATTTGTACCAGTATCGAGAGGTACCAGTATCGAGAGGTACCAGTATCGAGAGGTACCAGTATCGAGAGGTACCAGTATCGAGAGGTACCAGTATCGAGAGCTACCAGTATCGAGAGGTACCAGTATCAAGAGGTACCAGTATCGAGAGGTACCTGTTTCGAGAGGTACCACTATCGTCGTATTCAATGTTAGGATGGATAGCTTTTGCTGGAACATTAACCTTTCTTATACACACACTTCTATGCAAGAATTGTTATTATTAGTTCTACATATTCAGGATTTTTATTTTGTTTTATCAGTTCGTATTAATTGTATCATTACCAAATCATCTTTTATTGTAATCGTAGCAAAACAGACTTAATTTATCTATTACTTGACAATTGTTTCACATTTACATTTGAACCCTTTTATAACTGTTTTATTTTTTAAACTGTTTAAACTGTTTAAACTGTTTATTTATTAAACCTGCACAAAACATCGTCTTCATGATATGAAGTTGGAAAGTTAAGTTGTTTGCCAAAGTTTGAAAATCTTCACAGTTGTTTTCATTTTCTTTCTTAAATTATTTCAACTACGCAAAACACGTTTCTCATGATATGTACTTTGAAAGTTAGAATGGCAAGTGTTATGTTAAATACAAATCAATTTTTTGTCCAACGACTTTTTTATTACCCGGGCAACGCCGGGTAGTACAGTTAGTATCATTTAAAAAGCTACTTGCATGAAATATTTGCTAGGAGTGGACAACTTTACAGAGATTTGTAATCCGCATAAAATGTTTGGCTAATGTTTCGCTTGTTACAGAACATAAAGTTGTCCGTAACCAGAGCACCCTCCTCAGGTGCCCCTATGGACGAGGATTTGACACCTAGTCAAGGCTCCTCTAAGGCTACAGTCGCTGTTGTTACCAAAATCGTAAGGAAGAACTTTGTGGAGAACATCATTCCTGATATAATATCATTGAAGGCTGTGGTAAGGAAAGTGTTGTAAACTTGAAGACTAGATCCGGCTTGGTCCGTTGGTACCCGCATTATTGGGGAAACATGATGGCATTAGTCTGTGCGAATAAATGTGAGAATTGCTAAACAAATCGTCCATATGGAGCCTTTTGTTTTGCATATGGATACCGTATATAAATGTACCATTTTGTACTTTATTTTGTTTATTTATTTTATTTGTTTCAGCTGCTGGCAGTTTCGTTCAGGCATTTTCAGCAGGCTGTAGTGTTGAGTTGAACCATCTTGAGAAACCTAATGAGCGCGAATGTATGAAACTGCCAGCTAACAAACTACTTTCGTTCATCTTCATTCCTCAGGCTGTGGTGTTGTACTTAACTAGTGCTTGCGTGCTCATATGCTTATATGTGAGGTGTGTGCATATGTTCATATGTTTACGTGTGCGGTGTGTACTTAAGTTCAAATGTTTACGCGTGTGGTGTGTGCATATTTTTGTATGCATATGTGTGTGTATGCATATAAACGTGTGTGTATGTACATTTGTGTGTGTATGCACATGTGTACGCGTGCTTGTGTCTGTGAGTGCGTGTACGCGTGCATGTGCTTGTGTGGGTGTGTGCATGTGCATTTGTGTGTGTGTTTATGTGTGTGTTTGTGTTTGGGCGAGTTAGATTGTAATATAAAGCTATAATGTCGAAAAAAAGGAGTTCTTTCACAAACTGAATCATAAATAAGCAGGCAGTTATCTTATCACTCTCAGATGTTTGATTATAATGATTTGGTGTCAGATCTTTTTAACAAAAGCTTCTCATGTAATTCTTTCTGACTATCAACCGAGTAAAAAGAAAACAATATGTCTGCTCTCACTAGATACTTGCTATCACTACTGTATTTGCTGTATGACTGACTTGGAGACTCCTATTGCCCTGTTTCCTATATGACTGACTTGGAGACTCCTATTGCCCTGTTTCCTATAGGACCGACTTGGAGACTCATATTACCCTGTTTCCTATATGACTGGTTTGGAGTCTCCTCTTGCCCTGTTTCCTATATGACTGGCTTGGAAACTCATACTGCCCTGTTTGTGTAGATTGTGTCTCTGTGTATTTTAGCTGGAGGCAAATCACTCTCCCATCATGAAACATCTTATGCTGTTTCTCATAGAAATCACCAAGGATTACAAAGCGGAGTTAGCGGGTGAGTGTGATTGCTAATTTTACTAATGTATGGATTGCTTGTTCAGCAGTGATGCAATTTGTAAATGGTCTTCATGCAAACTGCTGGGTATGGGCTTTTGGCCTTTGTGAGCCAACAGTGAAGGTTAAAATTTTCTTTGGCTACGAAGCAAATAACAAAAATTGACACTGGATATTCTGCTAACTCGGTGTGCGAGTCAAACTCCTATTAACAATCATCTTGGTGTACAAGTCAAGCTTCTAACAGCAATCACCTAGTGTACAAGTCAAACTTCTAACAGCAATCACCTTAGTGTACAAGTCAAACTTCTAACAGCAATCACCTTAGTGTACGAGTCAACCTTTTAACAGCAATCACCTTAGTGTACAAGTCAAACTTCTAACAGCAATCACCTTAGTGTACAAGTCAAACTTCTAACAGCAAACACCTTAGTGTACAAGTCAAACTTCTAACAGCAATCACCTTAGTGTACAAGTCAAACTTCTAACAGCAAACACCTTAGTGTACAAGTCAAACTTCTAACAGCAAACACCTTAGTGTACAAGCCAAACTTCTAACAGCAATCACCTTAGTGTACATGTCAAACTTCTCACAGCAATCACCTTAGTGTACGAGTCAACCTTCTAACAGCAAACACCTTAGTGTACAAGCCAAACTTCTAACAGCAAACACCTTAGTGTACATGTCAAACTTCTCACAGCAATCACCTTAGTGTATGAGTCAACCTTCTAACAGCAATCACCTTAGTGTACAAGTCAAACCTTTAACAGCAATCACCTTAGTGTACAAGTCAAACTTCTAACAGCAATCACCTTAGTGTACAAGTCAAACTTCTAACAGCAAACACCTTAGTGTACAAGTCAAACTTCTAACAGCAATCACCTTAGTGTACAATTCAAACTTCTAACAGCAAACACCTTAGTGTACAAGTCAAACTTCTAACAGCAAACACCTTAGTGTACAAGCCAAACTTCTAACAGCAATCACCTTAGTGTACATGTCAAACTTCTCACAGCAATCACCTTAGTGTACGAGTCAACCTTCTAACAGCAAACACCTTAGTGTACAAGTCAAACTTCTAACAGCAATCACCTTAGTGTACAAATCAAACTTCTAACAGCAATCACCTTAGTGTACAAGTCAAACTTCTACTAACAGCAATCACCTAGTGTACTAGTCAAACTTCTAACAGCAATCATCTTAGTGTTCAAGTTTTTTTAATGAATGATGTAAATTTTAACAAATAGTTGACGCTGCGTGTAAAGTATGTTGCAACATGCCAAGCGTGAAACATTGTGCTGTCATTAGAGAACATGAATAAAAGGGGATATGGGAAAGGAGATATGTATGTGAAAGGGGATATGGGAAAGGGGATATGGGAAAGGAGATATGTGAAAGGGGTTATGTGAAAGGGATATGTGAAGGGGGATATGGGAAAGGAGATATGTGAAGGGGATATGGGGAAGGAGATATGTGAAAGGGGATGTGTGAAAGGAGGTATGGGAAAGGAAATATTTGAAAGGGGATATGGGAAAGGAGATATGTGAAAGAGGATATGGGAAAGGAGATATGTGAAAGGGGATATGGGAAAGGAGATATTGGAAAGGGGATATGGGAAAGGAGATATGTGAAAAGGGATATGGGAAAGGAGATATGTGAAAGGGTATATGGGAAAGGAGATATGTGAAAGGGTATATGGGAAAGGGGATATGTGAAAGGAGATATGGGAAAAGGGATATGGGAAAGGAGATATGTGAAAGGGGATATGGGAAAGGAGATATGTGAAAGGGGATATGGGAAAGGAGATATGGGAAAGGAGATGTGTGAAAAGGGATATGGGAAAGGAGATATGTGAAAGGGTATATGGGAAAGGGGATATGTGAAAGGGTATATGGGAAAAGGGATATGGGAAAGGGGATATATGAAGGGGGATATGGGAAAGAGGATATAGGAAAGGAGGATGATATCACAAGTTAGGTAAGCTAATTCAGTTTAAACTTGACCTAGTGTAAGTTAGAATATTTTGAGCCTAATATCTCTCTCTGCGTCATGTGCTATGCATTACCCAACCTATGCTTCTCTTGGTGTGCTCTGAGCTAAAATACCAAGTAACAATAATGTAGTGATCAATATTCTTTTATCAATTATAATTTGTCTTTGTTCCACTTGTTTCAGTTTTTACACTTAAATTTTGAAATAGTTCTATATAATGCATTTGTTTGTAGTATTATGTGTAATTAATTTACTGCCATATACATTAAAGAGGTTTGGCATTGCGGGTTGCTGCACGAATTACACACATTACATCTTATCGCTCTCACGATATCTGCTCAAACATGCAACAATTTTAACATGCACGCAGATTTCATAATAAATTAACTTTGTATTAAATTAGGAGAGTTAATTTTAACTTTGCGTGTAGAGTTTTCACTGTAATTTTGTACGTTTAGTTTATATATAACCTTATATGTTTTACTGAAATTTGAAGAGCGTCAGCCAATAAAATTTTATATCGATTGCTGTCAACACGCTTTCATTTTGCTGACAACATATATACGGCATACTGCTATGCTTTACAGCAAATCATAGACACATTACAACATATCTACTGTAAACCATAGACACATTACAACATATCTACTGTAAACCATAGACACATTACAACATATCTACTATAAATCATAGACACATTACAACATATCTACTGTAAACCATAGACACATTACATCATATCTACTGTAAACCATAGACACATTACAACATATCTACTGTGAACCATAGACACATTACAACGTATCTACTGTAAACCATAGACACATTACAACATATCTACTGTTAACCATAGACACATTACAACATGTCTACTGTAAACCATAGACACATTACAACATATCTACTGTAAACCATAGACGCATTACAACATATCTACTGTAAACCATAGACACATTACAACATATCTACTGTAAACCATAGACACATTACAACATGTCTACTGTAAACCATAGACACATTACAACATATCTACTGTAAACCATAGACACATTACAACATATCTACTGTTAACCATAGACACATTACAACATATCTACTGTAAACCATAGACACATTACAACATATCTACTGTTAACCATAGACACATTACAACATATCTACTGTAAACCATAGACACATTACAACATATCTACTATAAACCATAGACATGTCACTATATAGAGTATTTATGGCTTGCTTGCTGCCTATCCACATGCAGACTATGCCATTAAGTGCCCTCGACTCTAATGTAACTTTAATGTGTCGATGGTAGATACAAAACACACCTTCACTATCTGTAGATGCACTGGCAGGAAATGAGCAACTGGCTGCTGAGCTCGCTTTTGACATAAGGAAGTTTGAGGAGAAAGCACTTCTAGAGGAGGAGGAAGCATCCGAGGAGCCCATAGAAGCTCAGGCTACAGGTTTGTGTTAATATCATATAGTATACATTAGTACATTTGATACCACCAATTGTTCATGTTGATTAATATTATCTCTGCCTCAGTATACATTAGTTTATCTGATACAGCCAATTGTCCATATTGATTTCATACTGCACGCTGACTCTCATTGTCATCGCGTGCTTCAGTTGTTTTTTGTTTTTATTACCACGCAGTTGTAAACACTCCAGCTATGAGGACACCAGTAATGCCAGCAACAGTCAGCGACAAGAGAACACCTTTGAATTGTTCGCTCAGCACCCCCACTAATCAAGTAGCACGAAGCATCCCCAGGCCTCAGTCAGCCAGTGTAACGCCTGCCATGCCTCCTCCTCCTCCACTCAGATCTGCTCTTAAAAAGTGAGCCTCGTTGATTATTGTGCTTCTAAGATAGTACATAGATAGCTACAGTGATTGCACAGCAGCGCAGTATTAGAGAAAATCTTGTCATCCTTAAAGTTCCTTGAATAATTAATTTGTGCTTCAGGCCTTCTAGAAATGCAAAGTTTGTAATCAAACTTTGACATATGATTGTCTCAAGATACAACTTTTTCAGCAAACCACATAAATATTAGTCTTGGCACACTACGTCATTTCCAGTACACAACATTCATATTTTTTCAAAACATTGCAGTGTTTTAAATAAGTACATATGTATGCACATGGTTTAGTTCTACGGGTTTAGTTTACGTAATGTGAGTTGGACTTGTTTCCTATACCAAACACCACCTCTAGCAACACTTTCATTTTCTGTAACCGTAAAGTTAAAGTGACAACAACATCCTGTGATAATTGATTACTTGCAGTAACCCTGACGATGCCCGAGATTTTCATTTTGAATCAGATCCTCCGCAGAAACTCCAAGTGTTTACACGTGTTAACATACACGTGTTAACATACACGTGTTAACATACACGAGAATAATAACAATATGAGATTTATTAACATAGTTTATTATTATTTTGCAAAGCTGGAAGGCTGTCGATTATTTATGCTTATAAAACTCTGATTGTTTTGTACTCTTGCTTGAAAAGTAGTAATATCTAATTATAACATGGAAAGAAGTAATCTCTCTCCTCTCTTCTCGCTCTCCTCCCCCCCCCCCCTCCCTCTTTCCCCCACCCCCCTCTCTCTCCTCCACTATCTCTCTCTCCCATTCTCTCTCTTTCCCCTCTTTCTCTCCCCCTCTCTCTCCCCCTTCCCTCTCCTCCCTCGCTCTCCCCCTTCTTTCTTCCTCCCTTTCCCCCTCTCTCTCACCCTCTTCCGCTTTTCAGCTCTCTCTCTTGAGGTGATGATAGCAGATCTCCAATCAGCTCGATTACGAGCAGTTGTCTGCCATGAGTTTGTATTGATATGCTTCTGTTTTATATTCCTCTTATTTACATCTTTGCAGAGGAGCCTAAACCTTCTTTGATTCCGCTTATCATCACATAGTAGTGAGTATAATAGTTGATGTAGAAGCCGGTCTTGTTCTATTCTCTGTACATGGCCAAACCTGATATCTTAAACTTTTTTCAATCAGATTATCAGCCAATGATGATAGACCTGCCCATTTCAAAATTTGTATGTTTCTGTCACTTGATATTCATGATATCCCACGAGTATCTCGTCATCACAGCATGTAGTTTTTTTATTTAAGCTTGATTAACCATCCAGGTTTTTTCACTGCATAAGAGAGTCGACAAAACCACTGCTCGATACTCTTTACACTTAACCCTGACTGTGACATGCTTGTTCTTCCAGATTCTCGGCTGAAGTTTGCCGAAGGTAGCAATGGCATTGCCAATCCTTGTTCGGAGATTCATTTCAATTCTTTAGTGTTATACGCAGTGTTTCCAAGGTAGGCGAAGTGTACCGTTTTACCCAGTGGTTTTTGGTTGAAGATGTTTTCGGCTTCAGCAGGGTGAAAGAGGAGTTTGGTTGGTACATACACTTGTGTATTTTGGATATTAATCTTTAAGTTGCATAGAGATGCAGCACTGGCGAAGATGTCTAGGAGCAGCTGCATGTCAGAGGCAGATTGAGCTACTAATCTGCTGTCATCAGCAAATAGCATCTTTTGAACCAAGTGTTTGGTGGTACGAGATTTGGCTTTAAAATGAGAGATGTTGAAAAGGTCTGTGTTATGTTTTGTCTGTATGTACATCTTCAAAGTCTATCCCTGATGTACATTTTTGAAGGCTACATGAAGCATAGCAGTCAGGTAGAGGAGTGCTTATTGGAGTGTCTCTGCCTTTTTTTCCCACTCCTAAGATTTCATTTTACTGGTGTACTGTTGCAACCAGTTTCTCACTTTTGCTAGAACGACGGTGTTCGGGTAGGTTTTACGTTGTAGTCCATGGGCTATCACGGTGTCAAGTTTACTATCATATTCATCAAACTAATCCTAATGTTCTCGCATCGGTTCACCCAAAAGCTTGTATGCTGTTTCATAGGCTACTGTCTTCAACATCTCCCATCTCTCTTCTATGTTGATCTTTTCACTGCAAGAGTAATCTAGCTTCTCATCCATTTTATGAATATCCTGACAGCACTCTGGGCTTGTCAACTTGTTCACATTTATTTTAGTCATTGGCTTTCCTTTGTTTTTTCTCTCTTCAGGATCGTACATTGACCACACAAGCTTTGTACGCCTCATGTTGTGATCTGTGGTACAATCAGCACCTGTCATGACTTCGGTGTCAAACACATCATTTACATGCAGATCTGATTGTCTGATAATAATGTAGTCAAGGAGGTGTCAGTGCTTTGACCTTGGGTACGTTCAGGTAGTTCAATAATGTTCTTAATGCTTGAAAACAGTGTTTGTTGTAGTTCCCATCGTATTATGTAATGTATTATGGTAACACCCCCTTTGTCATGTAGCTAGAACTAATCCTTCAAGCCAGCATTGGTAAAAATACATGCATAGTGTCAAGTTGTGAATTTGTGATTGCTCTAATAAACCACAAGCTATTTTGGCTCTAAACTACAGTAGAAATGTCAGTGAAAGTAACCGAGCTCATCAAGGCATATGAGGATGATGAAAGTGGGGACTTCAATGTCTGGGGGGACAAGCTAGAGTTGGTGGCCAAGCTTCAAAAAGTGGACGATCTCACAACATTCTTACCACTATTCTTGTCAGGAGCAGCATTTGCCGTTTATAAACATTTAGAAGATCATATCAAGAAAGACTATCCTAAACAAAAGGCAGCTTTGTTGACAGCTTATAGTGTAGACAGGTTCAGTGCTTATATTCAGCTGCAAAACTGAGCTTTAAGAGATGGTGAAGCTGTAGATGTATATCTGGCAAATCTCAAACATTTAACAACTTTGATGGGACAATCAGAACCTGACCCATTGCTTAAATGTGCATTCATGGCAGGATTACCTACAGAGTGGCTACACAACTAAAATCTATTGCTTCTGTAGAAGACATGGCTCTCTCGGAATTAGTGAACAGGACCCGCGTGATGATAACTGCGGGAAATGGCGAAACTACCTCATGTGCTGCTGGGAAAAGGAGGCAGGATTGGCAGCGCCGTGAGGTCAGGTGCTACCAGTGTAATAAACTTGGTCACATCCAGAGAAACTGTTTTCAGATGCAGGGAAATGCCGGTGGGGAAGTGTATGCACCGGCTCTTCCCCCAATGTAAAAAACTCGGTGCTACCATTTGTTTATGTATGGGTAAAAGGCACAAAGATAAAAGCATTGGTGGATAGCGGTTGTGAGCAATCAATTATACAACAACGGTGGGCACAGCGGTTAGGATTGCTGCCGAAAGGTCCTCAGCCACAAATAATGATGTTAAATGGACATATCACTACGTGCAAGGGTGAGGCAACTCTTGACATAGAACTGGATCACTCTTGTAAAATTACGGTTCAGTGTATGATTGCTCCGAAGCTAGTAAGTGGTTGCCAGATAATACTGGGAATGGATGGCATTGCAAAGCTAGGCAGGGCATCTATAGATAAAAATAGAGGTGTACTCTTTGGAGCAAGACAGTTAAGAACAGTTGGCGTGATTCTATGTAACAAAGCTAGTCCTGTCAGTCATAATGATGACCAGCAGCCGCCGATAATTATAGATAATAGAGACTTTAAAGCACAATTTGATGGTCACAAGTGGGCAGTTGCTTGGAAATGGTTAAATAGAGAGCCTATATTGTCTAATACATGTGGAGAATACGCTATAAATGATATCGTCAGAGAAGAATATAAAAAACAGGTTATGCAATGGATAGACAATGGATGGCTGCAGTCACACCGAGAAGCGCTTCATGGACCTGTAACTGGCATTATTCCATTGTTGGCAGCTACACAACTTAACAAAGAGACAAAGGTTCGACCTGTAATGGATTATAGCAGAGAACTGAATGGGTATTTCAGCAGTCATCCTGGTTTGAACACTGCAGTATGCCAAGACAAACTCCGCAAGTGGCGCAAGTTATTCAGGGATGCTTGCATGTTAGACTTACAAAAAGCATATTTACAACTGCATGTTGATGCTAGTTTACAGAGATTTCAAGCTGTTATGTTCAATGGAACATTGTATGTCATGACTAGACTAGGTTTTGGTTTCAATGTAGCACCTAAGATTATGTCAAAAATATTATCAACAGTGTTGTCACTTGATCCTATGGTTGCTGCTGGTACTGATCATTATATTGATGATATTTCGGTAAAAAATGTCAGTAGTGCCAGTCGAAGTTGTGTGCAGCCATTTGTTAAAGTTTGGTCTAGTCACAAAAGAGCCTGTCGATTTACGTGAAGCGCATGTTCTCGGGCTTCACGTGACAATCAGTAAAAAAGGAATATGTACATGGCAACGCGACTCAGCTGTGCCAACAGTAGAAAGCATTCGTACAAAAAGAGTTTTGTTTTCTGTGTGTGGTAAACTGATTGGTCACTACCCAGTAGCTGGCTGGCTACGAGTCGCATATAGCTACATGAAGCGGTGTGCTGCTGATGGCAAGTGGGATGATGCAATAGCAAAAGAAGTGCTGCAGATGATAGATGAAACACTAAATAGAGTAACGAGACATGACCCAGTGCAAGGCAAATGATCTGTGAATAGAGATGATTGTTGCAAGGTCTGGTGTTATGCGAGTTCTATAGCTATTGGTGTGTGCATAGAAATGGAAGGTAGCATTGTAGAAGATGCATCATGGCTAAGGAAAATTGATGACAGTATGCATATAAATGTAGCTGAACTTAAGCAGTACTTAAAGGATTAAATCTTGCAATAAAGTGGGGAGTAAAACAAGCTACGATTGTCACAGACTCATTATCAGTGTATAACTGGGTTAATTCCATTATCACAGAAAGCCATCGCCCCAAAGTCAGTGGATTTTCAGAAATAATAGTCAGAAGGCGGCTTGGGATTATTGCGCAATTAGTAGAAGAATATGGTATCACTCTACAAATGTCCTTGGTCAAGTCAGCGGACAATCGTGCTGATGTTTTAACGGGGGTGAACCAAAGGTGGCTGAAACCACTAGTATTGTGTGTGTAGCAGCAGAGAAAGTTTCAAGCATTGATGAAGAAATATTTAGCATGCATCAAGTTCACCATTTAGGAGTTGACAAGATGAGTTACTTAGCTAATCAGAGGTTTGGTGACAGAGCCTCAAAAGATATGATTGAAAAGGTTGTGAAAGAGTGTCAAATCTGCAAACAAATCGATCCTTCACCTGTGAAATGGGAGAGAGGAAATTTGGAAGTCGGAAAGGTGTGGCATAGACTTGCTGTTGACATCACATATGTGGGCCGAACACCTTATTTGACCATCTTGGATTGCTGTCCTAGCAGATTTGCAATATGGTTAAGACTGAGAGATGACACAGCCAACTCTGTAATAGCACATTTGGTACGCATATTTGAGATGTGGGGTCCCCCACAAGAGTTGCTTTCTGACAACAGTCCATGCTTCAAAAGTGCGCAGTTGTCTAGCATCCTAAAGACATGGAACGTAAATCATTTGATAAGTTGCGCTTACAGGCCATCCGGTAATGGCATTGTCGAACGTAACCATAGGACAATTAAAAGAATGGCTGCACGTTCAGGCAACGATGTTAACAGGATGGTGTTTTGGTACAACAATACCCCAAACAGGCAAAGTATTGTACCTTCGCAAATGCTATACTCCCACGCAGTAAGAAATCCTGACATTGTTGCAGAGCCACAAAAATTTTTACGTGGAGTTTTATGAAACCCGTACAAAGTTGGTGACACAGTATGTGTTAAGCCAGTGCATGCTAAATGTACTACTGCATGGGCAAAAGGTAACTGCGTTGGTATCTGATGTAGTCTTAGAGGTTGATAGCACAAACAGGCACATTGCAGAAATACGCTTAGCTGATTGTAATAGCGAGGATACCAGCAGTGATAGGGTGTCGAGTGACAATGCTGTGGAGGTTGAATTTGATTTTGATAATCTCAACATCTGTAAAAATGACAATAGTTCTGCAGACTCAGATACTAAGAGTGACAGTGATAATGACAATGAAAATACTGCAGTGGGCAATACCAGGCCAATTAGAGACAGGTGACCTCCAGAGAGATATGGAGAATTTTATGAACGCTAGAGCCGTGTTTGTGTTGGGACGATTTATATTTTTAGTTCAGATATACATGTCTGTTATGCTAGTATGTAATCTATTAATATTTTCTGATTACCCTGGTTGTGATTTATAAATCAAGGGGTGATGTAGTTTGCATCGTATTATGTAATGTATTATGTAACACCCCTTTGTCATGTAGCTAGAACTAATCCTTCAAGCCAGCATTGGTGAAAATACATGCATAGTGTCAAGTTGTGAATTTGTGATCGCTCTAATAAACCACATTTGTGATGACCAGTCCATATTCTGGTATTCGTATTCCTGCCTTCCACTTTCAAAGATAGTGTATCTATTGTCTACCGTACTTTCATGCTTAAACAGATGGGTTTCACATGTCTATGTTGTATCAACCGAGCTCCTTCGCAATGAGTGCTGTCTGGCATATGGGTCTTTTTGAGCGCTCTTTTCTGTTAATGTCTTGACATTCTACTCAGCTAGATTCAGTAATTTCTGGTTTGTAAATTTCTGCTTACCATTCTTTTCACGGAGTGCCGGAGAGGGAGTGACCCAGCGCGAACCCTGTTAGCTTGGGCAATGTTTGAGTCAATATTAGAAATTGTTACATTTGCCATTTATTCCATAGAGCTGCACGTGAATGCTTAAGTAATTTCTGGTTTTCACTTGACCAAAGTCACTCACTCAGCAAGAAAGAAATTGTATCCAGTAATGTAGGCAATAATTCAAGTGCTTCAAAAAGATTGCTTTGTACAAAACACAGATTGACACACTATTACCTTCACTAAACACCCTTCTCTCCTCCAGTTTACTTTTGGGATAGCAGTAAGTTGGGCAGTGCCCGGGTTTGTTTTCATTATCAATCAGATAGTCTGCAGGTCGGTGTTTAAGTTGGCTGGTTCTCAGGATCCAGATGGAGTTTTAGGTCAAATATTTTTATCGACCTGGCAGAAGGTGTGGAGTATATGCGCGTGAAGTCTGGATGAGATCGACTAAAGTGTGGAAATGCATAGCGGTTACACAGACTAACACATGCACACTATGCATAGCGGTTACACAGACTAACACATGCACACTGCATAGCGGTTACACAGACTAACACATGCACACTATGCATAGCGGTTACACAGGCTAACACATGAACACTATGCATAGCGGTTACACAGACTAACACATGCACACTACGCATAGCGGTTACACAGACTAACACGTGCACACTATGCATAGCGGTTACACAGACTAACACATGCACACCATGCATGGCGGTTACACAGACTAACACATGCACACTATGCATAGCGGTTACACAGACTAACACATGCACACCATGTATGGCGGTTACACAGACTAACACATGCACACTATGCATAGCGGTTACACAGACTAACACGTGCACACTATGCATAGCGGTTACACAGACTAACACATGCACACCATGCATGGCGGTTACACAGACTAACACATGCACACTATGCATAGCGGTTACACAGACTAACACATGCACACTACGCATAGCGGTTACACAGACTAACATGTGCACACTATGCTTAGCGGTTACACAGACTAACACATGCACACTATGCATGGCGGTTACACAGACTAACACATGCACACTATGCATAGCGGTTACACAGACTAACACATGCACACTATGCATGGCGGTTACACAGACTAACACATGCACACTATGCATGGCGGTTACACAGACTAACACATGCACACTATGCATGGTGGTTACACAGACTAACACTTGCACACTATGCATAGCGGTGACACAGACTAACACATGCACACTACCATGACTATTATTGATTTGCATCGACAACTTTTTCCTTTTTTGTGATCAATTTCACTGGATTTATAGACCGTAGTTGCGGTAATTTTACAATTATCACAATCATAGTAGGTTGATGAGAGCACACATCTTCGATGTTCATTTACAATGATTTGTTTATTTTGTTTAAACAGCAAAGTCTATCCTCCAAAATAAAACTAATAACAAATATTTTACAAAAAAAGTATTTTTACTATAAAAAGAGCGGTTCTACCTGATCATCGTTTATCTGTATCCAGAAGGGGTCATGGTTAGGATAGAAGATCACTTTTGACGATACTCTAACTCGTGACATTCAGATTGGTAGACAGACACTGTAACACCTGCACCAATCGATCATCTTCAAGTATTTATTAACATTTGCGCAGCCACATGTTCTCTGTTTTGTTGATACATTTGATGATCTATCACGGCAAACTAGAATGCCATGGAAATTGTATATATAATAGATATAACGGCTATACGCGTGTCATTTTTTTCTTGCATTAGCGGCGAGATATGTTACCATTTGAATCGATTTTGAGAACTTGCCCTTACTCGACACTTTACGTTATATGGATTTTTTATGTTGTACGAAGCAAGGCTTCGTATAAATTCTTTATGTTATCTGGAATTGAAATCATAGGAGGTATACGTTATAGGAGCGCCTACTGTAACTTGATAGAAGACATGTGTATTCTTTACAAGTAAAACATTCACTGTCAGACCATTACTTATGAAGTTGCTTCATACATTAATAGCATTGAATTTTGGATCAAGTCTGTGAGAGTTTACTCTATTTCATTTTATTCATTTTGTAGCTAGAAAGCTTTATAATAAAAGCTTCAGAGAATGAATTATATATAGCATTTTAGAAATACAAATATTATATATTTTATAAAATATATGCAAACGGCTAAATCGTGTGCAAAATAAAAACCTTGAAGAGAAAGAGGCTCCTATTGCTGCTTTTATCACAAAAAGTACAATTGTATAAGCTCTGCAATGTATGGTTTAGGAGGAAGAAGTGGGAAGTAAGGTACAGTGGCTAATTGTCGCTACGTTAAATCTATTGCACTTTGAACTAACTTAGCTTCTGTATGTGTGTTAATTCTATGTTGTGTTAGGAATTATTGTTCAACAGTTTTTGCTTTCATCTCCAAAACTGCTGTTTCAAGATGGTTCGAAAGTCATATTTTGGAAATTAATCAAGTCCTGTATAAAGTCAAATACTGGGGGAAGTTTCACATGGTTTGTTGAAAAATTCTTATGTGGGGTAATCATAGGTAACTCCATCCAGTTGATTAATTATTTCATTGATTGCTTCTATTTTTATCATAATCTATACCTTTGAATTGGTGTTTGCTCATAGTACAACTACAATTTAGTTATAATTTAGCATGTTCAGTTGGTGCTCCATAAAGCAGTATTGGTTATGCGTAGGCCGACATCCACAGTCCGACAACTGAGTGTCTCTGTAAAGAAATTGGCACAAGTTGCTAGTCAGTCAACATCTTCTGGCTCCGGAGGGCATCTAGCCAAACGCGTGAGTATTTACCAAAGCAACCCGTTTCTACTCATTTCCTTCTGGTTTCCCTCGTTAAGTTGGTAGTTTAACAAATGCACTCAATAATAGCCCATAGTTTTGAGTGTGAGTTTAAAAGGTTGCTTTTGCACCATATTTAGCAAAAGTACAAAGAGCGCATACATATCTTCTACCGGTAAGCGAGTGGACATGTGTACCGCATGTGTACAGTTAGCATACACAAGCGAGTCGGTTATTGCCTGTTCATGTTTCGAGATGCGAGTTTTAGAAAATTTTCATAAAAACCAAGCGGTGTCTCTTTTGGTGATTCCATCGAGTTACAGTATTCAGAGGACCTTACTAATTAATCAATACACCCACGGAGAGCAAAAATCAATGAAACATCAACTAATTTTACCGGTCTGTGTGTTTTGTTAGCAAGTACCATGTAATCTATTAGCAAGTACCATGTAATCTGTTAGCAAGTACCGTGTAATCTGTTAGCAGGTACCATGTAGTCTATTAGCAAGTACCATGTAATCTATTAGCAAGTACCATGTAATCTGTTAGCAAGTACCATGTAATCTGTTAGCAAGCACCGTGTAATGTAATTATAGAATACTCACATTTTATAGACTACTAGCTGTGCTACCCGGCGTTGCCCGGGTAGTAAAAAAGTCTTTGGACAGAAAATTGATTTGTATTCAACATATAACAACATTTGCCATTCTAGCTTTCAAACTACATATCATGAGAGAAGTGTTTTGTGTAGTTGAAATAAATTAAGAGAGAAAATAAAACAACTGTAAAGGTTTTCAAACAACTATAACTTTCAAACTTCATATCATGAGGAAAAGGTTTTGTGCAGGACAACTGATTTAAAAATAAATAAAACAGCTGTAAAGGTTTTTAAACCAATGTAAATTTAAAATTTCATAACTTTCAGCGACCTATATCTTTTCATAACGTATAGTGGACCCTCGTTTCTTGAACATATTCCGTTTCATAAGGTTGTTCGAAAACCAAGTTGTTCGAGATCCGAAATAATTTTTCCCATTAAAATAAAATTTCGTAAATTTAATCTGCTCTAAGGCGAGAAAACAACTTCGGTAAAGTATTTCTTCAACATTTTACACCATAAGCTGTACTTACTAAGCCTGTAGTTGCTATTTTACACCATTAGCTGCACTTGTAGCCAGGCGTTGCCCGGGTAATAAAAAAGTTTATACACAGAAAATTTATTTGTATTTAACATATATAACAACATTTGCCATTCTAACTTTCAAACTACCTATCATGAGAGAAGTGTTTTGTGTAGTTGAAATCAATTAAGAGAAAAAATAATACAACTGTAAAGGTTTTCAAACTTTGTCAAACAACTTTTAAACTTCATATCATGAGAAAAATGTTTTGTGCAGGATAAATATATTAAAAAAATAAAACAACTAAAAAAAGGTTTAGATGTAACAGTGAAATAATTAGCAAGTAATAGCTAAATTGAGTCGGTTTTGCTACGATTACAATAAGAGATGATTCGGTAATGATACAATTAATACGAACTGTTTAAAACAAATTAAAAATTCTGAATATGTTGAATTAATAATATCAATTCTTGCATAGAAGTGTGTGTATAAAAAGGTTACTGTTCCACCAGCAGCTATCCATCAAAACTCTGAATACCACAATACTGGTACGACGATATGTAATGTAAAAATGAGATATTGCAGTGTCTTTGTCTGATCGAAGGTGAGATAATCTAGATTCTAGAAGCTATTCCTACTTGAGATAATACAATTGTTCGTGTGAAAAGTACTAACTTTCACGGCGATTTAGCAATTGAATCTTTAAAAAAGCCGGAAATATAGGTTCACAAAAATGCAAAAAGGCATCGTGTTTCATAGAGTTGATAGAATTTCATCGCCAAATTCTAATATCGAGAGAGTCTATTGTCGATATCGTTTGCCGAAAACAAATTAGCCCTAATACGGCAAGGACAAAAAAGCGTCGCGTGTCATAGAGCTAAAATAGTTCATATAGTTGTAATTATGTTAACGATGAATAGGCTATGTATATAGGGGCACTAACCGGAGAGTCCTGTGAATAGGCTATGTATATAAGGGCACTAACCGGAGATTCCTGTTAATAGGCTATGTATATAGGGGCACTAACCGGAGAGTCCTGTGAATAGGCTATGTATATAGGGGCACTAACCGGAGAGTCCTGTGAATAGGCTATGTATATAGGGGCACTAACCGGAGAGTCCTGTGAATAGGCTATGTATATAGGGGCACTAACCGGAGAGTCCTGTGAATAGGCTATGTATATAGGGGCACTAACCGGAGAGTCCTGTGAATAGGCTATGTATATAGGGGCACTAACCGGAAATTCCTGTTAATAGGCCATGTATATAGGGGCACTAACCGGAGATTCCTGTTAATAGGCTATGTATATAGGGGCACTAACCAGAGATTCCTGTTAATAGGCTATGTATATAGGGGCACTAACCGGAGATTCCTGTTAATAGGCTATGTATATAGGGGCACTAACCAGAGATTCCTGTTAATAGGCTATGTATATAGGGGCACTAACCGGAGATTCCTGTTAATAGGCTATGTATATAGGGGCACTAACCAGAGATTCCTGTTAATAGGCTATGTATATAGGGGCACTAACCGGAGATTCAGGTTAATAGGCTATGTATATAGGGGCACTAACCGGAGATTCAGGTTAATAGGCTATGTATATAGGGGCACTAACCGGAGATTCAGGTTAATAGGCTATGTATATAGGGGCACTAACCGGAGATTCAGGTTAATAGGCTATGTATATAGGGGCACTAACCGGAGATTCCTGTTAATAGGCTATGTATATAGGGGCACTAACCGGAGATTCCGGTTAATAAGCTATGTATATAGGGGCATTAACCGGAGATTCCTGTTAATAGGCTATGTATATAGGGGCATTAACCGGAGATTCCTGTTAATAGGCTATGTATATAGGGGCATTAACCAGAGATTCCTGTTAATAGGCTATGTATATAGGGGCACTAACCGGAGATTCCTGTTAATAGGCTATGTATATAGGGGCACTAACCGGAGATTCCTGTTAATAGGCTATGTATATAGGGGCACTAACCGGAGATTCAGGTTAATAGGCTATGTATATAGGGGCACTAACCGGAGATTCCTGTTAATAGGCTATGTATATAGGGGCACTAACCAGAGATTCCTGTTAATAGGCTATGTATATAGGGGCACTAACCAGAGATTCAGGTTAATAGGCTATGTATATAGGGGCACTAACCGGAGATTCCGGTTAATAGGCTATGTATATAGGGGCACTAACCGGAGATTCCTGTTAATAGGCTATGTATATAGGGGCACTAACCGGAGATTCCGGTTAATAGGCTATGTATATAGGCGCATTAACCGGAGATTCCGGTTAATGCGCCCTAGCGGTGAAAGAAAAGACCACAGAATAGCCGCACCCTTATATAAGCCGCATAGCTCAAACAATCAGAAAAAAGTAGCGGCTAATAGTCCGAAAAGTACGGTGCTCATATTAATTCAGTTCGCTTCGTACGACCGAAATTCGTACGACAAAAAAAGGAAAGACTACTCTATAAGGTGGACAAACATGCATACACACACACACACCACACACACACACACCACACACACACAAATATACAGACAGATTTTTTGCCGTTTATATAGTAGATTTAGCTGATTGGTTGCCTTATTACTGCAGGTCAATTTTGATGATGACGGCGAAAATGAAGCGAATCAGCCAGAAGTTACAAGCACTCGTGATTTGCCAAACCGGTTGTCACGAACACCACTGCGAGTTATAGTATCAGCTGCTGTTGGAGCTCGAGCCATCAGCACTCCAGATGGTTAGCTATATCACTCTTCATGGGCATTCAATAATTCTACTTGTTGTTTTGTTCGCTGTTGTCTTCACTTCAGTAATAATAGTTTTAAATAGGAATTCGCATGTCATACACAGGTGATTTTGGTATTGTTACACTATAAGTAAGTGAACTCAATATTGTTACAATTTTCATGTAGATAGGCTTATTATTGCGACTACTACATTGACAGTCTGTATGCAGGTAGACTTAGTACTTTGCCAGTTTATATGCAGGTAGACTTAGTACTTTGACAGTTTATATGCAAACAGACTTAGTAATTTGGCAGTTTATATGCAGGCAGACTTAGTAATTTGACAGTTTATATGCAGGTAGACTTAGTACTTTGACAGTTTATATGCAGGTAGACTTAGTACTTTGACAGTTTATATTCAGGTAGACTTAGTACTTTGACAGTTTATATGCAGGTAGACTTAGTAATTTGACAGTTTATATGCAGGTAGACTTAGTAATTTGATAGTTTATATGCAGGTAGACTTAGTACTTTGGCAGTTTATATGTAGGTAGACTTAGTACTTTGACAGTTTATATGCAGGTAGACTTAGTACTTTGACAGTTTATATGCAGGTAGGCTTAGTACTTTGGCAGTTTATATGTAGGTAGATTTAGTACTTTGACAGTTTATATGTAGAAAGACATAGTTTGACATGCTCTTGGTTTAACTAGTAGATGACTAATTGAATCCATGTGTCTTATCTATTTACCTTATGTGCATGCTTACTTGTATATTTATGGTGGCTAATATATATACTCCTTTATATTGCTTTCCAATTCTGTTTCTCTTAGAGTCTTTAGAGTTTCTTTTCTCTTTCAGTCTAAAATTTCCAGATTTCAATCTCCATGTAATTTAAACCATAACTGTCACGTACAACTTTTATCGTAGTTTCTAGGTAAATCAGCCACGCTGATTCCGATTTTGTACTCAAAATAAAGATTGGTCCACTAACCTTCAAAGTCATTTAAGCATTTTTAAAGCGTTTTAATATCCGTTTCGAAAACAACACAATCGGCATTACAAGCTCCGCCCATAAATATGTGACGAAACCTAGCTTTTTCAGGAATGGAAATTAGGAATGTTTAGTCCAATTTAGAAGAATAGAGATGGGTGTCTTAAAACTCATTATTATCTAAATCCAGCCTGTAAAATAATCGCAGTCATTTATGAAAGGTATATAAACTGTTTAAAATTGCTCGTAGCTTGTTACATGATGTTTAAATAGGCTGGATGCCGAGAAACATGAGCTCAAAAAGCGCGGTTTTATCACAAGCTGACGTTGTTATCACGCTTTTTTAAATATGCAATGTTAAATACTCTAGGACACTTTTATTTCGCTAGTATTTAGTTTCGTGAGTAGCACACAGAGTAAAATTTTGCTGCAACTTAATTTCGCGGCTCTGATGAGTGCGAAAATATATTGATGTGAAAATAAATGCAGTGGAAAAAACAGATTACATTCCTCAGGTCCAGTTTGCTAATAAGAAACAAAATTGAATTTGGGACTAGTTCGTATATGTAAACCGCAGGTTGAAATGTGTGGGTGAGATCGATAATTCAATTTGATCACTTGCTGCCATTTGTTTCTTGGACTATCAATGACGTCTAGGTCCCTCCCGCCGTGACTTTCACACTCGAATTCCAAGAAGAAGAAAATAGATAGGTAACAACCAACTTCACAATCAAAACTGTATAACCCTTTCGCTGCCATAAACGCATTTATGCGTTTTCTAGGGGTCACTGCCATAAACGGATTTTGGGACTTTCAGCAATTGCGTGGTAACCTGATTTTACTATTCATTGATTACATAACCCACGGTCTTTGAGAGTTTTATGAAATTGACTGTGTTGTCCGAAGATTTCTCTATAATATCAGCCTATAACAACGAAGCAATTTCAAATTTTTGTTTGAGAATTTCTAATCTAAAAACGAACATTTTTCCGTGAGTTCATTAACTACCACGCGCAAGTCATAAAACAGGTAATTAGTTGTTGATGACATTATAGCCAACCAATATTTAGATTTTTGTGATTATACAGATAATTAAAGTAGCAGCACTGTCTTTAATGTGTCTGTTCACAACCAAAACTGTATAATGTAGTTGGACCTGGTGAGGGTTGATATTTTTTTTGGTTGGTAATAAAATTCATCACTACAATAATTATTCTTCAATTTTATGACTTCACCTACCAGACTTTCATCCTCATCAGTTACAAATTCGGTGACTAAACTGATATCTTAATTTGCTTTGCCATGCTGCTCAGTCGATGTATTAGCTATAATGAGTTTACCAGAAATTTCCCATTGAGTCCAACCACAGACGAAAATTGCCTGCATTTCTAATATGAAGATTTCATTGTGGATATCAATGAACAAAGCTATTTAATTTCGCGTTTTCGCTCGTTCGTTATGATAGTTTAGTTTCGCTCATGAAATTTTCGCGAGAGGATGACACCGCGAAAGTTAGATTACGCGAATACATAAGTGTCCTAGGGTAGCTAATCAACCTTTCAGAAAAGACTGAGATTATTTTTAAGGCTGAATTTAGATATTAATGGATTTTAAAACACCCATCTCTATTATTTTAAATTGGTCTAAACATCCCTACGTAACTTCTGTTCCTAAAAAGCTAGGTTACATCACGTATTTATGGGCGGAGCTTGTTGTGCCGATCGTGTTGTTTCCGAGACCGACATTAAAATGCTGTAAAAAAGCCTTCATTACTCTGAAAGTTAGTGGACTAATCTTTATTTTGAGTACAAAATCGGAATCACCGTGTCTGACTTACCTAGTAAATACAATAAAAGTTGTATGTGACAGTTATGGTTTTAAAAGTTTGCTAGTTACACTACTCGTAGACTCCAAAGTATTCATGACTTAAACGGATGCAGTAGTAGCGCTTAATCAAGGAGCCCGCTAGTTCTCATGTTCTATTGTAGGTAATTTGGCTGATCTAACATTCGCCGGCAACACATCTAAATTCCTGACACCGATCATGGCTGTCAGCAGACTTGAAGGTAATTCAAATATTTTTTTAATTATGTGAATCACAAAAAGGAGTTATCCGTTCCCATTTATACAAACCTCTGTCGTTCATCTGTCTAGTTTTAACGACAAAGCCATTAGTAACGAAAAATATGCTACTTCGTTCCTTCGAAATCGAAATCCGTTTTTTAACTTCAAAGCTTGTTGGTTTTTTGGTTAAAAATTGAAAAGCAGCACCATAGAAATAATAAATAACTGTATCAGGCTAATAGTAGTTCCTTGTTTAACACGGTCTTGATACTTCTACGTATGTGAAAAGCGGTTTACATTTATGATGGTATACAGTGCACATTCGGGATACGATTTTAATCCGCTTCAGCGTTGGCATCGTATGGTGAAAAAAATCATATGAAGGAGTATAGAAGCCATAGTAATTTTATAATGCAAACATTCCTTGGTGAAAATCATCAAAATTTTATATAAGTACTGTACATATTAAAAATTAGTCACAAAATAATATGTTAACCTTACTAACTATAGTTACCTACAGTAACTTTGGTGTGTTTGGTGTATTTATTGGTTATGATCTGCATTAAAATGCAACGTTACGATGTGCTATGTGCAGTACGTACCGTAGAGAGTAGTTATCTTCAAGATAGACATGCGTATAACATAAACTTTGAATTCACCTTAAATAGGTTTAGCTTACTGAACACACACTTGAAGCTAAGTTTTAGTATGTATTTTTAACTGTTTTACTGAATTTTAACTTTATATCACTAAAATTTTATCACTTTTCAGTTTTTGGCTTCGTTTTTACCATAATTTAAGCTGACATCTTAAAACCTTTTTCAACCTAATTCGGCAAAATATCCCAAATGATGCTGTTTTCGTAATGAAAGGGTATTTTATTAGCAGGGTAAAAAAAGTTATCTGATCTCTGACCCTCTGTTCAAAGGGATCATAACTTTGCAAATAGTTTCGAAGGGAAGTACTACGCACCACGTTTCACATAAAGAATACCATACTGAGAAAAATCAGTCGTCGTCTCCCTTTCAAGCATTTTGAGAAAGTTTTTGGCGGACAGAATATCGGCATCTTTGTTATTTCGGTGTACGTAATAAGCACACCGACTGCCAAATGTGAACATGTGCGAAAATTTTATTAAACTCATATGGTGAAATAAGATTCGTATGGCGAGGTGAAAAATCATCATCGTAAGGTGACAAAATCATAAAACAGGGTCATCGTACCCCAAGGGGGCACTGTATAAATGACTAACTTAAGGCTAAAAGTTGTCCTTAGCGCCCATCCAGCTACAACTCTATCATTATTGGTGTGAAACGCAACGTGTAAAAGTTTTGCTCTGCAAAACACATTGTTTGGACGATAATATCAACTAGTTCAGCAGTGCAGAAGAAAGGTTGAGGCCAGAAGACATTGTGAAAGGTATTGAACAGTTGAGGTCAGAAGACATTGTGAAAGGTATTGAACAGTTGAGGTCAGAAGACATTGTAGAAGGTATTGAACAGTTGAGGTGAGAAGACATTGTGAAAGGTATTGAACGGTTGAGGTCAGAAGACATTGTGAAATGTATCGAACAGTTGAGGTGAGAAGACATTGGGGAATGTATTGAACAGTTGAGGTCAGAAGACATTGTGAAAGGTATTGAACAGCCAGAAGATGTTCGATAGAATGCAACAATCAGGACGCATCTAGCCGAGCAGACGATGCAAATATTTTTGTTGGAAATTTGTTGTTTTTATTCTGCATGTAATATATAGTATCGGTAGTATGGTTCGTTTATGTAACTTGTTCTTGAATATATATTAATAGCATTTGATAGATTATTATTATGCAGCAGGCGCTCCTACAATGTAAATACGTATAATATGTTCCAGGAACGTTTATGTTACAGGGATTTTACATTATAAGAACATTGAAATACATATAAATTGCCTAATTCATTCCAAGATTTGTCCAAACTCACCCCTTTGGCCATAAAAAATGGAAAAACTGGACTTAGCTTTTTCAATGTTGTAAACTGTACTGTAACTATACTATTATTGGTCTGTATAGACAACTTTTCTTCTTTTTCTGATAAATCTCACTGGTGTTATAGACCATGTTTTATAGGTAAATTTAAAATGAGTAAATGAGGACTGCACATCTTCGACATTCATTTACAATGATTTGCTTCATTTCTAAATGGCAGAGTCTATTCCGGATAGTAAACTAATAAGAAATTTTTTACATTTCTACAATAAAGCAAAACAACGGTATTTTTATTGTAAAAAACGGTACGACCTGTTCGTTGTTATCTATATCCAGGGGTCAAGGTTAGGATAAAAGAAAACTTTTGACTATACTCGTAATATTAAAATTGGTGAACCAACACTGTACGACCTGCACCATTCGATCGCCTTGAGGTATTTATCAACAATTGCGCAGCTATCTATAAATAGCTATACCAGCTATCGTCACAGCTATCATAAATATAATTCTATACGCATGTCGCTTTTTCTCTCGCAAGTGCTACGAGATAGATTACCATTCAAATCGATATTGAAAACTCACCCGACTTGGCACTTGACTTTATATGGAATCTTTTACGTAGTACAAAGCAAAACTTCACAAAAATTCTTTACATTATCTGGAATTTACGTTATAGCTCTTTGTTATGGGAGCTCTTCGTTATAGGAGTGTCTACTGTATAACTCATAAATTTGCAGATTTATAGCATATTACTTGATAGCATCTTTGCATTTATCTTAACTCGATTTACAATGGATCGACACTCATAACTCCTCTTCTATTGCACATGAAAATTCAGTTTTGAAAAACTATTAAAGATATCGTTAAGTGCAATGAGTTTTTATGCAACGTTGTTAAATATAGTTGAACAATAAAAATACACCTTCAAAATAAAAATGAAATAAAAGATTCGAAGCTCTGACAAATAGCAAAGCAGGGCACAGGCTATAATGTCATTGCACAGTAATTGAAAGCAATTATAGATATCAACTGATATTTCTCAGCTTCCCAACGCATATTTGTTTAAAGAATCTTTGACAAGTTGGAGGTAAGTTATCAGATTTATTGCATCCAGAAGGTTTAATGTCACTGATGGAGAGTGTAAAATATAAGCAACATTCTCTTCGTCCGTAAAAGGGTTAAATTCAGCTTCTAAAAATTCTGACGAGTTATGTGAAAAATACAACGCCAGCCTCTATTTGAATGTCACCTCCATATGACCGCCCATTATAGGGAAAGAGCTGAAAAATAGAGTGCCATGGCGTTCAAATAGAGCTTTTATGGTAAGTGCGCGAATATCGTTATGCCGAACATCAATTTATTGTTTATTGATGGCTTCGACATCATCAAGTATTATATGTGTGATAGGATTTTCTCAGTTTGCAACAAAATACTGCAAGATATGCTTTAGCAATACTTGTAGGTGAAGTGTTGCGATGCAAATGTTATTGCTACAATTTAGCAATGCATTTCTCATATAATGGCATACCATACAGAATATACACATGGCTGCGTATCATAAAATTTTCATGCGATTGTATTGCCATTTATTCACTTTCCTTATTGTAATGTATCAGCAATACGGTGCAGTAATGCTGCAATGTCGGTGTATTTCAATGTAACTAAATTGTAACGTGTCTGTTTTATAGAACAGTAATATTGCAATTCTGCTGTATTTAAATACAATTTAATTGCATTGCTGCATTATAATGCAGCAATTGTGCAATCATGCAGTACTGTCATGTAATTAATTTGCATTGCATCAGCACTAGAGTACAGTAATTACCCAATACCACTGCATTGCAATTCAGTTAAATGTAATCTATCAGCATTGTATGTTGTACACTAGTGGTGCAATGTTTCGGTATTGCAATGTAATTAACTTGTAATGTATCTGCATTATAATGCATTAATCCTTCTGTATTGCAATGTAATCAATTGCAAAGCATCTTTTGTAATTCTCTATTATTGTAATGGAATTGTAATATAATAAATTATCTTTAAAGATGAGAGAAAAAGTGGTCATTTGCAAAATAAGTTCAACTCAAACCTCCCATTGGATCCATTAGTGCAGATGTGGAACATAAAGTCTCCTTTGCAGGTTAGTAGGGACTTGTCACATGCTGTGGCAGACGCTGAGAGATAGGCTGCTGTATTTTTCTGTTCTATAATGATCTAGTTCTTTACAGCCTTTATGTTTATCTATGTGCCCCTAGCGGGTGTTGATCTAATTTTTGAGCTGCTTCCAGATATTGTTATGGTATATAGGTTTAGAGATATGCTTTGTGTGACATATATATATACATATATAATTAACTAGAGTGTGGAATAGGTTAATTTTACTTATCTTTATTCCAGATTGATGTTTTATTCTGGGGTCACGACAGGTCTGTTTCGTGCTGGTGCACTCTTCAGGTGACTTGTGTTGAATGGCGGGTGGAATTGCCTCTCCTGATGTTGTTGGTGGTGTCTGTAGCTACAGACACCACCAACAACATCAGGAGAGGCAATTCCACCCGCCATTCAACACAAGTCACCTGAAGAGTGCACCAGCACGAAACAGACCTGTCGTGACCCCAGAATAAAACATCAATCTGGAATAAAGATAAGTAAAATTAACCTATTCCACACTCTAGTTAGTTATAACACTTCGCACTTTTTAGAGCGTAGAGTGCTGTTAGCAGTAGGCCTGACCACTTATCTATTATATACATATATATGTATATGCTAGCTGTGCTACCCGGCATTGCCCGAGTATTAAAAATCGGCTTATAAACAATGAGAAGTAATGAGAGTTGCCTGCCACTTGCTATTAGCCTAGCAGATTGCCAATAAAAAAATTTTAGTAAGTTTACTAATGACAATCACTTACTTATGCAATCACCCTGCATGGTATGCAAAGCCATTGAGTATGTGCTCTCATATAGTGACTTATATCGGTAAGCTAACAACTCATTCTCTGTGGCCTATTGGGTAGGGCGTCGGACTGGCGAATGGCAGGGTCTGCGATCAAATCTTCTTTGGTATAGATTCTTTATTCCAAGATTTTAGCTATAGCTAAGACAATAGCTATAGCCGGAATGCATACATACGGACATACTTTGAGAAATATATAGACTAGCTATACTACCCGGCATTGCCCGTGTAATGAAAAAGTCTTCGGACAGAAAATGGATTTGTATTTAACATATAACAACATTTGCCATTCTAACTTTCAAACTACAAATCATGAGAGAAGTGTTTCGTGTAGTAGAAATACATTAAGAGAAAAAATAAAGACGACTGTAAAGGTTTTCAAATTTTGTCAAACAACTGTAACTTTCAAACTTCATATCATGAGGAAAGAAGTTTTGTGCAGGACAACTGAACTAAAAATAAATAAAATAACTGTAAAGGTTTTTTAAACAACTGTAAATTTAACATTTCATA
This sequence comes from Watersipora subatra, assembly GCF_963576615.1. Classification (NCBI taxonomy): domain Eukaryota; kingdom Metazoa; phylum Bryozoa; class Gymnolaemata; order Cheilostomatida; family Watersiporidae; genus Watersipora; species Watersipora subatra. Next base: position 34,210,847 of record NC_088708.1, on the reverse strand, counting down.
ACTTGAAAGAATTGTTTCGTTAAAATAAATTAGAAGGCAAAATGTAAAGGTTTTTTCAAATGGAATTGTGAATGTGAAATCATTAGCTAGTAATAGCAGAATATAGTCTATTTTGCTACGAATACAATCCAAAATTATTTCGTATACAATTATATGATTTCAGTTCATTTTAGTGTTGGCATGCAAAAATTGACAAGTAGGCTAATATCGTAGGCTATAGGTACAAATCATCATCATTAAAAATAGTGCCAACATACTATGTTAACCTTAGTAACTATAGGTACCTACAATGACTTTAGTGAATTTTGTGGTTATGATCTGCGTGCCCAAGATAATATAACATTGCAATGTACTATGTGGAGTTTTTACCTTCAAGACAGACATGTAACATAAACGCTGAATCTAACTTAAATGAATTTAGTTTACTAAGCACATACTTGAAAGAAGTTTTAGTATTGATTTTAGTGAACTTTAAACTTTTAACATTAGTTTTATCATTGCGAAACATTTTTATTTTAACGGATACCGGATATACTGTATAACGGATACAAATAATTTGCAATGGCAAGTTCAGCGACATATATCTTTTAATAACGTATATAATCAGTACACAAATCGCCAAATTTTAAGTTCAAGATAAATTATTGTCGATATCGTGAGGCCGAATAAATCAGCCTTAACAAAAAAAGACGAATAAGCATCGCATTGCACATACTTATGTAGGTACCAAAATATTTCTGAATAGAAGCATCATAACTCGTCGAGGCTAAAGGCTAAAATAATTAGCACGCGCATGTGTCCGTTATATTAAAATGTCTCTGACTACTATGGCGTTCTAGCTCAGTGGTAGAGTCTCCGGAGTAAGCAATCTGTCAATGAATTCGTCGTAAGTTCAAATCCATCAAAATGCAGAATTTAAATGTCAAGATTTTAAGATCTATAACCGGAATGCAGACAGATGACATACTTTGAGAAATATGCTCCTCAGTATAGTATAAGTAATGCCTCAGTGTTGCATAAGTAATGCCTCAGTGTTGTATAAGTAATGCCTCAGTGCTGTAAAAGTAATGCCTCAGTGCTGTATAAGTAATGCCTCTGTGTTGTATAAGTAATGCCTCAGTGTTGTATAAGTAATGCCTCAGTGTTGTATAAGTAATGCCTCAGTGTTGTGTAAGTAATGCCTCAGTGTTGTATAAGTAATGCCTCAGTGTTGTATAAGTAATGCCCCAGTGTCGTATAAGTAATGCCTCAGTGTTGTATAAGTAATGCCTCAGTGTTGTATAAGTAATGCCTCAGTGCTGTATAAGTAATGCCTCAGTGTTGTATAAGTAATGCCTCTCTGTTGTATAAGTAATGCCTCAGTGCTGTATAAGTAATGCCTCAGTGTCGTATAAGTAATGCCTCAGTGTCGTATAAGTAATGCCTCAGTGTTGTGTAAGTAATGCCTCAGTGTCGTATAAGTAATGCCTCAGTGTTGTATAAGTAATGCCTAAAGATATGCTTTTAGTGATTATCAAATTGAATGTTGAGGCTTAAGACTGACATGTATAATTCATCAACTATGAAATGTCTAGCATCAGACTTTACAGTGAATCAGCATGCTGAGAGCCAGTTGCTGAGAGCCAGTTGTGTAAACATTTTGATTTGTTTAAGAAAATTAGTTTTAAAAAAGTTTTTTTTGTTTAGAAAAAGAAACGTCCAAAATCCAAGGCTCTAATTTCTCGGGATAGCACAAGTGAACTTGAACTCACGTCCGATCCTCTGATAACCTTGAATCTGGATGGAAAGAACAAGTCACGGCGAAGAAAAGCCGGCAAGAAGTTCAAGAAATAGACGATTTCTATGAATAAACGTCTATCTATCCATTAGCTACTAAATCTTGATTGCTCTCCAAATATGTATTGTTTTGATACTATGAGTATTATTATTGCTTTCAGCAATAATCTCTTATCAATATTGAGAATAAATTGATACTATTTAGATTGCCTCCCCATTGTTAGACACCACGCTGGTCGCTAGGCTAGTATAACAAAGCCTTCTACCTTCTGCTAGTATCATCTCTGTGCAAGGTTATCTCCTTGCAGTCAATCTTCTGATGTAGTGCCCAGAAATGCAACCATGTAAGCAACACAGTTGATGGCTACCGACCAAGGTAAGCACATGGCCTAAGTAGTTACTAGCTACCAAGCAAGGTAAGTACATGGCCTAGTAGTTACTAGCTACTAACAAAGGTATGTACATGACCTTATAATTACTGGCTACCAACCATGGTATATACATGACCTAGTAGCTACTAGCCAAGGTAAGTACATAACCTAGTAATGACTACCAACCAAGGTAAGTACATGGCCAAATAGTTACTGGCTACCAACCAATGTAAGCACATGACCTAGTAGTTCATGGCTACCAACCAAGGTAAGTACATGACCTAGCAGTTACTGGCTACTAACCAAAGTAAGCCCATGATCTAGTACTTCTATTTCATGATAGAAAAAATTAAGAAAAATATTTATTATCGAATCATATTATGTCAGAAATCACTATATTCGTCCTGGCTTCATTTCTGTATAACATGCTTAGTTTACTATTGGTTGGATGACGTTATAGACCAGCAGTACTGAGCCTTTTCAGTTGAAGTAAAAGCAAGTTTTTATTGTTTAGCAGTGAAATTCTACTGTTTTTACATTCAACACAAACGTAACATTGCTGTAGCATTTCACTCGGTGCCTTAAATGTAACAACTGTCCTAGTTTGAAAGACTCTTGAACCGATAGCTGAGTGTCATGCGGGTTGTAGAAAATAGAAACTTAATTGAGTGGAATTCATAATAACAAATTTTTCATCGGTTTTTCAGCCTGTTGGATTTATTAGCTTCGAAGGTATATCTGCTTCCCTATAAGCTCGCTTACATACAGCTTTGTATAATATAATTGTAATGAAGAGTTTGGTCGGGATTTTTTGTTTTCGAAACTCTTAATAATACCAATAATTATAAAAAAATTATCTCAAACTAATACATGTTTTTGAAAGTTATGCCCAGCATCTATGTTCTGTGCCTTCGTCATACCACATTGACTACTTGACAGATTTATGGAAAACTGAATGCAGACATGATGATGCGTGCAGCAGCGACAGTGATTCCAATGTCAAGGCTACTCAAATCACCAGCACTGACTTGTCAGATGCAGCGAGTAGCGCAGACTTGGTATCAGATGAAGACTTAGACCAAGCCAATGCTCAAAAAAATGATCCTCATCGGCAGCGAATGCTGTCAACTTTATCTATTGATGGATTTGGCCGCATTTTACCCCAAAACCGCCAAGGGGTAGCTTGTCAATCAACTGCAATGTCCTTCTCAGCACCCACCCGCCATAGGTACGACAACTCCAAGGCTTCCATCACTAATATTTTAGTTAATAAAACTAAAAGGTGATATCTTAAATTTGCACGATATTTATCTGATGAATCTGATATGCTATTGAACGAGAATGGTAAAACTAAACAATGGTCGTATTTATGAACAATTGCTATATAATAGCAGGCAAGCAATTCTATGTGTGATGAGCATGATGGAACTAATAACCGTGCTCTCTCTAACTTAATGTTTGCCAAACATGCTATAAAATTATCTAAGCACTATCAGCAAGTAGGCCTACATGTATGTGTAATATTAAATGCTCATTTTGCACCTGGTATGAACTGGGATGCCAGTTGCTACCAAAATAGTTACCTACAGAAAGGTGTTACAAATCCTGCTGGCAGTCACAGGTAATAATTAAGTTTTCCAAATTTCTTTTGTCATGCTGAAAATTCTGACATACAAACTGATAATGTGGATTTTGAGATGCTGTGGATTTCTAACATATTATTTAAACATGTTACCCGTTACTTTTCATGTTTACAGGTATTTATGCTTACAGGTACATGGTTGATACATCGGTGTCCCAGACTCCAAACAGCTATAGATTCTCAAGAACGAGTAACCCCGACACAACTATTAGCATTGTACCAAAAGTCATTTTCAACCCTCATAAGAATGCGATTGATAAGGAAGCAATTGAATCATTATTAAACGATGTACAAGAAAGGTGTCAGAACAGTAATGAAATCAATCAACAACTTGAACGAAAGCTGCATCAAAAAAATCAGCAACTTTCTCAAAATTGTTTACTATTAGCCCAATCAAACGAGAGTATTAGCAAGCTTCAAAGCCAATTGGATGATGAAAGACGAGAGAAAAATGATTTGAGAGTAAAGTTGAAGGTCATCATGCAGGAAAAAAATGAGCTGGAAGTGGTGCGAGAAGAGACAAGAGCTGAACAAGAAAACCTACAATGTGAGATAAAACGGATACAGGAGCAGCTAAGTGAGAAGAGATTGCTGACAACTTCACTGCAACAAGATATAGAAGAGCTGAAATCCAATAAACATATGGCTCTAGAGGAGTCTGAACTTACGATAAAACAACTTCAAAGCGAAGCGAAAACCTCAAATGAGGTGATTGATAATCTAAAAGCTGAGCTCTCAGGGAAAAGCGAACTTATAAAAAAGCTACAGGAAGCCTGCGGAAAGGAAGAGAAATCGAGGAAGCAGATTGAAAAAGAAGTGAGTAATATAAGACTATGCATACGTATTGCAGTCACACTGCAACACGTATGATTTATATTGTAACTTATGTTGCCAGATAACCTCTTCACTATGGCTACAAATAAATATTTTGTACCAATGAATGTGGTGACTACATTAAACAGAACACTCATCAATTTTGTTTCCCCTTCAGTCTCGGCATCACATTTGTGTTGATTGGAATTCATATTGTTACTGAACAACCTCAGTGTTGTGTTGCGAGATTTATTATACTAGAAAATAACTTTATCATTAACACATTTTGGATTGTCAGTAAAAAACTGTAATTTAAATTCAATCGCAATAAGCGGAAGCCTTCGAGATGCATGGCTTAACCCAAATAGTGAGTAAATGTGAAGAGGCTGGTAAGATTCAAAAATATAATGTATGAAAATAATAAACTATGTAATATGTCAAGTCATTGTAAAGTTCACCTGGTTTATGTTGGAGTAAGTTACACTGAGCATTTTTATCAACATCATTTCTAACCTTCAATCTAATGAGGCTACAAATTTTTTTCGTGTGTCTAATTTAAAAAAGCAAAAAAACTCTTTTTAATAATGAGTACTTTATTAACTTGGATTTACAGATATAATTTAGTTGTTTATATATTGTTTTATGTAATGAATTTGTTTCAATACTGTGTGTGATTACTCAGAGTATTTACTAGGAATTATCCTAGCAATTTGGGCTGTAAAATAAATGAAATAAATTACAGGTTATTTTCTTGGCGGAATATCTGTTTAAACAGCAATGGCTTTAATGTACATATGTACATAGCATATTAAGCTTGTGCAAGTTTCATATGTACAAGTTTGACTGTTTAGTGTATTTGAACATTTTTTCTTTACATGTCAATAGATTTTACAGTTATTTTTTACGTTTTTCAGGGAAATGGTCTTTTTACGGCAAGGGAGAATGAAAATAGAATTCTTTAGGTCAGATATAATTAATCAGTGGAAATAATCAAACATTTTGCAACTGAGATGTACCATAAATTGCTTCTCATATTTAATTTGCGAATAATTTCCTTCAGCAAAATATAATAATACTGTAGTTACATACTATGATCTAATAGATTCAATTTTACAAAAAAGTGATATACGAGAAGTAGACCTATTCATCAGTTGTTGTTATCTTTGAATGTTTACTATTGCTGCATCAAATGAAGACATGCTCTTAAAGATATTTGTTTTAGTGCAATTGCAAGTCTCAGTTCAAAATACAGTATAGGTGCTAAATGCCTATTTTCTGAATGTATTATTGCAGGATATCAGCCGCAACGGTTTACTGTGAAACCTAAATATTTACTACTAAAAGTCATCAGTGAAGTTATGTAATTTGATTGGTCAATTGTGATTCCCTAACGTTACATCATTATAAATAGGTTGCAAGATTAACCACCCCTCATTTTTTAGCCTTTGTTCTCATAGTTTTGTTAATACCAAAAGTGTTGCTTACAGGTTTTTACATGAATATTTTGTACAGGGGTAAAGGTTTTTTAGCAAAAATGCCTAACCGAAAAATAACTTCTATGTTTAGGTTGAACTAGTGACACAACAAGGCCAAAGTTTACTGGAACAGCAATCTGTAATGAGAACTCAGTACCAAGAAGATCTGGTGGCACATCAGACTAGGATAACAGTCTTAGAAGAACTATTGACAAACAATGAGATCCAGCGCAAAGGTGCCAAAGAAGAGCTTCATTCGCAAGAACAGAACACTCTCAGAATAGAAAGTCTCTTGAAGGAAAATGAAAAGCTCCATGAACAGCAAATCAACAAAATGCATAGTGAGCTACAAGAAGTCCAACAACAAGTCGAGGAAGAAAAATTCAAAAATCAAAAATTGCAACAACAAGTTCAGCTGTTAAAAGAAGAAAGTTGCAAGACTGAGCAAGAGTTGATGCTGGAGAAAAGAAGGCTTACATCAGCGAGTGAGCAGCACGCAGAGCAGATCACAACCTTACAAAAGGAGCATGCTCATGACATCAATGAAAAGCAGCAAAAGATAGATGAAGCCATTGAATCCGAGAAAAAGTCATTTGATATGTTAAAGAACAGTTTTGATAAAGAGAGCATAAATCTTAAATGCAGAATAGCAGAGTTGGAAGACAAGCTTGAACAGCGAACAAAGGCATTATCTAAAGTAAAGGACAAACTAAACGAGCATGCAAAATCTGAGGAAGAGGCTCACTCACAAGTAACAAAACTTCAGTTAACCCTTGAAGAGTTAAAAGCGACGAACGAAGTGAAGATTAAACTAAAAGAGCAAGAAATAAAAAGGCTAGAAGAACAAATAAGCGATTTGCGAAAAAACATTGCTGAACAAGAAAATGAGATGATTACAGAAGAACAGCTGAGATGCACTATCAACCAGCTGACAAAGGAGAACAGTGAGCTAAATCAGCAGGTCTTAGCAGGACGAGAAATAATTTCCTCTCTTCAAAACGAATATGCTGCTACACGACAATCTGCTAACGAGATATCCGGCATCATGAGAGCCAAGATATCGAAGAAGGAAAGTAGTAAAGCCATACTAGTAGCGGAACATCAACGATTAGAGCGACAGTACTCACTGGCTCTTTCTCAGAAGGCTGAAGAACTCCTAGATTTGGAGCATGAGGTAAAAACATTGCAACAGCAAAATGCGGCTTTGATGCAAATGAGAGAAAGCACTGTGAGTACAGGCAATGAATCAGTATTGAAAAGTCTAGCGCTCATAGCAAAAAAGCACAGCAGTAACCAAATACTAGCTGCGGAGAATGCAAAAATAAAAGATGACTTGAGATCTGCAAATACTTGGTGGAATCGAGATGTTCATGAGCTACAGAGGCGACATGCAGCACAAACAAATGTGTTAGGAGAGATAGAGAGAAAAATGACAGCTTTGGAAATAGAAAATAGTCAACTCAAACAGTGCACAAACAATGTGGATGAGCAAGCAAGCTCGATTTTAACAGAAACCTCCAGAGAAAGTTTCAAGGATCAACACTTACCGAAATGTGAAAACTTGCTAGATCATTGTAAATATGAGCTGAACAACAAGGAAAGCACGATCAACAAATTGGAAGCATCTATGCTATCTGCTAAAGGTGAAACTAATGCTGCTTTGTCGAAATTAGAAGCTGCATCAGAGCGAGAACAAATAATGAAGAATGGATTAGAAGGAAAACTAAGTCAAAATGAGATGGATGTTGAAAAAATTCATTTAGATCTAACTGCAGCTGAGGTGTTACTTGCCAAAAATGACCAAGAGGGAGCGGAGAGTATTATTAAAAGATCCAATGTCGAAATGCAAGTGTTACTAGAAAACATTAAGAGTGCTAATCAATCAGCAACAGGTACTATGAGATTGGCTTCTGAAACGCATTCAAGCCTTATTGAGTTACATAACCAGTTTTCTGTCACCCTTGACTGTGTACGTCGTGATGCAGAATCTGCAAGTTTACGCCAAAAACATGATATAGAGGCGATGGAAAAAAAGCATGAGCAGCAACTCGACAAGCTCTATGATAACATACAAAAACAAGCAACTGAGTACACTTTGCAGTCTCAAAAATTGTTAAGTATCGAAACGGAAAAAATAAAAGCAGAGGCTAAGTTGCAGAGAGCAGAAGAGAATTTACGGGCTATAAATATTGAGGTAGCCAATGTAAAACAAGCGTTGGAGGTGGCGGAAGCGAGGAAAGATATGGCCGACAACTATGTGAGTGAATTAGAAGAAAAACTGGAGAAATCTCGCGCAAGGATAAGCAAATTGGAGGGGAGTGTTCGAGTAATGAAAACAGATGATAGCATTATCAAAGAGCGGGAGCTCGCAGAACTTAGAGCTAAACATGAAGGTAGTATGGCAACAGTTGAAGACATTCACAGGCAGACAATAGATGAGCTCAATGCACGACTCAGAAATTCAGAAAAAGAGAACATCAAACATCTTACTGAAATAAATTCATTGCATGAGAAGTTTGATAAAGAGTCAAAAAATAGAGAAGAAATCTACGCGCTACATGCTGAAATCCAGAAACTCACAATAGAAAAAACAGAATTGCAAGATCGTTTTAAAGAGGGGTTGTCGACATTAAGATCAGACCAAGAACTCCTTTTGCAAGAGTGTAGGAATGAGAAGGAATGTCTTCAATGTCAATTATCAGAGCTTAAAGCCAAGTATGAGGCAATATATGAGCAATACGAGAAATACAAAGCACAAGCCTTGACTCTAGAGGCTGACCTTCAGTCTATAAAAGCCCAAAATGCAGAAGAAGTTCATAAATTAAAATTATTACTTCAAAACAGTGAGCAAAAAGTTGCTAATTTAACAGAATCAGCCGAAATGGAAAAACAACATTTAGCAAAAACTCTTGAAAACACAACAAGATTGGAAATAGAAGCAGTAAAACTCAAGAATACTATTGAAAAAGAGGTTCGACAACGACAAGAATTATCAACTGCGCACAACAGTGAGAAGCAACAGATTCAGCAGTCACTCAAGGAAAAAGCGTCAGAGAACAAGCAGTTGCTTGCTGATAAAAAGTGCCTCAGACTATCTATAAAGTCACTGGGAGCTGAAATACAGCTGTTGGAAGAGCAAGGAGCTATGGCTAAACAAGATCTAGAGCATGCGAAGTCTGTTTGCCAACTTTACAGAAATAAGATTGAGGCGGTACGCAGAGATTCTGAACCACTTTTAAATAACGAAAATATATCAAAGTTGAGTCAAGCTAGCATATCGCCCGTGAGGCATTCTGTCTCTAGTTACACCAAACATACAAGTCGAATGTTGGAGACTGACGGCGACCTGGGTGTTAGAACAGCCGAGCTTACAAACAAAGTTGGTGAACTAGAACATGCAAACAAACTTTTGCGAAGGAAACTTGAGTTAGCTGAAGAACAACAAATAGAAAGCGCCAAAATAAGTATAAAGCATAAATCATCACTGAACACAGTTGTAAGCCAGCGGGATTTTCACATGAACGCTTACAATGCGCTTAACCAGGAACACATGCGACTTCAGTTAGACCTTAAAGCCCAGCAGATGGAGCAAGAATCAACAGAGGAACAATTGTTTAGACTTAAATCGGCCAAAGATTCCATACAAAAAGAAAATGATGTTTTAACAAGGCAAATAAAAGAACAGAAATTGAAAGACCTCGAGAATGACAATAAAACTTCAAAGGAGACAGAGCAACTAAGGAACTATAACAAACTAATCACCAAGATGAGTGAAGAAAGGAAAGCTTCTCTTGAGCTGGAAGAAACTCAGCATTTACAGGCAATGAAACTTCAAAAGGAGATTAACATTATGAAGGAACAGCTTGAAGAAGCATATGATGCAAATAGAAGCCTAGAAAAATATATTAAGAACCTCAAAAAATCTTTCATTCAACTCTTTGAATACGAGGAAGCAACAGTTGTGAGCAGACAAAACAGTAGAACGCTAAGACGCAGCACATGTATGACTTCAAGTAAAGTAAAACCAGATAAAGAATAACAACCTGATTTGTATTTACAATTTCATGGACAATATATCATAAGTTACAACAGTGTTTTTGTAAACCACTTGGTAAGATAAGATTATAGCTTTGATTGCAGTGCACCATTTACAACTAACTTGTCGAATCCCTTCTCAAGGCACTTGAAATAGCTTGCACTGTCAGTTTTGTACAATTTGCTGATAGCGGGATACAAAGTATAGAATGAAATCGCTAGACTAATATTGTTATATTCTGTTTGATTAGTATAATCATACATGTTTGCTATGATCATAGCTACAATTCTACCATACTTGTCCATTACTGGTCCACCACTTGCGCCGGCATGTACCCTGCATGTAGTGACCAGATTGCATGAGTAAGCCTCGACAGTGTAGACTTTAGCGATGACTCCAGAAGAAATAATAGGTGTGGTTCCACAGGAAAACAGACCATAACCTTCAGCAACTACTGCCATACCTGCAGTAGCCTGTTGAACAGAAGATATGACTTTGATTCCATCTAAGCAAGTAGAAAGTTTTAGGATAGCAACATCAAAATTCTCAATATTATCACTTTTATAAACTAGAGTAGCGGTTAGTTGTTTGTTGTGGCATTCGACCAGTAGAATATTCATAGAGATGTCATTTACAACATGGCTGCACGTTAGAACATAGGCATTTGAGAGCAAGATGCCAGATCCCCAAAGGTTGTTAGTTCGGATTCTTACTGTCCTTGAATGCGCGTTGCTGGGTGCCACCAAAGAGGAAACTGTGTTAGTAACTAGATTGGTGATTTGTGGATAGGTGATATTCACTTCTATAAGGTGAGCTTGTAGAGAGTTTACAACTGCTGATAGGCCTGCAATTATGGAAAGGCCAGTCGATGAGCCAAGCCTCCATACAGCTGGGTATATAACGATACCCACAGGTACCATCATGTCCTCTAGATATGCTAAACCTCCCTGTCCTCCGGGTACACAGGCTACATCTGATAGAAATGCTACACCTTGCCCTATATCTTTTGACACGATGCCACAATTCCAAGAGTTGTAAAAGCATTTTATATTGCCATGGCTACCAAATGGTGTAGAACAGGTCAGCAGCTGTGCGTAAGAACGCACTTTACCAACTTCCTTGAGGCATAAAAAACGTGGTGACCTATATTTCTCAGGAACTTGCAACAGCAGGAACTTAGAAATAAGATCTATGGCCAATGTTTCTTCGCTCGGTGTATCAAAAAGATCAAGCTGTATGTCATTCGAAAATAGCTTGTCAACAACAGTAGCGAGCTCCAAACACTTCCATGATGTAATGTGGTCTGCTTCAGCGGTGATCAGAGTTCCTTCATCGCTGCATATGAGAAGTTGAAACTTGAAATGCGATCCTATATCTGAAGCAAGAATCTCTGAATCTGATGTTTGTAGAATACAGGCAGGTGCTAGGACTAACAGTGGAGATATGAATATAGCTGAACTAGTCCAAACATCCGCAGACGCTTTGTGTTGACATGACACGACGCAAGTTACTTCATATTCACAGAGGCTTTTGTGAGGCATATCGCACAACTCTGCAACAGAGAAAGTCTTTGCTAACATATAGATAAATAGAAAGCATTAAGACTACATACATGAAAATGCTTTGCATTCAAATCCTATTCCATCAAACATGAAGAATATTTGCTGGAATAGGAGCTTTGTTTGAGAAGTCCAAATCAACTTATCAAACAAGAGCAAATCATTCTGCGTAATATCAAAAACTGGGCTCAACAAAGCTTTGGTAAAAGCGGATACAGAGTCTAATCTTTTAGGGCTAAGATTGGCCTGTAGTTGTACCGATCAATTGCCTCATGCACTCATCAGTGGCTAAAAAAGGATTGGCTTGTGATAGAACAATGATACACCATAAAAGCCTGAAAAAGATTTAGCTTTAGACTTTAAACTATGTGTTGTATGGCATATTCCATTATGTTCCTAATCCTTCTATGACAATGTTCAGCAAGTGAATGACAGTTTATTTTTTTAAATACTTAATGAATTATGCATGGTTTTCACTTGTTAATGTGAACACTGAGAAATACAAGGAAACTCAACTTCACGAAAATGTGACTTTCATTAGGTGTCATGTTAAAATAAACCATAAACAATGTGTTCAACATCATACCCAGTACAAGCCTTGAAATTAAGTGCTGGTCCCATCTGCAATCTACTTACATTACTTTGACCTGAGTTGATGACCTTTGCATTATCAAATACATCAGCAAAATCGTTACAAGAAATTTTTATGAAGGCTTTTTCAAGTTGTTACACTTCATATAAAAAGTAATTATTATAGTTCTTGTTATTTCACATTAAATATTCATTCAGCTATATATATCTGTAATTACATATTTTGAAATGCTTAGTTGTATTCACATAATTATAAAACCAGCCAGAGCATTTTGTTATTCACATGTCATGAATGAGAACTTCCTAATATAATTTAGGCTGCTTACTCAAGGAGTGCATAGTTTTTCATTTCTTGATATGTGAATTCACTTACTCTTCTCGTGTTCTCATAAGTTTTACCCATTATATCTGAAGTGTAGGTTTAAACCAGCTTTATAACATCACTGTGAAGCAAGCGCAACTAATCAAATATCAGCACACCAGATAAAGGAACCAACAGTAATAAGACGATTTAAAAGACCAATAAATATCATATATATATATAATCTATAAGCAGTTGATATGGGCAAAAATAGAGCGCCATCCTTCAATTCAACGCCCCCTCAACTTGACTACCACTTTGACATTCTTTGATCATTACGAACCCATAATAGCAAATGATTGGTGGAAAGGTGTCTACAAAATGGTGCTAGTAATGACTTGGTGACAAAATTAACAATTAATTCTTTCATGGTTGCTGTTTGTATCGCAGTCCATTTTCTAACTCCAAAACTTTACAAGCAACACCATAGAAAGCAACACCATAGAAAGCAACACCATAGAAAGCAACACCATAGAAAGCAACACCATAAAAAGCAACACCATAAAAAGCAACACCATAGAAAGCAACACCATAGAAAGCAACACCATAGAAAGCAACACCATAGAAAGCAACACCATAGAAAGCAACACCACAGAAAGGAACACCATAGAAAACAACACCATAGAAAACAATACCATAGAAAACAATACCATAGAAATAATAAATAACTGTATCAAGATAATTGTTCCTTGTAGTTCCTTGTTTATGCGGTCTTGATACATCGACGTTTATAAAAAATGCTTTACAATCACGATGGAATTTGTACTAATATTTACAAACTATAACTTGTGATTAGCCCGCATGCGGCTAAAAGTTTATCATTATTTGTGGGAAAGGTTTTTCAAATAGCAAAAAAAATATAAAATAGACTAAAAAAATTTTGGTGGCTGATATCGACCATTCAAAATTGCAGAAAAAAGGTTAAGGTCCGCAAACACTATGGACAGTAATGAACAGCCAAAAGACGAAAGGGTTCCATACAAAAGCAACAATCAGAACGCAACCTGCCGTCAAACAATGCAAACACTTCCGTTTCAAAAATTTTAATTTTTGTTTCTGCATGTATTACAATTATGGGTTGTTTAAGTTATTTGTTTTTGAATATATATTTGTAAAATTTAATAGATTATCATTACACAACTTAAAAATTTTCAGGTTTATAGCATATTATTTGATAGCATCATTACGATTATTTTAAGTCGGCTTACTATGAAACGGCGCTCATAATTCTTCTTTCGCACATAAAAAGCTGGTTTGGGCTGCAAACTATAGCAGCCAAAACCGGATTGGTCAATTCAAATGAGTGCAATGAGCTTTTATGCAACATTGTTAAATCTATATATATATATAAATCTCAAAGTTTGCCGTCGTCTGTTGTCATTCGGTCTGTCCAGCTATAGCAGTTAGTATCTAGCAATGAAGAATATGTATCACAGAAGATTTGATCTCGGAATCTCCCACTCACGAGGTGATAAACTAACCCATTGAACCACGCGAGATGCAACAGATTCATTGGGTGATATGCGTCGTTTCCTAGGTTAAAATACGCATAGCACTTTGCAGTACGCAACGTCACTAAAGCTTGCTCTCACGGCTGTTATTGGTAAGTTTAGCAATACAGATAGTAGCGTACACAAATTAGTCATTGCCAACGTGCCAGGCTAATAGCAACTACATTACCTGCCACTGTTTATGAGCTATTTTGAATACCCATGCAACACCGAGCATTCGGCTAGTATAGTTATAAAATAAGAATACACGTATGCCTTCAAATTGAGAATAAAATGGAAAATTGGAACCTCAATTGTAACTCAGACTATAAGATCGTCATAGGTGAGTCGCAAGCAATAGATATGAACTGGTAGAGATACACTGTATTTCTCAGCTTCCCAACGCATACTTATTTAGAGATCGTTGACGAGTTTGAAGTGAATTACAGCAAATTTATTGCATCCGCAAGGATTAATGTCGTTCTGCCCACAAGAGAAAGAAAAATATAGGCGACGTTCGGTTCCCCTGTGAAAGGGTTAAATTTAGCTTTCAATAATTCTCGAATTCCAATAATTCCAACGTCACCTTTAATAAAATGCCACTACAGGGAAACGATTGAAAAATAGAGCGCCATGGCGTTCAAATGGAGGCTTTTTGGTGTATGTAGACTTGGTTGCAGCGAGTACAACAATACGTTTTACAAGTTCTGCCGAAACTGATTTCAACTCATTTTCACATCTGAGACAGGGGGCCTCTTAACTCATAAGACTGAGAAAGTGCCATGAAATTTATGACTTCTGAGTGTTGAATGTAACTAAGGATTCACTGATAAGAAACCTAGATTAATCATACCACAACAGCAGGAAGTCGTTGAGACACTATTGAGTGTATTGGAGTGTGTGCCTTGCTGAAGGCTATTACAAGTGATAAAAATAGACAACTTTAGTACTGCAACTATTCTCTTGATTGAGCTAAAAAATACTATATCCGACCCTTGGGTGACGGATCCAAAAGCAATTTGAGTCTATTCAAAATCTATTTAACACTACAAAATAATAGATATTCTACATAAAAAGCTCAGCAGTACGTTCCAACAGCACTGTCCTACGCGGTGTGACGTAAACCTACAAAATTGCGAATATTAACTCTAGCAAGTAAACTCGTAAACAAGTGATGGTTTTGACAAGGGTCACGGGGGCGCAACACCACGGGCATTCATTTTCAATAGACTGCTGAGGGAATGAGGCGGCCGAGTCGCTATATCTATATATGTAAATCTCAAAGCTGGCGTGTGATTATTTGTTTGCAGCTATAGCTATTAAAATCTTGGAATGAAGAACCCGTATAGACGGATATTTCATCGCGAAACCTCCTGTTTCCCAAAACGACATGCTAAACCATTGAGCTACGTGAGATTGATAATATCATTGGGCGATATATGTCTCTAATGTGGGTGAAAATACGCGTACCGCGCTGTGTTACCAAGTCATTAAAGCTTGCTCTCACGGCTTTTATTAGTAGGTTTACTAATAAGTTTACTAACTAGCTTACTCAAATTAGCCTTTGGCAATGTGCCAGGCTAATGGCAAGTGGCAGGCAACGATATTACCTGTCATTGTTTATAAGCTGATTTTTAATACCTGTGCAACGCCGAACATCCCGCAAGTACAATATATATATATACATATATATATATATATATTGTACTTGCGGGATGTTCGGCAAGTACAATAAAATAGTGGATTAATCTTCAAAATAGTGGACAATCTTCAACAATAAAATTGTTGAAGATTGTCAATTGTGTAAAAGTGTCTATAAATTACAGCAAATGGCATCCCTTAGCTTTTCTATTTAAATTTTGATCCCTAAAGTCTTTCGTATATATATACATATATATATATGTATATATATACATATATATATATACATATATATATGTATATATATACGAAAGACTTTAGGGATCAAAATTTAAATAGAAAAGCTAAGGGATGCCATTTGCTGTAATTTATAGACACTTTTACACAATTGACAATCTTCAACAATTTTATTTCTACTGGTCACATGTTAGTAAAGTTTATTTATGTTCATGGTTGCATGTCAGAATAGACTAAGTAGCTGTTCCAATTAGTAACTAGTAATTAAAATTCTTCTAAGTAGTACGTTTCCATTTTGTTTATACTTTTCCTCGCGACTGCATTTTGTATTTATTGCTTTGTATCCGCAGAATTTGTCTTTCTATTACGTGAGAGTGCTGTTCACAACAGGTTGTATGTAATTTCTCATGAGATTTTTGTTAGTTCCCAGGTTATTTCACCATAGTGGTTAGTTGCAGCACAATAATGTTTTATTGTTTCGTATGTGGAAATTTTGCAAAGATAGCTTATAGCAAAGTAACGTGATTGGTCAGTTTGAACAATAATTGTTAAGCTCTAGTCCGCTTTCTTACGCAATAAAAATACCGCTGCAATTTTTTAAGCAGCTCAGCTTGTGTTTTGTTCCTGAGAGACACATGGATATGTTACGTCAATAAAATTGTGTAATAAAAAAAGTTGGCGATAATTATGATGCGGAGTTCCAACCATTGTCATCACGAAACAGAACTTTTGAGGCGGAAATGGTGGCCCTGAAAAGGCCTGAGATGGGAAAGGGAAATGAATTAAGTGACTATCAGTTCGCACCCGTATTTATAGGCTATAAGCGTGCGTAGTAAAGTTGGTGATGTGTTCTCTAGATAAGTCTATAACTTGACAGCTCCAAATTGCTGACACAGGCAATCACATCACATTGCTCCAATCACATCCCATACAATGTACCTATATTACGTTGTATGTGATGTGGTTTATCGCTGTTTACTCAAATTTGAATAGTTAATTACAACGCGCTCGCTTAACACATGTCTGGTGAAGTATAGATGTACGTTTTATAATAGCAAATTTTTATGTTAACCATTTATTACCATACTGTTTTAAGACTGGCGCGCTACTGTATAAATACTCAAAATATTGTTAATACTCGTATTACATGATTAGTTAGCGACAAATATTACCGTTTTTGTGTGCAAAATATTTTACTAGGGCAACAGTTAGCCTAACTATTGTGACGCCAATCAACTGTGGATTCTCCCTTAGTTTGCTATTACCCTTGAGTTTTTCCATTGCTGACTGTGCTACATCAATTTATTCTGCTATAACTTATTGCAGAAGTAAGTAGACTAACAGTAGGTCGAGCTCAATTCAGCATTCATAAATAATTGTTGAATTATTAGCGAACGCATTATCTTGTTGTATGGAAGTATGAACGAATCCAGATAGCAAGCAATAAAGAACATGACACCTAATACATTAGAGAACAAGCAATGAAGACAGTCATCATATATTCATTTACAAACAGCTATAGTACCAATAAAAATACTACCCAAGGAATAGTAATCAAATTCTTGTCACCCTTTCTGACTGTACCATTGTGATAACAGTCAGCGAATCATAGCTGCATTCACTATAAGTTTTATCGATTAAACATCAACAATTATTGCGATTGGCTTACCGATTGGCACCCAAGAGCTGATTTATCACTCATTATCGAGTCTGTTTATCGGCTCGCCTTCGAGTCTGTTTATCGGCTCACCCTCAAGTCCTTTTATTGGCTCGCCCTTGACTGTCTATCGGTTAGTCCTCGAGTCTGTTGTCAGCTCGCCCTTGAGTTCGAAATTGTCTACCCTGGCCTAGCAGGGTTCACTTCAATTGTTCATTTGTTGGAGAAACGTTATCAAGTTTATTGATTGATTATTGATTGTCAGTTAAATAACTGACAGCGAGCTCGAAGAAGTTGTAATGATGATAAGACTGAAGAGTTATTGTTTTTAGAGAGTTTAGTTCCTTACTATTGGTTTCAGCGGGTTAGATTTTAGGTAGCGTTGAGTTCAGTGCACTGTTTGGTTGCATTTTAGAAAGCGTCGGGTTCAGCTCATTCTGTCGGTTTCAGCAGAGCACAAGTGTGTTAGTCTCAAGAACGTATTATACATTCACAAGTGAGAGTTGTCTCCACCCCACTCCAACGAGTTTGCTTCATGTGTCACAGCCTTATACAATCGGCCTTCATAAACAATAATCAATTTATTCTGCTATAACTTATTGCAGAAGTAAGTAGACTAACGGTAGGTCGAGCTCAATTCAGCATTCGTAAATAATTGTTGAATTATTAGCGAACGCATTATCTTGTTGTATGGAAGTATGAACGAATCCAGATAGCAAGCAATAAAGAACATGACACCTAATACATTAGAGAACAAGCAATAAAGACGGTCATCATATATTCATTTACAAACAGCTTAGAAACCTCTCGTAGAAGTAGCTCATGAGGAAAAAGCCATCAATCGATATGACAGAAAACCATTAAAAGATATCAGACTTGTACCAGATACGACCAGGGTAAAGTCACAGTATTTCCGTTATCATACAAGGGACATCCTGAAGCACTTAAACTAGAATTGTGCTTTGAGTTTTTGGATTTTGGTAAACAATTTTCTCATGCTGAAGCAGTTCAGTAGGATGAACAGTTTAAGACAAAAAACTTTAAAATTGCTTAAGTCAATCCATAATTATAAGGTAATTAAGGCCCATCATACAAGGGACGCAGAAAAATCGCTAAAAACGAAACTTCAATTTTAGGCTGAAAACTCTGTGAAGTATATGATCACATTTTAAATTCCTTTTAGCTGATGTTTGCTATGTATGTTTCAATGTTCAGTGTGAAAGAACTAACAGATTCCATTAATGGTTCTCATTAAACCACAGATTATTTACCACTAAGTTTGATCATACAAGGGACATCATACAAGGGACATTTCGGATCACTTGATTTTTCCACATATTTTATTGATAGACAGTAAAGTATCTAGCTAAAAGAAACTACAACCATTTTAATGGAATACTACATCTAAAACTAGCATGCACTGAAACCAAAACTAAAACTATAGAGCTAAAAAATGTTGAGTTTACAGTAAGTGACCAGACATGTCAAAAAACGATAAATAATTAATATCTTAGATAAATATTGGAAATTAGATAAAGAAATGACAAATAAGATCACAAGGACATGCACCTTGCAAATTTACATGTATTTACGTTTATATTGACTGTAAGCAGCTTTGACTGCCTCAGCATTCAGCAGCCAATAGGCTCGACAATTGTCGTCGCATGGAATGAGCTCTGGGTTAATATCGAGGATAAAGTTAGAGTGGGTGACTTCGATATTTCTTGGGGTGGGCCACATCCATTTCTCTCCATTTCTATTTCTACAGAACTATTGCTCGCTTAGTAGGGGATTTTGGCAATGTCTTCTGTACCTTCCGTGATGCTTTTCCTGTAAAAAATTAGAGCACTTGGTTATTAACCTTTGATACTTGTACTTGCTACAAAGTGATCGAAGTCAAAATTTTATAACACAATTCTTATTAATTAACACCAATGCAATTGAACTGATTGATTTTGTTATAACTTACCAAATGCTTGAGTAGTTGTGTATCCTGGTGTTGACTGATTACTGGTGCTTGCTTTCAGCTCACGAGCCTTCTGACAC
This sequence comes from Watersipora subatra, assembly GCF_963576615.1. Classification (NCBI taxonomy): domain Eukaryota; kingdom Metazoa; phylum Bryozoa; class Gymnolaemata; order Cheilostomatida; family Watersiporidae; genus Watersipora; species Watersipora subatra. Next base: position 34,191,152 of record NC_088708.1, on the reverse strand, counting down.
TGAGCAGCCTTCTTGAGCCGTTCCTTCTCTCTTCGAGTAGCCCTTTGCTCCTCTGTAAGGCTGGCTGTTACTTTTGCCCATGCCTCGCGTACTTGTTGCGAATGCTTAGCCTTGTACAGCTCTGGATTTTCCGATTTCTTTTTAGCTATATATTTCCTTTGCGCGGCACAATGAGTTGCAGGCCTGTCTTTGACAACCTTTACCGTCGACATTCTGGTTGAGACTGGCAGCTTGTGAAAAGTAATTGTTCTATTGCATTGACCAGCAGCAGTGTCTTGACGGGATTATTTATTAAGGTAGCCAGTCAGGCAATCACAAGCCGACAATGCTTTGAGAAAATATTTAGAGACAGCCACATTATTATGTCATGAATATTCATGACATAATAGTAGCATTGCAAAGATGGCCATGTTATTTTAGACAATTTTCATGAGGTATAGTAAGGGAATGAAAGAGTAGATGCCCCTTGTATGATAAAATTGTCCCTTGTTTGATAATTTATTTTCTTAATTTTTCTCAAGTAATTAAATTATTTTAAAAAACTAAACATGCCATCATGAACCTCTCATGGTACTATCGGAAAATCCTAACTAGAAATTTTTTCACATGATTTGTTTTCAAAAAAACCAAAAAATGGTGCCCAAATTATCATACAAGGGACACGCATGTATTTGGAACGCCTCTTAAGCAAGATTTATTAAGGTTAGAACTTTGGAAACTTTTCCAGTCATAGAAACTTAATTGGATTAAGAGGTTCCTGGTGACACAATTTGCAATTTAAAATATGCATCTAAAAAAATCCAAAAAAATCAATGTCCCCTGTATGATCACATAATCGTCTCTTGCTGCTTAATTTTCTCAATTTCATAGAAATCGTTCATTATTTTTAAAAATCATTATTAATTATGGAAAGTTTGGACTTTTAGTTTTCCAATGATGTGTAAAACTTGGTTCTATGATAAAATTTAAAAATCACATCTTTGGTTTCACAATACTGTGATTTGACCCACCAAGACAATTGGAGTTAATCATCATTTCCAATCATTACAACCCCATGACGTACTTAAGACAAGTTTACTCAACTGCTAACCCTGTGCAACATAATTGAACACAACCTGAGCTCCTAAACACCTTCTCACAGGCTAACATGACATCTATAAAAGAGAACAGCTCCAATGACTCTCTCTCGTTCTCTATCTGCAGTTGATCTATTTCTCCTTCCTGAAGGACCAGCTGAGGCTCCTTCAGCCTGCTGAGGCACGTTCCTTTTCTACCTGGAGCCTCCGTCTCTCTTCCCTCTGTCTCTGGAGCCTCTATCCTGTCTCCACCTATGGAGCTTCCTTCCCCATCATCAGTTGATCCGCTTCTACTTCCCTATCTCATTTACCGAGCCTCTATACATAAGAACTGCTATGACTTTCGTCTGACTATCGTCTGACTATCGAAACTCACAGCCGTACAGGACCAAGCAAGCAAACATGGACGACTGTTTGAGTAATGGGAAACTTTTAATAGCTATTTTACCTTTTGTCATTAATATTATTGTTTAGAATTTTCTTAAGTTGTGTATTTTAGTTGTTGAACTTATAAATTCTTTATAAGAATAAAGAATTAACTTTTACTGGTAAATATCAGTATTGCTTACAACAACTTAACACCTTCACTTGTACCCAAACCAGTAATAATCAAATTAGTTTCCACATGACAAAGCAAAGTTCACAAACTGAACATAGTCAAAATAGAATGAAATGACAAAGCAAATTCAACACTGATCAGACCTGCCAACCCAAGAGTGGGGCAATGCGTGAGATTTGGTTTTGGGGCAATTGATGTATCAATGATTATTTATATAAAATTGTGGAAATTAGGGCAAAAATCTCACGCATTTCCATTTTTTCTTTAGGGTAATTGCATGTGTCTCACGCCCAATGAGTGAGAGTTGGCAGGTATGACACTGATGTTGTGTGTGTGGGTTTAGACAATGATATACAGCCCCCATGGGGGCTGTATATCATTGGTTTAAATTAGTTATGCATAACATGATTTCTCCACATTCACCCATAACAATCTCATGACTTTCGAAAAATAATAAAGTTGCCTTTGGAAAAATTGCATAATCTGGAGCCTTTGCAGATTCCTAATTTTTGCTTTTATACTAGCCACTACTTCTTTTATACATTACAACCAAAGTTCTACCAAGCCTAATCGACCTTATGCTCGTTTCTTTATAGCTAACTTGCCGTCTGGAAGCTCTATACGTCTTTATTTTTATTCATACACTGACCTTTATTACAACCAAAGCGTTATCAAACTTATTAGGAGTGTACCGATGTACCTACAACGAAGCTTACGGAAGACGGAAGGCTACCCATCTCATGACAACTGATGTATGAAAGTCGCGTGACTGAAACCGGAAACAGATTTGCCAGTGCCCGAATCAGAAGGCAACGCTCACTACTTGCATAAAATCTCAAATAGAGAGACCATAATTATAGTCTGGTAACCACAGGGCATTATCATGTCAACAGGTGGCAGAATATGGGGTCTGCAGTAGCCTAATACTTTTTAGCATTTTTCTAACCTAGTCGTTAATAATCTGGTCTACTACCGCTATTTTAGTTAATAAGCTAAAAGCAGGGCCGTATCCTCCTATACTGCAGCTACTGTCATGGCAGTACCATTTTTTGAGGCTTAAAATTTTGGAATTCACGTCATTTTTGCTTGATTTTAACACTTGGGCTGGGTAAATGACCATAATGTCGTTTATCGGTTGCGTGGGAAACGGCATTTATGCCGCTCTAGGTAGACGTTTATAAACGCTGCCCTCTCACAACGTTAAACAAAGGATATAAATGCTAGTAAGTTTTAAATAACATCAACAAAATATTAGTCGATAAATTAATATATGAAACGATTGTCCAAAAGGCGTTGCTTTGTGCTAAAGAAATCGCGCCTCCTTGGAAAAGAATAAAAACTGGAAATACCAGTCAACATCGGCTCGACTTTCAAAACGGTAAAATAAAATATTATTTGATCCTCCGACCGTAAATGATTTTTTTGTGTAGTTAGAATAACAATAATTCAGATGATAGAAGTGATTTAAACTTTTTAGACTTTTATTATACTTGAAATATACAGAGAAAAACGATCGTTATGGTAGCTCGCACAGCAACGTTATAGCGTTGGACTCTACCGTAAGGAATGCTTCCAAGCATTTCATACAGAGACAATTGTACATGGTTGTATTTTTTTGTAGTAGTAGTAGTAGATATGTAAATGAATGCTTATGCACAAAAGATTTTGTTCATAGAAATAAATTTAAGTTTGAGCTATGCATAGCTCCAACTTAAATCTACTACCAATGATATAGAGCCCCCCGGGGCTGTATATCATTGCTACTACTACTTGCTCAGTATTATAGACTATAGTATAAGTGCATTATTTTTAACATGGTGCTCTAATAGTTTTACTTTTTAACTTATTTTAACAATATTATTTAATTAAATTATTTCATAGGAGACTACTCGTTTCCTACACCGGATACAATGAGCATTGTACCCGGTGATAATTCTACCTCATGCTAGCTGTGGCCAACCCCTTTAGCAGCTCTCATTCACATTATATTTTTAATAAGCGCTGTTAAAGACAATCTCAATAAACAGTTTTATATTTAGAAAACTGGATTATAATGTCAAATTTGCTGTTAGAACATGTGCCCCATCAGGCGCCAAGTGTGCTAGATTTGCACCATTTTGACTAGTTATACTAAAAATTTTTTCGATGGAGAACCCCCGGACCACACAAGTCTTTTGCACAAGTCCATGTGGCTGTGTAGACTGCAGTAATAAAACGACCGGCGAGATTGAGGATGGTAATCAAATAGACAGTGATGATGAGCTTAAAGATTATAATGATGTAATAGTTTTATTAAATACTTTGCAATATGCTTTCTAGAATCAATTGAAAGTTTTTGATGTATCATGATAAACAGACTGTGTACTTTGTAAACATGCTATATAATATAATAAATACAATGTACCAAGATACACATACAAAGTCCTCTGATATTAATTAATCATCCAAAAAGTTAGTTGTCATCGAACATACTGGACCAATATTGTTTTAACACGCTACCAGTACAATAAATCTAAAACTAAGCAAGAGATTTCGCATATAAATGTCAGTTAAATAAAAAAGAAACAGCATGTACCAATGGAAAGTACTAAGAGAAGCATAATAAATACTTTATGCTTGTCACGTGTTGCCCAGCAATATAATAATTTCATTTAAAAGTTTAAGCATTAGATTCGTTAGTTAGTCTGTGTCACAACTAGTGTACCCGATAAGGTATACAGTTTAGCTTGTCAATCAGTAGTTGTACCAGTCCCTTTTTAAACAGTATGACGAGGGTTTCTGGCAGACCAGTGGGTAAGATGATGGTGAGAAATATCTGTCATATTGAGTACCTGGCGGACAAATACAAAGTAAAGAACTACATCCATTGCAGACAATGGGTTCAAAATACGAAATGGTCATATAGACATATAAGAGCTTACGTTTATGGGGCAATAGTTATTGATCATAACCTATCAGAAAAGAAGATCTTTCAAATCTTGTAGCTATAAATTTAAAACTTGAAAATAGGAAGAGGTACAGGACTGATTTGAATGTGTACGCAATGTGCATAACCCTACTTGAAAGAAATAGATGTACACCCTGTAGCTCTTGCCACAACAATACTTAGTTGACTCATACATCGCATACTTCTGTAAGGTTTTAAAACCTTACAATTATCTCACACCATACTCCAGAAGGTTTAAGATAATTGATATGTGAGCACTATAGCAATATAACTCAGTAGATTTAAAATTTAATGAAATATGTATTAATATATAATATCGCACAACATAAGGCAACATATAAATCCTATAACGCAATTCAATACAACGCGGTTCAATACAACGCGGTTCAATACAATACAACATAATACAGTTATTATAATACAATACTTTAAAATATAGTGTAATAGCACAATAATACAGTACTTATAAGTTCTGCCTGACACAATATAATAACTTAAAACTAACCAAGCCATCCTGGTAAATGATAACCATACAGTTGCTTGAAGGTACTACACTTTGTGTTGATATTGGTTTGACGTTTTAAAGAGCAATACAGTCTCCAATTTTGCAAATAGGCGAGCTAAGTCTTAATAATGATCAGCGGAGGCATGCTTTATACCAAATGGTCCAATATTACTGGTTAATAAAAAAAATACACAATAGGTATTCTATTTATGAAGCCCAATAATATAAGTAGCTAATAATGTGATGTAGTGCTACCATTTTAGCCTAAAAAATTAAACAAATTGAATTGAGCCATTGAGTGTATGAAACACTGATTGTCTAAAGACACAGCAACAATACCTGTGACAGAAAGTAGTTTATTGTATAGTTTATAATCAATATGTAAATTATGGATTGAGAAGTTTGACAATGTTTCATTATAATCAACACCTATCACTCATTGATCCAGCTGACTACAGTAAAGAAATGAAGGAAACACAAGATTTTCAATGAAGCAATGCATTTAATATTTGATTGATAAACCGTTTGATTATTTATCGAAGTAATAAGTAAATCACTATGTTTCCATGGTGCGCAGTACTGCGATGCAGCCCCCTTTGAAGTCGAGCGGATTGTACGCTTCCATGCTGCACAGTGGTTTTCAGCAAATTAGCCAGAGAAGAGAAATTGTATAAATCGAATCGCCTGATGCAGAAATTGAATCGATCATGGATACCGAATGTCAGAAACGGCCTTTTTATGCTTCTGTCATCATTTTACTTTTATTTACAATACACATTCACAAGGTTTTACAAACCTTAACGCAATTTTGACAAAGTAATATATTTTTAATAAGTATTTTTAAGTAATATATTATTTAAACGTTAATTTAGGACTTGCCACCTATTTTTCGAAAAGTGTTGGCATCGATAACAAAGTCTAGGAAAGTAATTACCTCATCATCCTCGAGGGTGCAGACCATAATTAAATTTAGGTGAAAGAAGATCGGAAGAATAGAAAAAACAAGATTAGCAGGATAACATTTGCACTAGTTTATGGCCCTCAAAAAATCCGTCTCCATGGCATGAGAGCTATGTTTGATCAGACTTGAGTTTATGAAAAAGTTTTAGAAGCTGTAGGAGGTGAACATAAAGGAAACTTTGGACGCTCCTGGCAGAGCAGGTAAAACTTTTTTGCTTAATCTTTTGCTTGCTAAAATCTGATCTAACGGACAGGTTGCTTTGGCAGTCGCACCTTCAGGTATAGCTTCTAGGTTGCTGAAAGGTAGAAAAACACCTAATTTCATGTTTAAATTACCATTGGATATAGGACGCTTGGAGACTCCTGTTTGCAACATCCGTAAAGGTACTGTATTAGTTAATTATTACAGACCATTAAAGAGACAAAGACCTTTATAACACTGACAAACCTATGGGTGGTGTATGTGTACTTCTTGCTGGTGATTTTCGTCAAACTCTTTTGGTCATACCTAAAGGGACTCGAGCTGATGAACTTGCTTAAAGGATCCTTATATGTAGCAGGGATTACGTGTTTGTCACAATTTCCATTTCCATAATTCATTTCCATATTATTTCCATAGCATTTCCATAATTTATTTCCATAACATTACCATAATTCATTTCCATATTATTTCCATTTCCATAATTCATTTCCATATTATTTCCATTTCCATAACATTTCCATAATTTATTTCCATATTATTTCCAGAACATTTCCATAATTCATTTCCATAGTTTTTCCATTTCCATAATTTATTTCCATATTATTTCCATTTCTATAACATTGCCATAATTTATTTTTATATTATTTCCATTTCCATAATATTTCCGTAATTCATTTCCATATTATTTCCATTTCCATAACATTTCCATAATTCATTTCCATATTTTTTCCATTTCCATAACATTTCCATAATTCACTTCCATATTATTTCCATTTTCATAACATTTCCATATTTCTAAAATAAAATTTCCATTTCCATAAAATTATGGAAATATTTATGTTTATGGAAATGGATATGGAAAAGTAAACATTTCCATAATATGTTTAGCGATCCCTGGTGTGTACGTATGTGTGCCCGCTTGCGTGTCAAAAGAGCGTGTGTGTGCAATCGTCAACTCTTTCCAAACATGTGATTAAATTATACATAATATGAATATGATATTTGCTTGCTAATATACTTTATTTAGGGTCCAGGCAACATCAAAGCTGTATGCTACTATTGCCTATAACTAAGCCAGAGACGATTTGAGATAGTTTCTTTCAGACTCCCTTAATAGTTTCTGTAATACCACTGATGTTAGCTGGGTTTGTGAGTTACCATTGTCTGTACATGAGCCAAGTCCAGGGACAATTTGAGTTAATTTCTTCCAGACCCCTTTAATAGTTTCTGTAATACCACGAATGTTAGCTGGGTTTGTGTGTTACCATTGTCTATACATGTAGCCGAGCAAAAGACAATTTGAGTTATTTTCTTCTAGACCCCTTTAAAAGTTTCTGTAATACCACTGATGTTAGCTGTTTGTGTATTACCATTGTCAATTCATGTAGCCTAGTCTATACAATATAACTCCCCTTTGTTTATATCTTGGATTACGTGTATGTTACAATTTCCATAATTCATTTCTATAATATTTCCATTTCCATAAAATTTCCATAATTCATTTCCATAGTTTCCATATTATTTCCATTTCCATGCCCTTTCCATAATTTATTTCCATATTATTTCCATTTCCATAATTCATTTCCATTTCCATAATTCATTTCCATATTATTTCCATTTCCATAATTCATTTCCATATTTTTTTCCATTTCCATAACATTTCCATAATTTGTTTCCATATTATTTCCATAACATTTCCATAATTCATTTTCATAGTTTTTTCTATTTCCATAACATTTCCATAATTTATTTCCATATTATTTCCATTTCCATAATTTATTTCCATATTATTTCCATTTCCATAATTCATTTCCATATTTTTTCCATTTCCATAAATCATTTCCATATTATTTACATTTCCATAACATTTCCATATTTTTAAAATAAAATTTCCATATCCATTTCCATAAAATTATGGAAAGATTTATGTTCATGGAAATGGATATGGAAAAATAAACATTTCCATAATATGTTTAGCGATCCCTGATATGTAGCACTGTGTAGCGGTGTGTAAACTAACAACAAATATGGGAGTGCATTTGCAAGGGAATGATGCTTCAGAAGAGTTTTCTGCACAACTGCACACAGTGATGGAAAGGGACCAGTGAATAATGAGCTAACCTGTCTTCGAGAAAATTGTTAATTTTTTGTAAGCACAGAAGACGATTTACTACAAAAGTCTACCCCAATATTTGGGAAAACCATCTTCAGCACCAATGGTTGAAAGAAAGGGTAATTCTAGCACCTAAAAATGATACTGTGGATCACGTAGATCAACTACTTGAAAAAATTCTCGAGACTACGATTTCCTCCTCAGTATAGACAGTATTTTTAAAGAAAATGACTGTCAACTATCCTAAATAAATTTTTAAACTCTTCATAGCCTGCCAGTATGCCTCCTCATAATCTTCAATTACGCGTTGGTGCCCCAGTTATGCTTCTTCGAAATGTGGATTTACCTAGACTTAGTAATGGATCAAAAATGATGATCAAAAATCTATCATCAATTATTATTTGTGCTACAGCGCTTACTGGGGCCGCAATGGGTGAAAAGGTTTTTATTCCTAGAATACTGCTAGTTTTCACAATGTGACGTTTCAATTTATATGCATTCAATTTCCTGTTCGATTTTCATTTGTATTGACTATCAACAAATCCCAAGGTCAATCACTTAAAACTATCGGCATTTACCTCCTAACACCTTGCTTTTCCCATATACAGCTGTAGGCCTATGTTGGGCTATAACAATTATCCCAATTTTTTGTGATATTAGTGTTTTTTTAAATAATAAAATGAAGCATTTCCCCATGACTCCAGACAGTAACTAATTTTCAAGTTAATACACGCGTTGTATATTAGTTTCATAACACTTCTGGGTAAAAATTTAGAACATGTACTAATCAGGCCTGACATAGATCCTACCTGCATGTTCAGCTTATTGATGTGTGTTCCCATATCAGGTGACTGTCCAAATGAATTCCTAAGAATTTGATCGAAAAGGTCTCCTTTAGCTCCAAATCACGCAATTTATTGATTTTTTAAAATTTAGTTTTCCTTTGAGGATTTTTTATTACAATGTACATTATTTTGTCCATGTTTATAGTTAATTTATTTGTATTACACTATTGTTCAATGTTGTGAAGTTCACTATTAACTATATCAATGTCATTATTTAAATAGTAAAACTCAAAAAATAAATTTGTATCGTTAGCATATGCATGTAGCGTAGGTTTTAAATGATTAGTAGATGACACAAGATCATTAATATATATTAAGAATAAGGTTGGACTCAGGATAGAACCTTGAGAAACGCCACAATTTATACTTGAAAATTTAGATTTATAGTTTTCTATAAAAATTACCTGTCTTTTATATTCCAAGTAGTTTTTTATCCAGTGAATAGAAGACGATGAAAAGTGCATTTATTTTAATTTGTGAATGAGTATGTTGTAGTCAATATTGTCAAAAGTCTTACTAAAATCAAGAAATATCCCTAATACTGCTCTGCCATGGTTCATTGCAGATAAAACTTTATTTGTGAGCTCAATTAATGCTTGGCTAGTGTTTCAATTTTTTCTGAAACCAAATTGTTGGGTGGTAAGAATGCTGTTACATTATAAATATTTGCGTATCAGCAACTTTCTCAATAGATATATATATATTTATATATCTAAGCTTTCCATCTCATTCTCATCTCATATGGATATTTATATATCTATATAGATATTGGTCTATAATTTAATAAAAGCTTTGGTGAACCTTTCGTAAACAAAGGTTTAGCTTTTGCTATTTTAAGGCTATCAGGAACTATACCTAACTAGCTGCATTACCCGTCTACAGGAATAGATTCACGCGCAGCATAAGGTTTATTGAGAGTTGTCTTTCATACAGTAAAACAACTCCAAATATGCAGTTACATCTCCCTCTCTCCATCTCTCCCTCTTTCCCCTCTCTCCCCTCTCTCTCCCTCCCTCTTTCTCTCCTTTTTGCTCCCCCCCCCCCTCTCCTCCTCGCTCTCCCTCTCTCTCTCCTTCTCTCCCTCTTTCCCCTCTCTCCGTCTCTCCCCTCTCCCTCCCTCTTCCCCCTCTCCCTCTCTCTCCCCCCTCTCTCCGTCTCTCCCCTCTCTCTCTCTCCCCTCTCTCTCCCCCCCCCTCCTCCTCGCTCTCCCTCTCTCTCTCCTTATCTCCCTCTCTCCATCTCTCCCTCTCTCCCCTCTCCCTCCCTCTTCCCCCTCTCTCCCTCTTTCTCTCCCTCTCTCTCTCCCCCTCTCTTCTCCTCGCTCTCCCTCTCCCCCCTCTCTCTCTCCCCCCTCTCCTCCTCGCTCTCCTTCTCTCTCTCTCCCTTTCTCTCTCTCTCTCCCTTAGTTCAACGCAACACATGCAGATAGACAACATTTTTGGTTTTTCTGTCGGGCGTATGAAGAAACAGTTTTCGGCGTGTGCCTACTTTTGAGCAGGCGACGTATAGCTGGTCATGGCTGATGCAGGGTGACAGTAAGTCGATAGCAGCTGCTCTCTTTCTTTTCACAATAGCGTATCACAACGCTCGGAGTACTCGTGAAAGCTCTGTAATAGTAAGTTACAGTAGGCCTACTCGTAGCTGGAAAAAAATTAGTAACTCGGCTGCTGAAGGAAATGAACATGACCCACTATCACGAACAGCGGCAAATCCAACGTTATTAAGTAGTGGAGATGTGGCAATGCAGTTTTTGATGTGGAAATTTAGTAGGTGAGAAATGCGTTTTTCCAGTGGCTCCAAGAAACAAATGTTTATGTGACCTTCTCGGTACACGTTGGCAGTAAATATTAATTGCATGTAAATAACTACTCGTTAATTTATTTTATTTAATGAATAGTACAGTTGTATAGCTGTATAGACACCTTTGTATAGGCCGCAGAACTCAGGAAAGGTGCTTTTAAACACGGCAGAAAATTTGCCGTTTAAAAAGCGTGCTAACCGGGGATTTCGGTTAATGCGCTCGAGCGGTGAAAGAAAAACAACAGAATCGCCACACCTTTATATAGGTAAGCCGCTTGGCTCAAATCGTCAAAGAAAAGTAGCGGCTAATAGTCCATATTACGAAATTATGATATTACGATAATTAGTACTCATATTAACTCGGTTGGCTTCGTTCGACCGGATGGAAAAAGAAAGACCGCTCTATAATTTATTTACCGTTACTACACATATTACCTAATTCAGTTTGCTTCGTACGACTGAAATTCGTACGACGATAAAAGGAAAGACCGCTCTATAAGGCGGACAATCAATCAGATAGACAACGATTGCCGTTTATATAGTAGATAGAGAACAGCGTTTTTCTAGTGGTTGCAAGAAACAAATGTTCACATGACCTTTCCGGTACACGTTGGCAGTAAATATTAATTAGATGTAATTTACTACTCATTAATTTATTTAAAGAGTAGTAAATTTTATTTAATTCACTACTAATATTTACTACTAATTTAATTTTACTACTTACTCATATTAATTAAGTTTGCTTCGTACGATCGAATCTGTTACAATCTTGCCACAATCAATACTCATAGAGGATCTATTCTTCAGCCCTGAACCCTTGTATATAGTACATATCAATCAATTTATCTTTGTATAAGCTATCCTGCATTATTTATTAGAAGTCATCCTCTCATGTAAATTTTCTTTTAACTTTTACACAAATAATCTCAAACTAAATATGAATTGTTCACTACTATCTTGCATTCAGGATTCTTCTACAGTTTCCGTTTTATTGGATAATATGTCTGCAAATAGAGGCTTTTTGTTATTTTGTTATCAGCAAAATAAAAGATTACTAACTAACGATCGAATCGAAAAAAAAGACCGCCATATACGGTAATTTATTTATACTGCTCATATTTGGGAGTTATCGGTGACTCAATATATCGAAAAGACAACTCATACTATTAGCATATCAGTATTTATCGTCCATCCCCACGATGATTAGCAGGTTACGCATTATAATAGAGGCGTGTACTAACCGGAGATTCCCGTTAATGCGCCCTAACGGTGAAAAAAAACACAGAATAGACACGCCCTTATATAAAAGTAGCGGCTAATAGTCCGAAAAGTACGGTACTCTCTAAAGCGGACAGACAGATACACAGATAGATAGATAGACAGACAGACAACGATTGCCGTTTATATAGTAGATTGTAAGGCTGTCAGGGAATATACCTAATTGTAAGCTAGTATTTATAATTTGAGCTAGAGGAAAAGCTGAAGCAGGTGCTGCAATTTTCACAAGCTTTGCTGGAATTGAATCTAATCCTGTAGCTTTATTTACATTTAGCTCCTGCAGCAAATCCTCAACATAGTCCTCACCAACATTGCTGCTAGTGTGGAAATGATGTAAGTAGGTGCCAGCCAGCTCACACACATTAGCCAAATATAAAAACAAGCAAATATATATAGAAACAAACACTTTGATTTAAGTGCTAAAATAGTAAATGTCTCATAGGTTAAATAAAAATGAATTTTCTGTTCAAAACCTTTTTATTAGTCGAGCAACGCTAGGTATTCAACCAGTTTATATATACAAATCTCAGTGTGAGTTTGTCCAGTGTATAGCGATAAAAATCTGCTTCACAGAGGATTTCATCTTACAAACTCGAGGTCTAAGAACCAGCGATCTAAACCACTAGAATCCATTCAGTTTACTGTGGTGATAAATGATTGAGCTCACATTTGGGGTAATTGACTAGCGCAGTTGATCATTAAGCGTAAATGACGATTATGAACCTGGCTCCAAACACGGTTAGATCACTTAGCTTACTAGGTGAGTTAGTGAGTTGCTCAAATTCAGTTGGTATTCATTGATAGCAAAACTGCCTCATTCACAGCCCAACCTTCACTAAATGCTCAAGCTAAATCATAGCAAGTTGCATAAGCCTTGGTTCTAGACAAATCAAGTATCAATGAAAAGGGAGTAGCAATGCCACTCCGTTATCCTATTGCAAAGGTTCTGAAATTAGTAACTATTATTCCAATGACTGACAATATAAATCCCATGAGAACTAAAATTACACATGCACAACTTGTCACAACAAAAATATTAGCAAGTGCGCTTTTTAAATTGATATTGTGCATTCATTTGGTCTGCTTGCAAGAGTAAAAGAGGCTGGAATATTTTAACTTTTCGGCAAATTAATCTATAAGACAATGTACAGATCTTTCAAAGAAACATTGAGCATTATGGTGAGAACATTTAAACTGCATTTATGTTTTTTACATAAAATTCAAACTTATAAAATGACTGTAATGTATAACTTATGTGGCACACATGTACACGCATATATACACACATGTACACGCATATATACACACATGTACACGCATATATACACACATGTACACGCATATATACACACATGTACACGCATATGTGCATCAGTGAAACTACTGGAGACTAAAGAACAAATAAATGAAGTTGTATTTTGATTATCACATGACAACATTAAAACACCCTGATGAAAAACAGTGAATGATGGAAATACAAATAAATAAGTAAGATATCATTTTAGGCTGTGAACTAACTAACACGCTAATAAGAGTTTTATTGACAAAATATTCTGAATCATATAAACAGCGTAAGAATCAAACATGAATTGGTATAAAGGAATCATATATTAATTTGAGTAAGTATAAAATCATGAAATAGAGATGACGAGGTGATTACAAGCCTCATAGGCATGATAACACCAGAACTCGGTGCATCAGCGAATGACGGTCTGATGTTACTTCAAGAAAACATTGATGACATTCTTGATGAGCCAAGCCTCATCGACCTGCAGATGATCTCCAACTGTGGCAAGGAAATGCAGACGCCCTGTCTCATTCATACTCTTCAGCCCAAGTCGGTCTTCAGTGTAAAGCTTGGTCTCAAATAGCGAAAGAACCTTGTCTGTAGACCCGTCTTCATATTTTCCAAACCACTGCAAGTGCAAAAAACAAGTGTTTGAACAACAGCAAGCTGCTATTGACAGTGAATGATAACATGCTTCGACAGTTGGCAGCATATAACAAAAATGTACTGATAGCTTTCACTGAACAACATCTAGAAGGCTGGAGGCTAAATGCTACTGAAAAGATATAGCAGGATGTAAGGTTTTATAGAAGGCTGGAGCCTATATGCTACTAAAAAGATATAGCAAGATGTAAGGTTTTATAGAAGGCTAGAGGCTAAATGCTACTGAAAAGATATAGCAGGATGTAAGGTTTTATAGAAGGCTGAAGGCTAAATGCTGCTGATAAGATATAGCAGGGTGTAAGGTTTTATAGACGGCTGGAGGCTAAATGCTACTGATAAGATATAGCAGGATGTAAGGTTTTATAGAAGGCTGGAGGCTAAATGCTACTGATAAGATATAGCAGGATGTAAGGTTTTATAGAAGGCTGGAGCCTAAATGCTACTAAAAAGATATAGCAGGGTGTAAGGTTTTATAGAAGGCTGGAGGCTAAATGCTACTGATAAGATATAGCAGGATGTAAGGTTTTATTGCTTTGGTAGATTGAAGGATCATTAAAGATGTAGTTGCGTCAAAAATGAAATTAGGACCCATAAAAGGTTAAAACATCAGCTACAAATTGATGCCATTTTTGTCTTTGTAGACCAACCCTGTCCAGAGATATATGCGTTTGAATGAGGCCCTCTTTTAAAAAGCTCACGTTCCAGCGGGTGGCTATTTCGTGATGTCACAAGCTTGTTATCTGAAACGAAACCACAAGCGATAAATATGAGGTCGCTTCGTTAGCCAATCACGAGCGCGAAATTTTTATATAGGCCGTAATAAATGTTATCACTCGTAAAACGCGTTGTCTGTGATCTCGAAGATTCTCATCGCTAGAGAATTCATTCTCATCGTTACTGATTCAATGCGTTTCAACAATTACTAAGTTATACATAGTTTTAGAATGGCTTCAAGTTCGAGCGACCGCTACTCAGAGTTATCTGAGCAACTTTTAGTAAAAGATTAGAGTAGACAGCCTATGGCCAAAGCTGACAGGCGTCAGCAGCGTTTTGCTGCAGAAGAAGACAGAATGGAGGTAAATTAACTTAGAGTCTTCTATACTTTAGTAAATGTAATATTTTTTATAGTCATAAATACATATACTAATTAATAAAATGATAATTATTTGCTATCTCCAATCATCGTTTCATAGCTTATCTGCCGTTTTACCTAGCTATAATATTTTTTTCGAATTTTCTTTGGTAAATTAGAGTCATGATTACAAATTATTTTCACTCGTAGGAAGTGGGTAAAATCGATTGATCATTGCATATCTTTAATTTCCAGAACCAAAGCTTCGAATCGTTGGCTTGGCGTACTTGTGCCTTTATTAAATGTTTATTCGTTTTTAAAATTACACTCGCAATCTATTTAACTCCCAATTTGGAAGCTGTCAATAGATACGCTTTAGAATGACATATCTATGAATGAAATATATAATGCATCTACTTTGTTTACATTTACTTGTTTTACTGATTACAGAATGTTTATGTCGTCCCACCAGCCGAAGAAGCTTTGTCATTGTGTGGAAACTGCCATAAAGGAGAAAGCGAGACTTGAATGCGTGCTGGATGATGTTTTGTTTGAGTTTGTTGCAGTAGATGAATTTGTCTTATTGTATCAGCTAATACTATGTGAGTGACCACGACTTGATGAATATTTTTAATAAAAGCTTTATGCCGAGATGAAAATATTTTTGCTTGTAAAAAATATATAATAAAATAATATTGTTGAAGATAATGCAAAACATGATTTGCAGAATATTGTAGTGAATCGGATATGGTATATGGGTGTCCGCAGAACTGGAGAATGTGAGTTCAAATCCAGTTTGCAGCAGACTTCTCATCCTTAAAACTCTATCCCTGTCTATATTCTTTTCAAAAAGGTGGCTTGCTTATTTCAATTATTTAGCATTCGGTAAGAATACTAGTAAGAAACTAGTACGTAGGCAATAGGTAATAGGCGACATAATGTGGGCGGGGCTTATGGGAGGCTGTATATCGTTTATATGGGTAGCTGCAGAACTGTGCTGATACAAAGACCGCGTTCTACATAAAGTGACTAGACAGAATTACCGTAGACCGGTAGAATTGGTAGTCGGTACCCAAATGTTTACACAACATTTGGAGAAAGTGAGTAGAACAAACTTTCAATTTTCGTTATTTGAGGCCTTTTAAACATTCATAATAATGCATCTGTAGCAGGATTTAAAATTTTATTCTAGCCAACACGAGCAAATACAAAATAAGATATATGCCAATAGAGCCGCGTAAGACTAGACTTTTATCGCAAATAGCCGATGTGAATACGAGAGATAGAGAGAGGTTGCCTAACGCGTGACATCATTTTTGGCGAGGCTGGGCACGTTTTTGTGGCCTGAGCGTTTTTACGGTGATCAGATTTTTTCGGTTTTAATCTTCAAATATCTTGGCAATGCGATCGCGTAACACAACAAACAACATATCAACTGATTGAGAAAAAAAAATGCTTTCTTTTAAGATCAACTTAAATTTTGACGCAACTACATCTTTAAGAATGATTGAGAAATGATATAGACAATATCCACTGAAGAAATATAAACTTTAATAGGCCTGGCTACTAGTTGAAAATACTGTTGAGAGCTAATTGAGGAAGAATGCTGGCATCCATTCACAAATAACTCGGACATACTGCTTTTAAAATAATATAAGAACATTTGAAACCTTGAGTAAAACGGGCACACAAACAACAATCTCACAATCTCTAAATGGATGCATTTGAGAGAGCATGATGACGCCAGATCACTAGTATACTGTCTGCTAGTATACTGTCTGCTAGTATACTGTCTGCTAGTATACTGTCTGCTAGTATACTGTCTGCTAGTATACTGTCTGCTAGTATACTGTCTGCTAGTATACTGTCTGCTAGTATACTGTCTGCTAGTATACTGTCTGCTAGTATACTGTCTGCTAGTATACTGTCTGCTAGTATACTGTCTGCTAGTATACTGTCTGCTAGTATACTGTCTGCTAGTATACTGTCTGCTAGTAGACTGTCTGCTAGTATACTGTCTGCTAGTATACTGTCTGCTAGTATACTGTCTGCTAGTATACTGTCTGCTAGTATACTGTCTGCTAGTATACTGTCTGCTAGTATACTGTCGGCTAGTATACTGTCGGCTAGTATACTGTCTGCTAGTATACTGTCTGCTAGGCCTTCAGCCAATATAAAATGACTAATGTTAGAATAATGGATTATCAGGTTTAAGAAACCCAGTCAACGAGAGAAAGCAATTACAGTGCACCCTCAAGATACGTGTTTGATCCGTTTCAGGATTGGCATCGTATGGTGAAAAATCGTATGTAGGGGTATAGAAACCATAGTAATTATATAATGCAAACATCCCCCAGTAAAAATCGTCAAAATTTTATATAAGTACTGTACATATTAAAAACTAGTAACAACATATAAAGTTAATCTTGGTAACTATAGTTACCTACAGTAACTTTATTATATTTAGTGAACTAATTGGCTAAGATCTGCATAAAAAAGTTGAAATTACGATGTGCTATGTGCAGTACGTACAAGTAGAAGTTCTTACTTTTGAGACAGACATATAACATAAGCGTTGAATTTTATTTAAATGACTTTGGCTCACTAAACACACGCATACACACTACACCACACCCACCCACTATGAGAGAAGGGTTGAAAAAAAGAGCGCCACCCTCCATTTGAACACCACTTTGACTATCTTTGATCTTTATAAACCCATAATATCAAGTGATCAGTAGAAGTGTCTGTAAAATCGTATTAGTAATGAATCGTTTACATTAATAACAATCGATTCTCTCGTTGTCCAACTCCAAAGCTCTTTCGCTCTTGTCATTAAAACTTTGAAAGCAACACCATAGAAATAATAAATTTCGGTCTCAGGCTAATAGTAGTTTTTGTTCAACGCTGTCGTGATACTTTGAAGTACATATATAAAAAACGGTTCAAATTTACGATGGTAGCTGAGTTTTGAAAGCAACACCATAGAAATAATTACTAACTGTCTCAGGCTGATAGTAGTTCCTTGTTTAACGTGGTTTTAATACAGTAGACGATTCTATAACGTAAATAATCCGTTCCAGGAACGTTTACGTTATAGGGAATTTACGTTATAGGAACAGTAAAATACATGTAAATTGCCTAATCCGTTCAAAGATCTTTCCAAACTCACCTCTTTGGCCATGCAAAAAGGAAACACTTTACGTAACTCTTTCAATTTGTGGGCTGTACTGTAACTGCAGAATTATTGGTTTGCATCAACAACCTTTCTCCCTTTTATGATCAATTTCACTAGTTTTATAGACCATGATTGCGGTAAATTTACAGCAAGTTGATAAGGACTGCACATTGTCGACGTTCATTTACAACAATTTGCTTATTTTTCTAAACAGCAGTCTATTTTGCAAAGTCAAGATAATAACAAATATTTTGTACTCCTACAATAAAACAAAACAACAAAATATTTTTACAATAAAAAGCAGTTCTACCTGTTCATCGTCTATTATTATCCAGGGGTCAAGGTTAGGATTAAGATCATTTTCGACGATACTCCAACTCGTGACATTAAGACTGGTAGACCGACGCTGTAACACCTGCACCAATCGATTACTTTTGTATTTATGAACAATTGCGCAGCTATCCTATTTGTCTTTTTGTCGACACATTTAACAATCTATTATGACGAACAACAATGTCGCGAAAGTTATATATAATAGATATAACGCTAAACGCACGGCATTTTTTCTTCCGCAATCGCGGCAAAATAGACTAACATTCAAATCGAGTTAAGATTCACCCGACGTAATACTTTACGTTATATAGAATTTTTTACATAGTAGGAAGCAAAAACCTCCCATAAATTTTTTTAATTATCTGGAATTTACGTTACAGGGGGTAAGGTATTCGTTATAGAAGCGTCTACTGTACTTCGATATACATACACATATAAAAAACGGATTGCAAGTTTTGGGCCCAAGGTTATATTTATCGAGCAAAACTTTTACGCGATGCATTTGTGCTAAATGCAGCGCGTACAAGTTCTGCTCTGCCAAAAAATTGTTCGGATGCTAATATTGACTAGTTCAGAAGTGCAGAAGAACAGTTCAGGTTAAAAGACATCATGGAAGGTATTGGACAACTAGCAGATGTTCGTCCCAACGAAAGCAACAATCAGAATGCAGCTATCCGAGCAAGCAATGGAAATATTTGTTTTAAAAGATTTAATTTTTGTTTCTTCATGTAATATAAGTATGGTTCGTTTATGTCACTTGTTCATGAATACATATTTGTGATATTTGATAAAAATTATAAAATTAAAATGTCGGCAAATTTAGAATGAATTAAAACCTGAATATACCATCTATAATAAGCCTGGTTTCCATATACGTATATAATAAGCCTGTTTTCCATATACGTCGCAAGGCACCGGCAACAGCACCACAGGCTATTAGCGATGAAATGGGAACATATGCGCCGGGTACCGCCGAGGACCGCCGGTCGTTGCCGGCGGCATCGCAATAGTTTCGCGCTGCTCAAATTTCGCAAACGGCCGCAGGCAAAACCTTCCCAAATGCACTGTACGGGTAAAGGTCACCATTATAGGAACGGCATGGCGAGCGAACATTTTATTGGATTACGCAATTATGTTTACGATATTATTAACGATGTGGCTTTTATGTGAACAGATCCCGCCGAGCGTCGCAAGCGTTTTGCTGCGCATGTTACCGCCGAAGTCTCGCGATCGATATGGGAACCAGGCCATATCATCACAAGTCAATTGCAAGCAATAGATATCAACTGGTAGAGATATTTCTCGGTTTCTCAATTCATATTTATTTAGAGATCTCTGACAAGTTGGAGGTAAGTTTGCAGATATATTGCATCCAAAAGGTTTAATATCGCTGCACAGGAAATAGAGAACAAAATATAGGTGACATTCGCTGCTCGAAATAGGGCTAGATTTACCTTCCCAAAATTCTGACGAGCCAATTGAAAAATACACCGCCAGCCTCTATTCAAATGCCGCCTCCAGTTGACCACCACTATAGAGGAAGGGTTGGAAAATAGAGCACCATGGCGATCAATTAAAAGTTTTACGGTATTACCGTTTTAAACACGAGAATGGCTGAACTGAGAAAAATCGGTTATCATATAACCGATTTTTCTCAGTTCAGCCATTCTCAATAAATCACATCTCTTTTAGACGATGTGAAAATATTTTAGGCGAACAGAATTTTAGTGTCTTTGTTATTTTGACGTAAATAATAAGCACACCGACAGCCAATTTTTGAACTCGGGCGAAAAATTTGTTGAATTCGTATGGTGAAACAAAATTCGTATGGTGAGGTGAAAAAGTCATCATGTTCCACTTTAAAAGGTAGAAAAATCATATATCAAGGTAATCACATATCAGAATAATCGTATCCTGAGGGTGCACTGTATATTGAAAGTAGGTCATACCTCGCTATCCTTTGGCTGCACCATTGTGTCTTCAGTAAACTTGATCATCACTAGGTTCTTCAGCTTTTGTAAGTTAGTTATATAGGTCTGGTTCTTCATCTGCAACAAAAATCCTTGTCACTCCCAGCCAGAATGCCTTTAAGAGTGAACTTAATACAGAGAGGTTCAGTTTAAGTTTTCGTTTGACTGTGTATGAAACATCTGTACTGCAGCATGCCTTGTTGCTAGCTAGCTATATTATAATAGCTAGTTGTCAGACTCACTATATTCTAATAGCTAGTTGTCATAGACTCACTATATTCTAATAGTTAGTTGTCATAGACTCACTATATTCTAATAGTTAGTTGACATAGACTCACTATATTCTAATAGTTAGTTGACATACACTCACTATATTCTAATAGTTAGTTGTCATAGATGAGCACTATATTCTAATAGTTAGTTGTCATAGACTCACTATATTCTAATAGTTAGTTGACATAGACTCACTATATTCTAGTAGCTAGTTGTCATAGACTCACTATATTCTAATAGTTAGTTGTCATAGACTCACTATATTCTAATAGCTAGTTGTCATAGACTCACTATATTCTAATAGTTAGTTGACATAGACTCACTATATTTTAATAGTTAGTTGTCATAGACTCACTATATTCTCATAGCTAGTTGTCATAGACTCACTATATTCTAATAGTTAGTTGACATAGACTCACTATATTCTAATAGTTAGTTGTCATAGACTCACTATATTCTAATAGTTAGTTGTCATAGACTCACTATATTCTAATAGCTAGTTGTCATAGACTCACTATATTCTAATAGTTAGTTGACATAGACTCACTATATTCTAATAGTTAGTTGTCATAGACTCACTATATTCTAATAGTTAGTTGTCATAGACTCACTATATTCTAATAGTTAGTTGTCATAGACTCACTATATTCTAATAGCTAGTTGTCATAGACTCACTATATTCTAATAGTTAGTTGACATACACTCACTATATTCTAATAGCTAGTTGTCATAGACTCACTATATTCTAATAGTTAGTTGACATACACTCACTATATTCTAATAGCTAGTTGTCATAGACTCACTATATTCTAATAGTTAGTTGACATACACTCACTATATTCTATTAGCTAGTTGTCATAGACTCACTATATTCTAATAGTTAGTTGACATACACTCACTATATTCTAATATCCAGTTGTCATAAACTCACTATATTCTAATAGTTAGTTGTCATAGACTCACTATATTCTAATAGTTAGTTGTCATAGACTCACTATATTCTAATAGTTAGTTGTCATACACTCACTATATTCTAATAGTTAGTTGTCATAGACTCACTATATCCTAATAGCTAGTTGACATAGACTCGCTATATTCTAATAGTTAGTTGTCATAGACTCACTATATTCTAATAGCTAGTTGTCATAGACTCACTATATTCTAATAGCAACTTGCGGGACTCACGTTCTCGTTATTGATGTCCGCAAGAAATAGACTAGCTTTCTTGTACTCCTCTTGGTTCAGTGGATCATTCCAATACTCTGCCTGAACCAAGCTGCATATCAAACAAACAATATCACTGCATTTACAAAACCTTCTTCTTGATTGATACAAGTCTTTCTAAAATTATTTGTACACAATTTGTCTGCGAATATCCATAATTAACGCACATTACACACAACAACCAATAATCTAATTTTGCCATGTTTTATGAGATGATAGCAGTTTCTACCCTATCAACTCTGTATCATAAATTTAAAAGGCTTCATTATAATATTTTTTATGAATATGAGTAGTGAAAAATAGAATATTTACTAGCTGTGCCACCCGGCGTTGCCCGTGTAATAGAAGAGTATTTGAACAGAAAATTGATTTGTATTTAACATATAACAATATTTGCCATTCTAACTTTCAAACTAAATATCATGAGAAAAGTTTTTTGTCTTATAAACAATGAGAAGTAGTGAGAGTTTTGCTATTAGCCAGTTTAATGTGAGCGAACAGCTTCTCGTGATGTTATGCTATGACCCGCGTCATACGTAAAGCAGTTAGGTATTGCTGTGATATAATGACTTATATTGGCTGGCTAGCAATTTGACTTCCATAGTCTAGTGGGCTAGGCGTAAGACTTGTGAATGGCTTGGCCTGAGATCAAATCCTTTTCGGAACGGAATATTTAATCCAAGATTTTAAGATCTATAGTTGGATTTCCATTTCCGACAAACTTTGAGAAATATATATAGATAAAGGCAACATATCCATCCACCAGTCAAAAGACTCAAAACTGTCAGTTTGAATATCTTCATGATTTTTGAAAAACAATCTCTATGTTAGGATCAAGTTTAATGATTTCTCAGATGACTCAAGTATGCTACCATATTTGGACTGTTTATCAGATGACTCAAGTATGCTACCATATTTGGACTGTTTATCAGAAGACTCAAGTGTGCTACCATATTTGGACTGCTTATCAGAGGACTCAAGTATGCTACCATATTTGGACTGTTTATCAGAAGACTCAAGTGTGCTACCATATTTGGACTGTTTATCAGGAGACTCGAGTATGCTACCATATTTTGACTGCTTATCAAAGGACTCAAGTATGCTACCATATTTGGGCTTGGCTGCTCTCTTCTCTCAATGAGAGAAATTAACGCAACATGACATAATTATGCATCAATACCAGTTCAATCTATTTGAAACCTGAATTCTTTCAAGATAACAAATACTTACTGCTCCTGAACAAAGCTGACATAAGCTCCAAGGTTGAGTAATTTCCTGGCCAGGTCACAGAGTGTGGCATTGTCTCCCGGACATCGGGGGAAGCCATACACGCCTGTAACAAGAGAAAAAAATTGTTACAAAGCCAAACTATATCTTATCAAATAGTGTTATAACACAGAATTTAGTAAAAATTGCAAATCTAACATCATTTTTGCTACAGAGTTATGTGGAAACAGTAAAGGGAACACCAACTGTTTCGATAATTTGATGAATCTACATGGTCTGAGTTGCTTTGTGGCATTTCTCATGGCATCAGCTAATGTAAAGTTTTATGATGATCAATTTGGTATAAAAGTAATTTTTATAGAAAGTTACAACGATATATGCGCGGCATCTGACAATTATTAGGTTTTATCAAATTAGAGAAAAGCGTTAGAAAAAATATTACCTCGCACGGGAATCAAACCCGGGCACCCAATTGAAATGCAAGCGTGCTACTATTCCACCTCTCAGAAGACCTAATGACTCACTGGATAATTATCCATATACTGATTACTCATGACGATCTCTCGCAGCGGGCGGGACCAGCAAGTGTGCTAGTACTGATAATGCATCCCTACCTTGATGTTGACCCCCAACTGAAATGAGGTTGAACATGGGTGGGTCTGGACACCGCTGGGCTAGGGCTCGAAGAAATTGACCACCCTGAGAGAAACCCACGGAGTTGTAGCCATTCTTCAGCTTGGGATCCGACTTCACCTGGTCACAGACCATGCTAATCTGGTCATTGGCATTCATAAAGAATCCGTTGGTCGTATCCTACAATTAACTCACATTCTATA
Organism: Watersipora subatra; assembly: GCF_963576615.1. Classification (NCBI taxonomy): domain Eukaryota; kingdom Metazoa; phylum Bryozoa; class Gymnolaemata; order Cheilostomatida; family Watersiporidae; genus Watersipora; species Watersipora subatra. Next base: position 34,166,803 of record NC_088708.1, on the reverse strand, counting down.
AACTTTTATAGCAAAGTTGGGACTAAGATAATTAAATGATTTAAACCGTTAAATTAAATCACGATTTTATTCAGTAAAATCATGATTTTATTGCTTTTATCGATATTTTCATAACTTTGCAAAAATCGTGACAAACAATCATTTTGATGTGTGTAAGAAATCTGTAAAGACCCCCTCAGTCATGAATTAGCAAGTGTGATGGAGGTGATTGACTGCGTGTTTAGTACAATGATACAGATGAACCTTTCAAGTTAGACCCTATGAGTTTATGTAGTAAACCTCAAATCAGGATTAATTGTGAGGTAGCAACCGTAAACGGTACAGTTTTCCCTGAGTAGTCGGGTTTAATAAATGACATTATGCCATCGAACTCTTTATTGCAATCGGCTCAAGTGAAAGCGCTGAAAAAGCTAGCAATTAAAATAATCTGGCAAACTAGTATTGATATTTGGCATGATCCACCGCACCGATCCCACCAAAACGAATGCGCTTAAATATTTCATAGTGCCTTTTTATGTGAAACTGCTAGTAGCTCAACTCTACTAACTTACATGTAGTTCGTAAACCAGGCTTTTATATATAATATTGACTGTTAAATGCAAGAAATACAAGCTGTCAAACTAAAGTAGGCCTATGCAAGTCAGTAATAATGAAAAGTGGGTCCACCAGGATTCTGATGTGCATTGCAATTCGCAGCCAATTTGCATGAGCAAAAAAATGAAATTTATTAAAAATAGGTATATCATAAAAATCTATTGAAACTGAAACAATCAGGTTTTTTGACAAAAAGTCCAAATTTTCTCCAGCCCTTTATAGAAACCCTATATTGGTTTCAAAGAGAACTTTTCTACAGTCATACTGCTAGCAAAAATTCACTTTATTATGAGAATGGCGCTGTTTGGGCTTTCTTGTTGAATTATGTTGAAAAAAGTTTTAATGAGGCCGGCTACAAGTTATGGTAAACAGGAGCCAGAAACCGATACGTAATAAAACTTTAGCAATGAAAAAGTTGAAGTTCAGTAAAATAGATAAAAATATGTACAAACATGTACTAAAACTTACCTTTAGGTGTGTTTAGTAAGCTAAATTCACTTAAGTTACTAACTTTTAATATGTATAGTAATTATATAAAATCTTGACGATTTTTACCAGGGGATGTTTACCTTATATAATTACTATGAGTTTATATACCGTTACATGCGACATTTTCGCTACACAATGTCAGCCGTGGACGGAGTTAAATCGCATGGCGAGGGTGCACTGTACTCTATAAATTGGAATACTTTATATGCACTAACCTCAGCAACATTGCTGCCAATCATGAGTGACTTGACATAGACACCGCTGATTTGCTGCTCGAACAGCTTCTTTATGCTGCCCATGCTCAAAGGATTGCAGCAGCTATCCCCTGCAGATATCAAGTCTAAGGTGTTACACCAGGAAATAAAGATCAGGTATATGATGTTACAAAATGAAATAAAATATATAAAGACAGAATCTTAGCTATTTTCAAAATAAACTCCATCAACTTAATTTCTTCCTACTACTGTTGAACTATTTTTATATTCAATGATTCTCTGAGCCCTGGTTGTTAGGTGCTCCGAGTGCTGAAAATATACAGTGGTGTGGAAAAATAAATGGATTACCCTAGTATTTTGACCAATTTCAATAAATAAAGTGTCGTAGTTGCTAGCCCATTCTCTGAAGTTGCACTTATTATATATCAAAATGAAGCGCTGAGTCTCTATTCAGATATATTCTTGAAAGCATATCTGAAGTAGTTAACCATTTAAAATGCAGATTTGTCCTACGTGCTAGCACAAAAACTGAAAATCAGTAATTTTAATTATTAGCAACTTCAAAGGCCAAGTTTTCTATTCAGCAAAACATCAGGACATGAGGATTGTTTTAGACAACTTCTGTGATCTGAGTGACATATCTGCTTTAAGTTTGAATGCAAATAAAATACAGGTGCAACTTTAGTCAGAATGAGTGAAAAATGTTAAAACTAATTGCTAAATTTGACTCTCTAAAACTCAGCTAGCATTGTCGTTTCAAGCTAAATTTAGTTTTATTAAGTTCTACTCATTTTAAGCTTTTTTGATGTATACTTTGTAACTTAACAACAAGAGTTTAATGAAAGATTTAATCGCCTTGAGTGCTGAACAGTCGCTATGATAATAAAGTTTTATAGGGTGGTCTGTTTATTTTTCACACCACTGCATATGTTAATATTTTCACCTAAACCTCTAAAAGTTACAAAGCTGCAACGTTACAAACTTGTTTGTAAAATTAACTTACCCATTCCATGCCAAATGACAATAGGTGCAGGGCCATCGCATATTACACTACTAAAACTAACAGCAGCAAGTATTTGCACAAATACTACAGCCTTCATGGTCAAGCCGCCATGAAACGATCATGTGACTAGTGGGTGTTTCATCACGTGCTGTTGTATAAATATTTTACGATAACTTTCCGAAAGATATTAACGATAAGCTTTTAGTCTACTCATCCCTGAATGGTCATTTAATGATATTAAAAGATTAGCTTGTGTTACTTAAGTTGCGTACTCAGAGTATTGCCAGACTGCAATTTCGCGCGTGTTTAAAAAACGTGTATAGCATACAACTTGACAGGATGCCATGTGCGCACTTTCGCACATGCCAGCTTAGTTTACTAATATCTACAATATATTTTCACAATTGCGCTATTTCAACCAAGTCTTGTGTCTTGATGGATTATTGTATGCTACTGCATTCCTCATGTGGTAAGCTTGTTGCCGTATTTACTTTTGGTAATTTTGCGTTTGGCTGCGTTTTTTTTGTACATTAGGAGTACACAATACATATATTATAATAGAGTGTTGGAATAGGTTAAGGCTACTTATCTAAGTTATCTTTATTCCAGATTGGTGTTTTTTTCTGGGGTCACGCCAGGTTTGTTTTGTGTTTCTGCACTCGTCAGGTGACATCCGTAAGTCAATTTTAACGCAAATCACCTGACGAGTGCAGAAGCACGAAACAGAACTTTCGTGAACCCAGAGAAAAAATCAGTCTGGATTAAAGATCAATAACCTTAACCTAGTCCAGCACTCTAGTTAGTTATACCACTCCTCACGTTATAGAGCGTAGAGCGCTGTTAGCAGTAGGCCTGACCACCAATCTACTATATATATGTACGTATATATTTACATGTGGAGATTTTTATTTTTTGCAGAACTAACACACACCCAAAAACAGTGAAAAAGTGAAGAAGTTTTAGAAGCTTGTTTTTTTAATGCTTTCAAAAGAATTATTGTATGCAGTTTTGATTTTACTGACCAGTACTCACAATTTCGCATATATAGATATACACAACTCTTCCGACCAGTTCTACATCAACATTTGAGAAGCTGTTGTGCAATTCATAGATTTGAGCATTTTATAAATTTGAGATATAAACGGTTTATTTCTTCATTTTATAGTATTTTTAAAGTATTCTGAGATGTTCAGTCTTAAATATGTTCAATAGCCTGTGTTCCATAGCCTGTGTTGCATCGACTGTGATTCTCGCATCATCTATATTTACATAATTGTATGCAAACACTGGTTTAATGGAGTCACCTTGAAGTGAAAAATCTGTACCATGCCATTTCAAACGCTTTGCTGAGAAATACAGCTACATGTTCAGGCGTATATTGCGTGTATGAAAAGCACTGATTTTCTATTAAATCTTTCACAGAGATTATCATTGGTAAGGATGGCCTCATCTTTAATACTAGCCACATTAAACAAGGGATGTTGATCATGAGCAGGATTTTACATATTTCCACCCTTTCTTTACATCAATAAGCATTTCGCTTGCCTAGACTTTTAGACAGAATAGTAGAGTCTGCACGGTATCCATGTTACATGTATGGCATGTTTCTTCATTGCACCTTCAATCTATAACCTAAAGCTGCTCAAATGATACATACCGTAAAACCTCTAATTGAACCCCATGGCGCTCTATTTTTAACCCTTCCTCTATTATAGTAGCGGTCAGTTGGAGGCGGCATTGAAATAAAGGCTGGCAGTGTATTTTTGAAAAAGCTCGTCAGAATTTCCGGAAGAAAATTTAGCCTTATTATCGGCGAAGCAACTGTCACCTATATTTTGCTCTCTTTTTCCAGTTAAGCGATATTAAACCTTTTGGATGCAATAAATCTGCTAAGTTACCTCTAACTCGTCAAAGAGATCTTAATAAATGTGCATCGAGAAACAGAGAAATAGCTCTACCAGTTGATATCTATTGTTTGCAATTGACCTGCGATGATATTATAGCCTGTGTCCTTCTTTGCAATTTGTTGGCATTTTCAATTTTTATTCCATTCTAAATTTGAAGACATATTTCTATTTTATATCTGTATTTAACAATGTTGCATAAAAGCTCATTGCACTCATTGATATGTTTGCTACAGTTTGCAGCCAAAAACTAGCTTTTTATGTGCAATAGAAGTGGAGTTAGTTATGAGCATCAATCCATTGTAAGCCGTGTTGAGATAGCCGCAAGGATGCTATTAAATAACATGCTATAAATCTGCATATATTTATAAGTTATACAAAAATAATCTATCAAATTTTATTAATATATATATATTCATGAACAAGTGACATAAGCGAACCATACTTACAGTATATTACATGCGGAAACAAAAATTAAGATTTTTAAAACAAAAATATTTCTATCGTTTGCTCGATTGTTGCTTTCGATGAAACGAACATCTTCTAATTGTCTAATACCTTCCACAATATCTACATGCGTCAAACTCTTCTTCTGAACTGCTGAGCTAGTCGATATTAGCATCCAAACAATTTCTGGCAGAGCAAAACTTTTACACGCTGCATTTAGCACAAAGGTTTACTCGCTAAACGTAACCTTTGGTCTAAAACTTGCTGTTTTACATGCATGTTCTTCGAAGTATTAAGACCGCGCTAAACAAGGAACTATTTGTAGCCTGAGACAGTTGGTAATTATTTCTATGACGTTGCTTGCAAAGTTCATCTACTATCGTAAATTTAAACTGTTTTGTATATATGTAGGCTATTTTGAAGTAGAAAGACCGTATTAAACAAGGGACTACTATTAGCCTGAGACCGTTATTAATTATTTCTATGGTGCTGCTGTCAGAGTTTTAATGGAAAAAAGCGAAAAGCTGTGAAGTTGAACAACGAGAGAATTGATTGTTATTAATGTAAAAGATTCATTATTAATACAATTTTGTGGACATTTTTCTACTGATCACTTGATATTATGGGTTCATAAAGGTCAAAGATAGTCAAAGTGGCGGTCAATGGAGGTGGCGTTCAAATAGAGGGTGGCGATCTATTTTTCAACTCTTCTCTCATAGTAGCGGTCAAATAGAGGTGGCATTCAAATAGAAGTGGCACTCAAATAGAGGTGGTGTTCAATTGAAGGTTTTACGGTATATTAAAACAGAATGTTGAAGTATAAGCTAAGAATACAGTACCTAACCTTAGCAGTCACAGTAACTGACTTTAGTAGTCACAGTACCTAACATTAGCAGTCACAGTACCTGACTTTAGCAGTCATAGTACTTGACCTTAGCAGTCACGGTACCTGACCTTAGCAGCAGTACCTTTTAATCTCTTATATTTGTATTTCACTAATATGTGACAGTTTATCATTTGGTAAAGTATTTTTAAATTTGACATCTGAAGCAAAGATATTCATAATAACCAACATTTCACACATTAAGTCCATTTGTCATTGTGATGTAATTAGAAGAGTGTGGAGGAGGGATGGTGAAAGTGGGTTTGTGAAAGTGGGTTGGTAGAAGTGGGTTGGTGAAAGTGGGTTCATGTCTAAGCTTCATTCATTGGATTGTCAGCATTGAAATCTTGATCCTAAATTCCAATTATTGGAGGCGAAGTTAGCCAAATAGCGCATAATAAAGACATTCTGTTGTTTACAATTGCTGATAAACCGACTACCAACATATAGATCTAGCCAATATGTATAATTATTACACTCAGATTTTTCACGTTGGTGCCGAGACTAGCTCAGTGATTGGCTCGGTGAGTATTCTTCATGGCGTATCAACCATTGTGTTAGAATGTAGAGCAACGCTTGGGTTTGCTCATTGAAGGAATGAATGCTCTTTCTTTTGGCAGCTGGCTTAAATTTATTACTGGCTTTTAATCCAATTTAGGATGCAAATCTATTGATCCCACGCAAGCTCATTTGGATTTGATTTGTCAGTTTTTTGCTGTTCCATTGTGGTGCTGGGGGCAATGAGTCATTGTATACAGCTGTGGAAATTGATAGCTCAAATGTCAGAGGTCTTATTTTGTATACAGTAGTTGTAACAACACCGTATATAGTAGTTGTATACAGTAGTTGTATACCGTATATATAATGCCCTGCAGTCTGAGCTTTAAAGATGTGATTGTACCAAATTTTAGTTGATTTTGACAGAAAGTATCGATTTTTTTTCTATCAGTTGGGTTGTTGTTTTAGGCGATTTCATTGTCAAAATATTTGAAGATTAAAATCGACAAAAATTGCTCGCGGTAAAAATGCTCAGAAAAAATATGTGCCCCGACTTGCCCAAAATGAGGTATATAGTGAAACAGCCTGTCTCTATCTCTCATATTCACATCGGCTATTGAGATGAAAGCCTAGTCCTATGCCGCTCTATTGGCGTATATTTTAATTTGTATTTGCTCAAGATTTCTAGAATAAAATGTTAAATCTCACTACAGATACATTGTGATAAACGTTTCAGACGCCTCAATAAAGGATAATTTAAAATTTGTCATACCGTACAGGATGAAAATATTCGTTGTTCATAAAAATTCGCGATTTCGCGAACAGTCAATTCCGCGAATTATTTAATTCCGTGAATAATTAGTTCTATTTTTAATCACAAGGGAGAATAACTACTGCATCAAATTGAAAACTAGTCGCTAGGTTAGTTTTTAATATAAATACTAAACGTAGTTGAGTTCCAAAACATTTTTAAAATCATTGCCTGGGCTTTGAGCTAACAACATTGCCAATGCATCACATTTTTTTACAAAATTATTCAAGGTTGTCACAAGATATGCAGAATGGTGTCATAGCGAAAATAGCCACTAGGCAGAAGTACTAACCGTAGCCGAGTTCCAAAACTTCTTTAAAATCATCGCCGGGCATCGAGTTTTATTGCCATTGCAGCAACCTTTACAAAATTATTCAAGGTTTTCACAAGTTGTTCGGCATGGCTTCATCATCGCAAAAAAGCTCTCCTAATCTTTTTACATTGAAATCAACTCCATCAATCTCTAATACCGAAGTTGAGGACGATCATGATTCTGATCTGGACATTATGGTATGTAATTGATTTGCAGTGCAGATACGTTTTTCCATAATTAACTGCATTAATTAATTATTTTGTTTAAAAACTGATCGCTTTCATTAAATACTTCAGCTATTGTTTTTGTACTTCCTTGACACTTGTTAATATTTTTTTCTTTTTTGTGTTTACTGCAGATTGAGAATGAAACAACCTACTCTGATTACGAAAACCAGAGACAAGCAGTAATATTCATCAAGGCAGGAATATTAGCAGAGAAGCAACCAGTCAACTTAGACCCCTTCATCGACAACAACTCCTTGATATCGCTGCAGCAAACACGATTAAATTATATATTTTATTTCATGTATAGATATATTATAATTTATTACAAACTTGAGTGTACAAATAAAATATTTCAAATACAAATAAAATTTTACAAATGATGAATGGAGTAAATATAAACAGTTTAGTCATTATGGCGGTTATCTAGTAATAAAATTAAACTGGTACTCTTTATAAGTGAATACTAGCGTGTAATGGTGCTCTCTGACTAGTTATTTTGGTTATAGCAGCTCTGTCACTGTCTTGGGTAGATGTCAAAGGCAATTCTCTCGCTACTACATGACTGGTAAGGAAGTTATCATCAGAACTCTCCTCGTGGCTCACTATTGTAAAGTTCTGCCGGTTGGCCAAAGATTTGTGCTCGTAAAGGCGTTTTTGTTCCTTTTTTAAAACATATATTCTCCTCGTTAGCAGCTGCGGCCACTTCTACCTCAATTTCAAGACCTCCCTGAATGATTGGTGATCTTCTAAGAATGACATCTACCACCCTTGCAATCATTGTTCTTCCGTGTATGATGAAAAATTTCTCTCTCACACTAAAACAAATAATGAAGCATTAGGGATGGAAAAAATAAACATTACGTTTTACCGAAGAACCAAAGTAAAATTCAACTAATTTAGTAAATGTGAAAAACTCATTACTTACCACAAGTTGTTGGTTCATCAAAGGCCTCCAAATCCATGAATATTCGTGAAAACCTCTGAACGCAGCAAAGAATTTATAGCTTAGCACGATCCACTCGTAGTTGTAAGCTAAATAGAAAACAAAACGCACAAAACAAACGCGCGGCTACGCATGCGCGTAGCCGCCCATGCGTAAAGTTAACTCTATTGCTAGACGTAATAGAGTTAACTTTTCCAAGAGAGTGGCAGTTTTCAGCCGCGAATAAATTCATCCGCGAATATGCATGAAAAGACAATTTTCATGAAATATAACTCCGCGAATAAATTCATCCTGTACGGTATTAGTTTCCTCTAAATGCTGTATAAACATCTGAGTACCGACTAGGATTCTGCCAGTCTACGGTAATTAGGTCGTCGAGTTAGCTTATTTCATCGTGGCTTTTGTATTAGCAAAGTTCTCATTTGTTACCCACACCGGAAACTAGTTACTATATAAAATAAACATGCCGCATCTTTGAAAAGAATATATTCAAATATATGGCGAAACCAACTGCATCCCAAAAAGTCATGTACACGTATAGTCAACGTTGTCTAGTCATTATTAGCATCAATATGTAGAACAAATTTACTGGTCACATTTGATTAGTTGATTCAAGTACAAAACAAATGGTTTTTTGAGTTGCCCAAAATAGTGAACGCAAAACAACATCAATTTCTTTGAAATCAATCAACTCACTGATTCTGGCAAAGGGTGAATAAAGCCATTTTTGCACCTGGTTGGCGGTGTGGACTCACCTGTTTTCACTTAGTAGTGTGGAGCATGAAATATTTTGAGTGGCTCTCAATTTTGGGTCCCTTGCAATTGAGTCTTGTGCTATGCAAAAGTACCTGTCATTACAGCTCTGATTTCACTTCATAAATCGACCTATCAAACAAGGTTTTGGCACAAGTGGCAACGGGGCTATGATGTATTCAATATGTTCTACAAATCATGTTTTGCATTATCTTCAACATTATTATTTTATGTTGAAGATTTTTACATACCAAAAAATTTTCATTTCAGCAAAATGTTTTTGTTAAAAACATCCATCAAAGTCGTGACCACTCACATAGTTTCAGCTCATATAATAGGACAAATTACTCTACTGCAGTAAACTCAAACTCTATGTATTTGAGAAACAGAATGCCACATATCATGGTTTGTGCAGCGCACATTCATGTCTCTCCTTCGCGTGTATGACAGTTTCCAGACTGACACAACTGCTCCGCTGGTGGCTCCACATAAACATCCTGTAAACAATAAAACAAATGTAATAAATAAATGTCCTTCATAGCTATGTCATTTTAATGTGTATCCACTGAATGCTTTCACTTTGGGAGCAAATAGTTTGCGAGTGTAATTTTCCAAATGAATAAATGTTTAGCAAAAGCGTAAGTACATCTATAGCCAACAACTCGAAGTTTCATTTCTGGGAGTTGAAGATGAGCATTGATCAATCCATTTTCCTCACTTTCTACAAGTGAGAAATGAACATAAATTCTAATCATAAATCTAATTTACCAGCTAAAACTGCCAAAAAACATTTGCAACAAATATTATAGCTACATGTAGGTCGAACAATAAGTTATGAAACCACGATTGGTGATAGCAAAAAATTATAATTGTATTGATTAGTAAATGTATTCATGAGTAATAAAATTATTACCCTTAGTTTAGTATATATAAAGGAGACTCAAAGTTAAACATAGATTTACCTCCATTCTCCTATCTTTCTCTGCAGCATAACGCTGCTGAGGCCTGTCTGCTCTAACCATAAGCTGTCTGCTTCAGTCTTTAACCACCTGATCCTCAGGAAACTCTTAGTCACCTCCGCTGGAACTGGAAGCATTTTTTACGATTCTGTTGTTCATCAATAAAATGTGTCGATGCAGGAATTCAGTAATAATGTCCTTGAATTCAGTAAGTTATATAACGATGTTAATGTGTGATCTAGTAATTGAGTAAACACCCTATCGACGAGAATCTTCGAGATCACAAACAACGCATTTTACTAGTGATAACATTCATTATGACGTATATAAAATTTCGTGCTGATGATTGGCTAAAGAAGAGATCTTATATTTATTGCTCGCGGACTCTTTTTATATACGTTCACTATTATATTGTCACATAATAATTAATTTATTGTAAAACATATCACAAATAAAGCACCCGCTCGAATCTGAGCGTTTCAAAACATGATCTTATGAAAACATGACAGGGTTAGTCTACAAAGACAAAAATGACATCAAATTGTAGCTGATATTTTAGCCTTTTAGACTTGTTTGACATAATCACACCTTTAAAGGTATGAAGGCTTCCGGAAATAGAGTTATAAGAAAGCATCATTTGCAATGAATAGTTTATACATGAGATTTTAGCTAAGTCTGTTTTTATGATATTTACTGTGAAAGTGACCATAGTCAGTATGGCATAAGAAACACCGCAAAGTAAGTTATATTAGGATGAGCTGAAACCGGTTTTATCTTTACACAGTTGCCTCTCATGAAGTATTTTGCATCACCACCATACTATACTGAGCAGCGGTGCGAACAAGGTAAAGCTTCAGATGATGTTGATCATATTTTAGCTGGTTGAAAAGCTTCTTTCTGCTGAACGTGATACGTAAGTTAAAAGGATAGTTTTCCCAATGCTGATGCTGACAACATGCTGATGCTGACAACATGGTGATGCTGACAACATGCTGATGCTGACAAAACACACAAATCAAACAGAGTTCCCATCTTGTTAATGGATGCGCCTAGAAAATGTACAAATCTGACATGAACACAATATAATTCTCAACTCTTTCGCTACCTAAAGCCTATAAATCGGCTCGCGTATAAATCATCTTGCCAGAAAGGAAAGCCTTTATAATGGCCTTACTACATCTATACAAAAAACATTGATCGCGGATCACAAAGTTAACAGAGCAACTTAAAATTTTGCCACGATAAATTTAGGACATCGGGTTATCATTTCGCCAAAAAATTGGTCCAGTTTTCGTTTTACTCAGATTTCACAACATAATATCATGGTTTCCATTTTTTTTTCAGTTTAGAATGGATGAAAAGAAAAATTGTAAACATCGATCTTAAAGTTTTTTGCTAGTAAAATTCTCTACCATTCGGGCACAGATATTTCTGGTAACTAGATTTTTATATTAGAGAATGAGGGTCAGCGTTTTGGGCAAACTGCGAAGACGACAGCGTTTTTCTGTTGTATCTGGTTTCACTAAACTAAAAAAATATTAAACATGGCGTTTGTTTCTCAAATGTATTGATTCTTGTGTAGAATATTATTCTGTTGATTTCAATAACACTGTAGCTAAAGCCTTATGAAAGAAACTTTAGCTTTTACAGCAAAAATACGAGTATATGTCAGCAAAAATATGAGTATATGTCAGTAAAAATATGAGTATATGTCAGTAAAAATGCGAGTATATGTCAGTGAAAATACGATTATATGTCAGCAAAAATACGAGTATATGTCAGCGAAAATACGAGTATACGTCAGCAAAAATATGAGTATATGTCAGCAAAAATACGAGTATATGTCAGCAAAAATTTTTAGGCATGAATTAATTCTATCAGAAGAAGAAACCTTTGTAGTGAAAGAGTTAATATGCCCGTGTTTTAGATATCTGTAACTTGTTTGAATACTTTTCTATAAAATACTTTTTTATCGAATTGCTTAAAGAAAAGTAAACAACCATTTTTATAAAAGATTTTTCATTAAATATAGGCACAGTGTTATTAAAACTGTTCAAGAACCTAATCAAACAAATTTCATTAAGTTTTGAAAGTTTCATTTTTCTTTTATATCCAAATCATAATTTTCAGGTAAGAGTAATCTTTTTCCCATTTTTAATATTTGAACAAATTAAACTTGGATTTCGGCGCAGATCATGTTTTCTGTTATATTTATTTCCATAAAGACGAGAATAGTTCAAAATTTCCATGTTTGCTGGGAGTGATTTTTTTCAGTCCCATTAATTGTAGTAGTTGGTGTAGTATTGTAGCAAATGGTACTTACTGTAACAACAAATGCCACTTACTGTAATAACGAATGTACTTGCTGTAATAACAAATGGTACTTACTGTAACAACAATAGCAACTCTCAAGTTTAGTTTATTGCAATAACTACTTTGATAGTTATTGTAACAAACAAAAGTTAATTATATTCTTGAACAGTCAGTTGATCATATTGTAACATCAATAATACAATGCTTCTTTGTTCAAGCCCAAGAGATAATTCTACTATTGGTTGAATCCAGTAACCATGATGGCTACCCGCTATAGAATATAACAAAATTGAGTTAAGAAGCATGATCCTGGGACTTCATTGCTTCTGTCATCCTCATTCATTGTAATAAAAATTGCATTTTCTCATATATGGGTTTCATCAAAAACATATTTTGGTGTTTATTTTGTTTGGTTATGATGAAGTTTTTACTGTTATAATGAGTTTAAAATTGGATTAGGGAAACCTAATCAGTTTGTTACGTTTGGCAAGTGTTTTAAATGGAGCAGTGGTATTAGTGGCCTTGGTGTCTATTCTATAAAGAATGACGCAGTGAAATTTGTGTAAATTCCTTGTCTAGAGTTTTGTGCTGCTTCAACAGATGACAGTTTGCCGAAACCCAAGAGCGCTGTGACTCTGTGATCAGTCACGGTTTACCTCATTCTTTGACTGACCTTGGCTGAAGAACTATAAATCGGTTAAGCCTAGTCGGTCGAGTTCATAATGCCGATGAATACAATCTTCATAGAAATTTAATAGTATGCTGCCTGAACTCAGCTCATCGGGTGTGGCATCCTAGAAAGTCTAAACATAGCAGTCTAATACTGTTCCGGGTTTCAGACTTCACACACACAGGTAGTCATTTAACGACAGTGATTATTTTAGGAAACCCACCTATAAACGAGTTGGTCGTTAAATAGGTTATTCCATTTCATCATCATTCATCAATATAAATTTTACTTTTTTTCAACTTTTATACATTAAAGTCTTATTTACTGTTTGGTATTATATTATAGTCTTATTTAATAATTTTGTCATAAATTTCAAAATATTAAAAACCTAGGCTAGACTAAAATATCAGATATGAACGGACCTAGGCATTTCATCATCATTCTACAATACGTGCAGTAGTGTACCGCAATACGTACAGCAGGGATCCCTAAACATATTATGGAAATGTTTATTTTTCCATATCCATAAACATAAATATTTCCATAATTTTATGGAAATGGATATGGAAATTTTATTTTAGAAATATGGAAATGTTATGGAAATGGAAATGATTTATAGAAATGTTATGGAAATGTTATGGAAATGGAAAAAATATGGAAATGAATTATGGAAATGTTATGGAAATGGAAATAATATGAAAATGAATTATGGAAAAATTATGGAAATGGAAATAATATGGAAATAAATTATGGAAATGTTTTGGAAATGGAAAAAACTATGGATATGAATTATAGAAATGTTATGGAAATGGAAAAAATATGGAAATGAATTATGGAAATGGAAATAATATAAAAATAAATTATGGAAATGTTATGAAAATGGAAATAATATGGAAATAAATTATGGAAATGGAAATAATATGGAAATGAATTATGGAAATGTTATGGAAATGGAAATAATATGGAAATAAATTATGGAAATGTTATGGAAATGGAAATAATATGGAAATAAATTATGGAAATGTTATGGAAATGGAAATAATATGGAAATGAATTATGGAAATGTTATGGAAATGGAAATAGTATGGAAATAAATTATGGAAATGTTATGGAAATAATGTGGAAATGAATTATGGAAATGTTATGGAAATGGAAATTCCATAATTTACTTACATCTTGGTGCAATTTATATATATAGAACAATTAAATATATATTGATTGGTTTCCATACTCTAAAAAATGCAAATAAAACACTCAAAACAAGATATTGTAACAGAAAGAACATGTTGGTTATTGTCCTAACTTACCACATGCTTTCAAAAAGCAACAAATAAAAAATAATGCAAGGAAATGTGATAAATTAAAATGTAAAATTAAATACATACAATAGCCGCTAACGCTAGCATCTGCCAGAGAGGGAGATATAAGTTATCCTTCATTACAACAGTTGACTTTGATAAATTTGGATTTTATCAAAGTCTTAAAAGACAAACTTGGAAGCAAATCTAAATGCAAACTTTCATTTTTAACTTAACGTAATTAAAATTTCTTCGGCGTTCATAGTTTGAAGTTTCTCGCTAATTTTTCCTTTGTTTCGCTTTCACGACTAGCTGGCTGTTTTAAGATGAACCTATCTAAGGACGTTTGCCTTTGTCGCCCTTTCAACATGTTGCGATTAGGATGAACACAGGTGTCGTCACAAAAGTCAGTGCACGACCACTAGCGAACTTGTCCGAATGTTTATTTTTATAGTCTTGATAGATAGCACCGGCCTTTTTCAAATAGCGTCGTTTCAGTTATGCTGTCACCGGCCAATTGTTTATCTTTTATCCAATGCCTGAGCGGTCTCTCCGTCAGCGATCGTGAAGATCGCTGCGCCGTTTAAAAACTATGGTTAGTCTTTTTTGCGAGCTAAATGCCCTGAATATAATCCTTCTGTTTGATAATTGTGGATGTATTTCTGTCATATTGCTGAGCTAGCTCAATCACGCATACACAATTCGCATATTTTTCAATAATTTTCCATTTAATATCAATTGTTATCATTTGCTTTTTCTTTACATTATTTTTTCATTTTACTGGCAAACTTTTGGTCTACGCACAGTACTTTTAATTCACATAATTCTGCACTGAAATCGCGCACAAAACGCGGTACAAAGTATAACCTAAGCAGTTGAAAAATACAGAGTGATGCTGTTCTCATAAAACACCTCCGGCATACTTGGCAGCTGACTCACGTGCTCGTATCTCAAACATGGCTCGTATGTTAGTGCTAAAACTTGCTTAAAAGCTGGCTCGTATCTCAAGTTTCTCGTACGTTGGAGCACTCGTAAGTTGAAGTATTACTGTATATGTTTATTTATCCTTGAAGAGAAGTACTTTTTCTTTTTTCCGACATTCTGAGAGGATGAAACAGGATTGAGTTTGAAAATGGATGTTACGTACAGATATAATCATAGAAAGCGTATGACTAACGCGGGAAGACACTGAGCGAGAGATTGGGGGACGGTAGCTGCATTGCTTTAGCCAAAATATTATACGTATGCGACGGCATAAAGTTACGCTCACACATGCACTGCTATCGCACCGTCGTAATTAAACTGGGTTTGAGTTAACGAATATTGGAGCAGTTTTAAAGTCCTTCATAGGTCTACCATAGGACTAGTACTACCTGTATCAACATTGCTTGTGTGAAAGAACTGCATTGCTTTTCATAGATCGGCTTACTGAAGAGATAGGAAACTGCTAGAAGTTGAGAGTATGTATCTGACGCTGATTGTTGTTGCCATAGCGATTTCTGAGGTTACTCCGCAGACAGGTAAGCATTTCAACAGTTGCTTGTCCTGTTAGCCCTCTCCAAGCTGTATAATCAGTCGATCATTTAACCCTTTTTATGCCACACATGATTGAAATTATGATATCTCCTCACATTCCCATAGGTGGTTTTGGTTAACCTTACGCCGCCACTTGAATCAATTAAATTATATACTACAGTGGGTTAGAGTTTACCTTACCAGTATCTTCATTAAACATTGACCATGCATACAAATTGCCTAGAAATTCCCATTTTAAAAGTTCTGTTGTATTAGTAATAGTTAAACTTATGATACTCTTATAAAAATAACCCTAGGATTCTATGAAATGAGCTTCATGAAGTTTGAGATATATGTTCATTTTATAAAATTAAGATTTTAGGGTAGATAAACTTTTTACCAGTCTTCAATGACGAGGGTAAATGGCTCATTGATTCCTGTAGCTATCAGTAGACTAGGGCTCTCATTTTTCTCACATAGTCCAGGAAGAGTTAAGATCTTGTATCTTTGTATCACGTATTAAGAAGTTTGTTTATTCAACCACTTTCAAAATATGTCAGCTAACAAAATGAGAAGGTACGTTACCTTAGGTACGTTAGGTACGTTACCATTTACCAGAAGCGTTTCAAATATTGTTTCGCTGGTTTTCTAGAAGTCATATTTGGTGACAAAAGCTGTAATCCAAATACACCCGCATTTATGAATTCTAAGTGCATTTTAGATCAACACTCGAAATACAAAACATTTTTGTCTTGCAGCCATTTTTATAAATTATTCTCAATTGTGAAATGTGTTTTTCAATCAGATCCTTGATGCGCTACTCGACATCTATGATTGTGAATTTTAGACTTTTATAGGGTTTAAACAGCTTTTGAATTTAAATAGTTTGAAATAGTAAATTGTATGATATATGCAGTAAAGTAATATGATGATTGCGAAAGTTGTAATAGCCAAAGCCAGTGGAAGCAACAACTGACTATCTAGCGGAGAAGCTCTACATCAATGCTCAGAGATAAACTTGTATATTTCATAACAACATTGAAATGTTAGATATATGCGCTATAAATTTAATGGTTTGCTTCCAGCAACACCGTATTCCATCATGTAATAAAATTGTACTTTCACCTTCTAGTTAGTCACCTAAACAACCTTGAGTAAGTTTGGAGCATTACGGAGATGCCGCTGTATCGTCTATTCTTATTCTACTCCTTTGCTTTGTTTGTTAATTTCAAGTCATGTTAAAAATTGAAATCTATTTTCCAAATTTAATTCAAAGCATCGTCGATGTTTCTGTATACCTGTATCTATGTTTTGACTGGTTGTCAAAGATGTGCCTCAATAGAACTCGGCTCACTAGTAGTGTATTAGAGTGTGGACTACTAGCTGACAGCGTGTAAACTCCTCTAGTATATTATGTTACTAGCTACATAACTCTCTTGTCTTTCTCAGGTATGATATGGACAGCAGCTAATTTGATTAGAATGCAATGAACAGCGGCTCACTATCTTCTTAATATTTTTATGGTTCAATTTGTATCATGCTGAGGCTTTGTTACAAGGACCCAATGACATGTCTTGGCCGCCAACGGATGCTCTCTCTCTCATTACCTTAAACCATAACTGTCACGTACAACTTTTATTGTATTTACTAGGTAAATCAGACACTCCGATTTTGTACTCAAAATCAAGATTGGTATACTAACTTTCAGAGTAATGGAAGCGTTTTAACAGTGTTTTAATATCGGTCTCGAAAACAACACGTCCTGCACAACAAGCTCCTCCCATAAATACGTGACGTAACCTAGCTTTTTAGGAACGGAAGTTAGGGATGTTTAGTCTGATTTAGAATAATAGAGATTAGTGTCTTAAAACCCATTATTATCTAAATCCAGCCTTCAAAATAATTTCAGTCTTTTCTGAAAGGGAGATAAGCTATTTAACATTGCATATTTAAAAATGAGCTCAAAAAAGCGCGATAACAACGCTAGCTTGTGATAAAATCGTGCTTTTTTGAGCCTATTAAACATCATGTAACAAGCTGCGAGCTATTTTAAATAGTTTATATCCCTTTCATAAAATACAGAGATTATTTTGAAGGCTGGATTTAGATAATAATGGGTTTTAAGACACTAATCTCTATTATTCTAAATTGGACTAAACATCCCTAACTTCCGTTTCTAAAAAGCTAGGTTATGTCACGTATTTATGGGAGGAGCTTGTTGTGCCGATTGTGTTGTTTTCGAGACGGATATTGAAATGCTTTAAAAAAGCCTTAATTACTTTGAAGGTTAGTGGACTAATCTTTATTTTGAGTACTAAATCGGAATCAGCGTGTCTGATTTACCTACAAAATACGATAAAAGTTGTATGTGACAGTTATGGTTTAAGTATCCAACAGCAGCATGAAGGTGTGTTCGCTGTGGTTCATCATATAGACATGATATTATAGTGTTATATTTTATCAGATTCTAGCCACACAGGCTATTTTATTTCACACAGAGACTAAGGAGACATGCAGGGCTAAGGTTCATGCTTCAGGCTAGGGTTCATGCTTCAGTAGCATGCTTGAACTACTAGAAGGAAAATACGTGCCCAGACTTCCCCAAATGTTTATAAATATGTGTATATATATAGCATAAACTTAATTAAACTTAAAGCTCACACAGAAATAAACAAACATCTCTATTTAAAAGTTAGAATAATAACTGTTGAATAAAAATAAATTTTGTTTGTAAAAGATTTTTATTACTCGTGCAATGCCAGGCATTCACCAGTATATACAGTATCACCAGTTATCTACAGTATATATATATATATATATATATATATATATATATATATATATATATATATATATATATATATATATATGAAGACCTCAACAAAAGAATGATCAATGTTACAATTGTTCACAATTGAGATATTTTAAAGTTTACAAACTTTTTATGGAAAGAATTACAACTTATATCATAGAAACCTTTTAGCTATTGGTTAATAAGGATGTTACTTGGGAATGTGATCAACAAAGAAGCGGTAGACATAATTCGGGGTGGCACAACATGGCCTAAGTTAAAACCACTACACAGACATTGATCGATTTACTTTGGAAATCATTGACAGGTCTCCACGCATTATGTTTTAGTAGGTGATAATGTTACAATGTTATAATATTCTAATTTTAAACGCTATATTGCAGTAAAATATGGGGTTTCTACCATCCAAGTTTCAACCAAACAAAAATGAACATGTCACAATACTACAACAACAACTTTTTTTAATGTGTCCTAGAAAAACTGCAATGTTTTGTTTTGCATCACACTACACGCTTTTGCACACACTTCTTTTTTGCTTATTGGTACTCGTCGGATATTTCCCTTCACTCTCACTGTCTCTGTCCATTGTATCAAGTTATTAACCCTTTCACTGCCATCCATGTGTAAATTTAGCTATCGCCCCACTGGCAGCCATTCTGCTGAAAATTGCAGATGTTGCTTCATGATATGTATACAAATTTTTTCAACTGGAACCTCTACCTAGAACGTTTTTGTTATATATTTTATTTTTGCACACTTGTTAACAAATAGTGCTATGAAAAAATTCAATGTATCTACACTTTGTGCATTTTTAAAGCTATGTGAAGCTACGATCACCACGAAGCTAAAGCAATACTCAACAATGTTCTTTATTCTTACACAACTATTAATTTCACGGCCATTAAAGTCAGTGCTGCTACTTAAATTGTCTGTGTAATCACGAAAATCTGAATCTGAATTAGCAATAATGTCATCAACATAAGTAGTTATCTGTTTGGCAACACGGGCGGCACTTAAAAAAACTTACACAGAAAATGTTAGTTTTCAGGTTGTAAAATCTCAAATAAAAATTTGAAATTGTTTTAGAGTAATTTTATAGAGAAATCTGACATAATCAGCATGAGCAACTCTCTGTTTTTTAACTTGAGAGTTACTTAAGAATAACACTAAATAGTTCGAGCGTCCGAAAGAGAAAACGATCGTCCCAAGTTGGAAATTCTCAAACAAGTGTGCGTTGCTATTGGCTGAAAGTGATCACATGACTGGAAAATGCTCGTTGTTGCTGTGTAGCCCTTGGACATTGATCATTTTTGCAAAGAGCTAGTTTATTTTAAAGAATAGAGAAAGCATAATATTATTATGCTTTATTAGTTATTTTGAGGTGTTGACTGATGTTCTAAAAAAAGAATCAAGGAGATTGACCCACTAGAACAGTGGTTCCCAACTACCTTCGAGCCATGGACCCCCTGAGCTCCTTATCTAAAAGTCACGGACCCCTTTATAAACATCATAATATATAGTGTTTATAACAATGTATTGTAAATTGAAATGTTTCATTTGCCATGAATCTTAGTATATCGCTAAAATTGAAAAGGGAGCGAGAATTACGTGTTTGCTGGTTAGAGGTTTTGTTGTTTTGTACTACTAACTGGAAATCAGGTACTATCCAGTGATTTATGCACATAGGTGATAAAAGTCTGCACCCAAAAACCTAACAAGACAACACGACCACCCCGCGGGAATTGCATTAGCCCTGAAACCCAGGCTAGCACAATCCCAACAGAGCTTGATCATTAAACTCCGCCCATATGATAGCCGTCGCCTATTCTTTTAGGGTTTTATATCAGTGATCCAATCACTACAAGACAGAAATAGCTGTAAATAACTAGCTAGAAAAACCAATACTGGCACCAGTCTGTGGACCCCCTCAAAACCTCCTGTGGACCCCTAGGGGGTCCATGGACCACCAGTTGGGAACCACTGCACTAGAAGCTGAGATATAGCCAGCCAAACACAGGTCTACCTAATAACGAATCAGAGGAAAACTCTCCGAAAATCCCAAGAATTGTGACGTATGAAATCGACTTGTTGGTCATGTGCCGGAGTTGCGCTCCCTTACCGCCGTTACGTATAATGATTGTTTTAGGCTACGAGATGTGAAACGCTTCTCGCGATAGTAAAGAATTTACAGACTAGCTCTGGTTTCGCAGGAAAATCAAGCAAACATTGTGTGGTAAAGGCATTTGCCCACAACCCCTCGCCATGATTTTTCAAAACAGAAGAGCAGATTTTGACCATTGTGCTTCAAATTTTAACTCGATCTCCACGGATATGCTCCGAAGATCCTCTGTTCAACGAACGGCGCGTGTATAGTCTATATGCGACATCCGCGATTTGCAGTTTGTTTAGAATAAGAAATGGGAATGTGAATTTTTGTTCATTCATCATTTTTCTACTGTGTACCTACTGCAGCATTCAGTTGATTTTCATGATTATCGTCACTATTAACAGACTGTAAGTTCACTACAGCCGTAATTTTAAAAAGAATAACTTGACCGTGCTGCTCTTGCTGTAAGAAAAGAAAACGATAACTTTTGATTTGATTGTTCTATTTATCTATTATCTTATCTATGATTATTTTTTATGATTAATATAATAATCATAATGCATATTATACAAAATAATAATATAATTGCGTATAGAATAAATGATGTAACTAATATAATTTGTAGAAAATTCCAAATGATAACCGAGATTGATGATTGATTTAATTGATTCCATTTATTAGCTATAGTTAAAAAAATCTGAACAGCGTTAAAGATGAGTCTGAATAGGGAAGCTGAGTGGGAGAACAACAAAACTGAGCTGAACTAGCAAGATAGCGAAATGTTGCGAAATAATAGATGCATGTAATTATTTTATGCTAAAACTAATCTACACGTCAGAGGGACTGGTTCGGAATTCTCAGAGCAATGATTGTTAGGCCCAATTTGATTGTTCTATACTTCCAGGGATTAAACCAATTAAAACGCCGTGATTGTTATAGGAGAGCCCATTAGTTGGCTTAATTGACCAATGGCACACAAGTCGATTTCATACGGCATATATTGATGATTACCAAAACACTTATGTTTTTTGGTAGACCAGTGTTTCGCTGGCTATATCTCAGCTTCTGGTTGGTCAATCTCCTTGATTCTTTTTTTAGAACATCATTCAACACCTCATGATAAATAATAAAGCATAATAATATTATGCTTGCTCTATTCTTTAAGCAAGAATATCTCTCGACCTTGATCATTTTTGCTGAAACTTTGTCACAGAGACTAAACGTTGTGGCCAGAACTATTGAAGAGAAGATAAATCTAGTATTTTGAGAAAATGTGACATTGATCGTTCTTCCATTGAGGTCTTCATATATAGACTGGCACTCGGATAGTCTTGTGCACTGGTGAAAAATTGTCAGGTGTGCCGATCAGGTTACAGAGAGGTACAGAAAAGTTTCACAAAGAGATCACTGCATGGCTGATTTTACCTCCTGTTAAAAGTTTGTCTTTTTAGAGTAGAACGACATCTAAGTGAAGATATATTTTCAAAATATGGCCATAAGTAGTAACACACATCAGCGTCAGCAGTCTTCCCAGATTAGAACCATTTAATAAACCTTGCAGTTGTGACATCTGCAAAGTATTATCCATAATAGTACTCAACCATTGTATACAGACTTGTTATTATAATAATTATAATGCTAAGGCTAAGTATCGGGTCAGCTGTTAAATGTTGACTTGCAACGAAATTCACATTACAGTTATTTGGTATCATAAGATTCACCATGTCTTACTCTGTTGTGTTGTAGGTGCAAAATATGTGGAAATGTGATTACAAGCTCTTAAAAGCTCAAAAACGAACAGTTAATCGCAGCCACACGAGACCGCCGTAGTTTGGATTCGCTTTCCAAAATGGCTCAAATGGGGCGTAGTTGTTACAGGATGGTTTCCTGTAACAACTACGTCCCATAGGTTCTTACATGCTATAGTTTTAGAAAAAATACAGTAGTTTTTCTGAATTTGGTGGTACACCATTGTACATGATAACGGAGTCGGCTGAATTAACAGTAGCAAAAACATAACCTCCCAAAAGTATAACCACCGATGTTTAAAAATATTTGAATGGTTTTTGGGCTAAGATAAACTTGGCTTACTATGGCTACGATAAAATTTTTGGTTTGATTTGTTGTAGTGAAGGTATCTTGATGCTAACATAAACATATTTTAGCATAATAGCATAATTATAATAAATTGCATTGTATAGTAAATTTGGTGGGCATTTATTTACTCACCTAAGTTAACGAGAAAGTTAAATTCCTACAGCACTTCTTGCTGTAACTCAAGGGACGATAATTCTACAGATTAATTAGCTAATTCTTTTGCACTACAAGTTTTACAGATGACCCAGCTATATACATGTACTATATCATGTTCATGTCAGTTGTTGCTCAGCGTTTATGGTGCTATAATGAAGGAAATGCTATATTATGGTGCTATAATGAAGGTAATGCTATATTATGGTGCTATAATGAAGGCAATGCTATATTATGGTGCTATAATGAAGGCAATGCTATATTATGGTGCTATAATGAAGGCAATGCTATATTATGGTGCTATGAGGAAGGCAATGCTATATTATGGTGCTATAATGAAGGTAATGCTGTATTATAGTGCTATAATGAAGGTAATGCTATATTATGGTGCTATAATGAAGGCAATGCTATATTATGGTGCTATAATGAAGGCAATGCTATATTATGGTGCTATAATGAAGGCAATGCTATATTATGGTGCTATGAGGAAGGCAATGCTATATTATGGTGCTATAAAAAAGGCAATGCTATATTATGGTGCTATAAGGAAGGCAATGCTATATTATGGTGCTATAAGGAAGGCAATGCTATATTATGGTGCTATAAGGAAGGCAATGCTATATTATGGTGCTATAATGCTATATGCATAATCGGATGTGCTGAAGATTGTGGGGTTGTTACCAGTGTGTTCATTGCAGGTCATCCCTCTAGCTTCTAGAATATTATAACATACAAATAATTACGATTATGTTATTATTAAGTAGATGTAATTTTGATTGCTGGTGGTTAACCTTGATGGATTTAATGTTTATTACCAATGGTTGTTCAATTTTTGATTCCATTGGTTAATGACCCAATTGAAAAACTTGAAAATTACAATTTGTGTTCCCACTTTTGAGGTCAATTTCTACAAAATGCTCAGTAATAAAGTTTGTAGCTCTATTTGTCTGGTGTAATTTTGTCATTAAGGAAGTTTGTTGAGGTTGTGGTCTAGGCACAGGGACTAGGCACAGGGACTAGGCACAGGGACTAGGCACAGGGTCTAGGCACAGGGTCTAGGCACAGGGTCTAGGCACAGGGACTAGGCACAGGGACTAGGCACAGGGTCTAGGCACAGGGACTAGGCACAGGGTCTAGGCACAGGGTCTAGGCACAGGGTCTAGGCACAGGGTCTAGGCACAGGGTCTAGGCACAGGGTCTAGGCACATGGTCTAGGCACAGGGTCTAGGCACAGGGTCTAGGCACAAAGTCTAGGCACAGGGTCTAGGCACAGGGTCTAGGCACAAGGTCTAGGCACAAGATCTAGGCACTGGGTCTAGGCACAGGGTCTAGGGACAGGGTCTAAGCACATGGTCTAGGCACTGGGTCTAGGCACAGGGTCTAGGCACAAGGTCTAGGCACAGGGTCTAGGCACATGGTCTAAGCACAAGGTTTAGGCACAGGGTCTAGGCACAGGGTCTAGCCATAGAGTCTAGGCACTGGGTCAACAGGCCTCAACAGTTGTCCACTATTTCATTTCAGGTCATAAAACAGATAACTTTTGTGAACAACAGAATGTGGTGATAGCTTGCCTAAAGACTGAGGTGTTGTCCATAGTAAACACCTCAGCAGCCTCTTATGGACCCGTCGCTGGCTGGTGTTCCGTAGTGGCAGCGGACATTATCAACATTGACCAGAACTGCTTTGCTTCACCCGAGACTATTTACAAAGTCATCTCAAAAGAGTGAGTTTCTCTTGTGTGTTTTTCAATCGCTCTTAAACAAACAGAGTCAAGGTTCTTACCTGTTTACCAGACTCTAGCTTGAGCTCAAGTCCAGACAATTGTTGTCAGCCAACACTGTGTATGGAAATACAGAACATTTGTCATACAACAAAATTGTTGACATATCACCACCTCATGGAAACCTTTCGATTAATTGATTGATCTTAGGAACAGTCTGCACCAGGTTTTGTTGTAGTCAGTGATGGGGGTGTACAGTAGCCCTTGACTTGTTCCCAAAGTGTATTGACCTTGCAGTTACTTCTGGTGATAACAGATTTTGTTTACAATGAATTGTGTACTCTATAAAGGCCAATGTTAAAGCATACGGGAAGATTTAGTAATGTATTCTCTATATGAATGGCTATGAAACTGCTCAAGTCTTGGCACAACATTATCTGTTCTATTTTATGTGTGCACATGTTTGTATGAGTGTGTGGGTGCCTGTGTGAGTGTGGGGTGTCGCTGTGGTGTGTCTGTGCAGTGTGTGGGTGTCTGCGGGGGTGTATGGGGTGTGCGCGCGGGGGTGTATAGGGTGCGCGCGCGGCTGTGTACGCGCGACTATGTGCGTGCGTTGTGTGCGTGTGGGACCATTGTCATTGCATTTCACTTGGAATGTTGTACTTGAGCAGTTTTTATTGTGCAAGGTGCAAGTTATTTTATTTTAGGTGTGATAAGAAGTCAATCTGCTACTTCTGGGCCACAGATGATTTGTTCAAATTGAACGCAAGCCTTTGTAAAGAAATCGAGACATCCGACAGTCAACTGAAGGTCGTATACGAGTGCCTACCCAGTAAGAGATTAATCTTGCTCTCTCAAAGCATTGAGGCACAAATAATAATAATAATGCACACCAACATTTTATTTTATTTTCTCGGCTATCTTTGTTAGTCTAATGCCTTTTCTGTGCGTTGTTCGTATATCTTCTGGTGCTAGCATTGGAGCAAAATTATGTAAGAATTAGGCTTCAGTAACATACAACGAAGTTTTAACTTGCCAGTGAGCTAGGGTTATTGCAAATATTTGCAGCTTACAGCTCATTATTAGACTAGAGACTGACCTCGCATACCTCTTGTTGACCTCTTATTGACCTTGCTCTAAACTTGTTATCTCTTTAGAGACAGATACTACGACTACAGGTGCATCAAGCGTCTCTTCTACTGTTCCTACTCAGACTACTCTAGCTGAAGCTGCCACTGTCATGGATGACTCACAAGCTCTCACCTCTCTTCAGGGTAACATGTGTACACAAGCCTGATTGATATGTACACACGCCTGATTGATATGGCCTAACAGTCAGACATGTACACACGCCTGATTAATATGGCCTAACAGTAAGACATGTACACATGCCTGATTGATATGGCCTAACAGTCAGACCAGACCGTATAAAGTCAGACCAGACTGCATAAAGTCAGACCGGACTGTATAAAGTCAGACCGGACTGTATAAAGTCAGACCAGACTGTATAAAGTCAGACCGGACTGTATAAAGTCAGACCGGACTGTATAAAGTCAGACCAGACTGTATAAAGGGAGTGTTTCTGTACACCAGTATATGACATTACATCTGCATAGTTCTAAGAAAAAAGCCGCACTTTCAACATTTTTGTTAGTTTGAGTGAAAACAGACAGACAGACCTACACTGTGTTGCCCCTAGACAAGGAAATGTTTACTTGCTTTATGACAGGCCAACTGCCAACTTGCCAAAACTTTTTGGTAGAGATGTTTACACGTGCTGTTCTAATACCAAGCAAAGGCCAGTAAACGTATCATGTATGGTCAAGATTCAGTAATCGATTTTTAATTTTTGTAAGGAACCTCTAGCAGCATGGCTAGTTAAACAGAAAGACAGGGATTTTGTCATCTTTGGCTTCAACCCTAAGCCTGTCAGTCGAGCAACTAAACTATGGATAACCCATTATGATTATTCACACAATCTCACTTGGATCATAAAATACAACCTTTGGTATGTTTCTTTGACATCTTGGGCAATTCATAATTGTATAAAATTGAAAAATCATTTATATAAAGTGGTATGATCCTTAAAAGGAGATTATCGCAATACATTACCACAAGTAGACAGCCTGTTAGTAAACTGAGATTACCTCCTCCGCCACACCTACATACACACACACAGCCTTCTCTCGCATGCGTATCGCACCATACCAACCGCCCTCCTTCGTCAGGTAAAGCCCACTCACCACCCAACTCCGTATGCTTGTAGAGCATAGCTAGTCTGCCAGTTGCACGCTTCTTAGCCAGCACTGTATTGTATCAATTCACTTGGTGACTGTAAGAGAATTAAGGAAGGGATGAGGCTCTGCTTTTTCACTTCATGAGCTGTTACATAAGACCATAAACATAACATGCACGCATTGCATTCTTCATTCCTAGCTATTTCACCTCATATCTTAAAGGTTGACTGGCAACAAAATTCACACTACAGTTATTTGGTATCAAAAGATACACCATGTCTTACTCTGTTGTGTTGTAGGTGCCAAATATGTGGAAACGTGATTACAAGCTCTTAAAAGCTCAAAAACGAAAAGCCACCGTAGAATGGAATCTCTTTATTTCGATGATGTAACCACGAAATTTGGTTATCGTCTTGTAACGTATGTTCTCACGTGAATTGAAAGGCCAATACAAAGCTCAATATAAAACTTATCGTAGTACTAGTTTATGACAAACACTTCGGGTTTTACCGAAGACCCCGTATCAAATATAGATGCTCGCTACTTTACAGTTTTGTTTCGGTTAGGTCTAATCGGCAAGTCGTAATCTGATAATGTGACCCAATACCTCGCAAATAATATCTGCAGCACTTTTCGATTATCACAAGTGACCAACAGGCTCGTCATGATTATCAGACAATGATATGTACTCCTTCAAGCTAAGGCTAAAAAATTAAACGAATTTTTATGGTAAGTTGTAAGATATCAGTGCTAAAAGTGACAGCATCACAATGACGATAAAACAGACGCGTAAGAACAATAGACATAGTTTTATTGAATGCGTGAAGTATATTTGTGAAAATATTTCGACGAATAAGGTTGCAAGAAAGTGTAAACAGAAACCATCTCTCACAACTACATCACATTTGAGCCGTTTTAAAAAGGGAATCCAAACTACAGCGGTCTCGTGTGGCTGCGATTTTCTGTTCATTTTTGAGCTTTTAAGAGCTTGTAATCACCTTTCCACATATTTTGCACTTACAACACAACAGAGTAAGACATGGTGAATCTTTTCATATCAAATAACTGTAATGTGAATTTTGTTGCAAGTCAACCTTTAAATAAGTTCTTTTATTGGTGTTGGTAAGAGCATATTTCTCCTTTAGGATTTAGAATGATGGCTAGAGAGAAATTAATACACTAAAGTATGTGGATCTACAAGCCCTAGTTTTCTAAAACAAGAATTCACACTATGTCATTTAGAGTAAATTCATGTTATAAGAAGTTACCACCTCTATGTACTGCCTGGTACAGCCCTGCTATGGATCAGCAAAAGTCTGTCCAAAGAAGAGCAGGGCTTGCTTTGATTGCAGCTGTGAAATTTTAGAATTGATTGGTATACCGTCCGAGGGGTAGGGGGGAGGCTACATAGCTAGTAACCGTCAATGGCAAAATGAGACACTGGAAGCTGCTAGATTTTGGCATGTTGGCTGTTACTTATAGAGTAGTTCTATGGAATGATGCTTCTTTATGGCAAAGCTGTCAAAGAAAGGGCCGATCTGTTCAGTACATACCTTTTATAGGAGCAGTACCAAATCAGTCATGTTGTTGTTTGTTCAAAGCATTTTGGGCATTCATGCCTCATTGGTTATTACTCTTAGTGCCAAATACAATTTTTAAATTTTTGCAATTTATAAGAAATGATGTTCGCGTTATTTGAACGAATTCCTTCGCATTTACTAAAAATAAGTGATCGTTAAAAATGACCTTGCCCGTATAACCTTGTTGTCTAATTTACAACCTGTACAAATATTGTTGAAACATCACAAGTTTATTTGAGAATTTAAAATTATGACGCGACTGGAAGAGTTATCATACCCTGTACATAACCAGAGATGCGAACACGATTTGTTTTATATTTATTCATCAGCTGTTAGCTCAATGCATGCTTTCCGTTTTTTCTCACCCGCTTTGCTCTCTTCTACTACTATTTCTGTTTTTTTACGGCACCGTTAAATGTAACAAAAAAGCAGCTGCGAACTTTAAGTTGCTTTTGTAAATGTTGTTTGTTTTGCATCCAGTTTATATGTTAAAGGAAACTTTGTTCAACTGATTATGATCATTGCTAAGAAAGAAGATATATCTATAAACTGGCATAAGTTGCGGTGCGGCTAACATCGCTGGAGAAATACGCTTAGCTTTGCGCAATTCACCCATAGTTTTTTATATTCTTTTGTTATGTCGATAAATTTGTGTTCTAAGATCATTAAGTTCTTGTTCCAGTCAATTAAAAGTTACGGTCAATTCTTTTTGGCAGAGGTAAGCTATGAGCTGAATGGGATGCTTTTATCTTAGTATTGATTCAAATTGAAAGCATAGTTTATTTAATATACTGTTAAGGTGACTCGTTCGCAACATTAAAGTTGTTTTTATTTCTTTTTGATCTTTAAATCCTTTCCGGATGATTCAACAGAAGATCAATTTCAGGTTCTTACATTCGCTTACCCATATCAGCCTATGTCACACCCCCAACTCTGACAAATGCACCTGCCGTACATACTATACAAGCGTCGCAGCGAGTAGTAACATCTGACGCTGTATTAAACCTTTCAGCTCCAACAACTGCGGAGCCACCAAGTGCAACTATGACTACCACAGACATTTCAAGAACCGCGGTTGTATTTGCTCAAACTAGTAAACAAACAATATCAGAACTAACAACTACTACAGGAGCACTACACGTGTCAACAGACATACCAACAACACCAAAGAGCGTTACAACTACAGATATTTCTTCTCTGACTAGTGAACGAGCAATGTTGACAACTACTGGAGGGCTGCTACAGGTGTCACCAGGTGCTTGTCAGAATGGAGAGCGTAAGGTGATAGACTGTAATGTGCAGCTATGTATGGCAGGGCACTGGTCGATTGTGTCTATAGCTTACAATGACACTAACTGCTGCGGCAGGTGGGGTGGTTGCAAGACGTCAGCAAATGCTTCTAACAGCGTTTCCCCAGCAGGGAGTCTTAATAGTTCTTCTTCAACATTGCCAACATCCACAGTGACCAATCTGACAGGTGGGCTGTCCTTTTATTAGCTACTCATGGGGATAATTAAAACAGTTTTGACAAAAAGCTTCTCATAGTGGGATGTATAAGTGAATGGGCAAAAATTGTCTTATGCAGGTCCTTTCCTGCACATACATTTTAGTTTTTGCTTTATATCATTCTTGTTGCGCCACAACCCTGATTGTCAATGTCTATATTCTCTCTGCTACCCTTTTCACTAACCTCTATGATACATAGTTGTCATATAACCGTTGTAAAATGCTTTCCTGAGATTCCTCCTAGGTGACAAATAGGGGCATCGTTACATAGCTTAGAGCCATGGAATTTCAAGTACTTGTTAATGTCTGTCAATTTGTTGAGCCTCTGGTTTATTTCATCTATCCACTAGCATAGCGATCATGTGAGGATTAATTAGGTTCCAGTTCATTAGCTGCTCTCTCCTTCAGGGGCAGCATTATAATAGAGAGGGACAGTAGTGTTCCAGTTTCAAAGGTCGTAAAGACTGCTATAAACCAGACAGCAACTATGACTCATTTTACTTTTAAATCTGACAGCATTTAGGTTATCAGTTATATAATATAAACATCAGCGGTGTCAGATTTTCTTGAAAGCTCTGGCAATTATGTGTGTGGGCTGTTTGAGCCATAAAAGACCTACACCTTTGCCTTATTTCAGCCTCGACTAGCGATTCATTTAGCAGCAGCTCCTTATCTTACAACATATGAGGTGGTTGGGCTCGGTTAGCAGCTCCTTATCTTACAACATATGAGGTGGTTGGGCTCGGTTAGCAGCTCCTTATCTTACAACATATGAAGTGGTTGGGCTTGGTTAGCAGCTCCTTATCTTACAACATATGAAGTGGTTGGGCTTGGTTAGCAGCTCCTTATCTTACAACATATGAAGTGGTTGGGCTCGGTTAGCAGCTCCTTATCTTACAACATATGAGGTGGTTGGGCTCGGTTAGCAGCTCCTTATCTTACAACATATGAAGTGATTGGGCTTGGTTAGCAGCAGCTCCTTATCTTACAACATATGAGGTGGTTGGGCTCGGTTAGCAGCTCCTTATCTTACAACATATGAAGTGGTTGGGCTCGGTTAGCAGCAGCTCCTTATCTTACAACATATGAGGTGGTTGGGCTCGGTTAGCAGCTCCTTATCTTACAACATATGAGGTGGTTGGGCTCGGTTAGCAGCTCCTTATCTTACAACATATGAGGTGGTTGGGCTCGGTTAGCAGCAGCTCCTTATCTTACAACATATGAGGTGGTTAGGCTCGGTTAGCAGCAGCTCCTTATCTTACAACATATGAAGTGGTTGGGCTTGGTTAGCAGCAGCTCCTTATCTTACAACATATGAAGTGGTTGGGCTCGGTTAGCAGCAGCTCCTTATCTTACAACATATGAAGTGATTGGGCTCGGTTAGCAGCAGCTCCTTATCTTACAACATATGAAGTGGTTGGGCTTGGTTAGCAGCAGCTCCTTATCTTACAACATATGAAGTGGTTGGGCTCGGTTTAGAGAGTATTTAATAAATTTCAAATAACCATCATTTGTGCTCAGAAGCTTCTCTCAAAGAAGTTGTTCAAAAATTAACTTTCCTTTCACTTTTCTGTTTCCCTATTTCATTGTGTCAAGTTTTTTGCTTGCAACTTTTCATTGCTGAGGCATTGAAGTATGGCTGGAGTAATCTAAAATTGTAATTATGCTATATTGAGGTATGGAAAATTTGAATATAAGCCAAGTAGGCAAGGTCTTTAATTGAGGTGGCGCTTGCGACTCGCTTCAGGGATGCCAAGTTTCTTTGGTCTGCTCTCCAAAATCAATGTTTTCACCCTTGGTTATGTTTGACCGTTTTATTTAAACCATAACTGTCACGAACAACTTTTATCGTTTTTACTAGGTAAATCAGACACGCTGATTCCGATTTTGTACTCAAAATAAAGATTAGTCCACTAACCTTCAAAGTCATTTAGGCTTTTTTAAAGCGTTTCAATATCCGTTTTGAAAACAACACAATCGGCATTACAAGCTCCGCCTATAAATATGTGCCGAAACCTAGCTTTTTCAGAAACGGAAGTTAGGAATGTTTAGTCCGATTTAGAATAATAGAGATGGGTGTCTTAAAACCCATTATGATCTAAATCCAGCCTGTAAAATATTTTCAGTTTTTTATGAAAGGGATATAAACTATTTAAAATTGCTCGCAGCTTGTTACATGACGTTTAAATGGGCTGGACGCCGAGAAAAATGAGCTCAAAAAGCGCGGTTTTATCACAAGCTAGCGTTGTTATCGCACTTTTTAAATATGCAATGCTAAATAGATTATCTACCTTTCAGAAAAGACTGATATTATTTTTAAGGCTGAATTTAGATATTAATAGATTTTAAAACACCCATCTCTATTATTCTAAATCGGTCTAAACATCCCTACGTAACTTCTGTTCCTAAAAAGCTAGGTTACGTCATGTATTTATGGGCGGAGCTTGTTATGCCGATCGTGTTGTTTTCGAGACCGATATTAAAACGCTATAAAAAGTTCTTCATTACTCTGAAAGTTAGTGGTCTAATCTTTATTTTGATTACAAAACCGGAATCAGCGTGTCTGATTTACCTAGTAATTACGATAAGAGTTGTTCGAGGCAGTTATGGTTTAAAGATGATTGGTTCGCCGTAATAGCTATAGAGTTTTTGGTAAAACTCTAGGCTTTATTCAAGATTGTGACAGACATATAACGTGTTGAGGTTTGATTTCACTGGTCCTTTATAGTTTATTAAGCATCATGACCGTGAAGCCTAGCATAAAAGAAACATACAAATATAAAATAGAGAATGTAGTAATCAAATTATGCCAAGTTAAAATTATATGAGTGACACATTTACAAGCTCTGATACACAATAAAAGGTTCTAGCAATGGCAGCGTATTAAAAGTTATATAATTCACAATAATTCACAATTAAAACAGTGTTATAATTAATTACCTTTGCCTCCGTAGGCTGTCAAAATCTTGCTTTAGTGTTTGCTGTACAATATAGTAGGTGTGTGCTTATGGCTGGGTTACTACTGAGAAACTAAATCATAAGGCTGCTGAAATGACCTGGTTGCAAAAAATACCTTTTTTAATTGTTCTGTCGGCGCTGCGATTGGTGACCACATATCGGGCCATACTGCTATGAGTGGCAATTACCCTCATTCACGGCTGACAGTAGGGGGTCATACATTCTTGGTCAGTGCAAAAATCAATAATGCATATTTGGCAGCAAACAAGACTGTGTATTCCTTTACACTCCCACCTAACATTTAAGTGGTAACTTAAATTTATTTTATCCAAATTAAATTTTCTTTAAAAAAAAAGGACAATATCTGGCATAAAGTGAATACTGCATTACAACTACTCCATTTATGTTACGGTAAATATACTGATTAACACATACGCACAGCTACCACTACAGTCTACAAAAACTATGAGATTGAGTAAACTACGTTTCTACATTATTGACAACAAAGAGTAATAAGTCTGATTATATAGGCATGAATCACGAGTAGTAAGATTTGCTGTGTTAAGCTCTAAGTAATAAAACTAATTTCTGTACTGGTCGCTGGACGATTGTGGTTGGTGAAACTGGCTTGCCCTTGTGGTTCAGGTTCTTATTTGCCAAGCGAAGAGTTACTTTTCGTACTTTGCCATCATCACCAATTTGGGTGGCGTCCACTATGCCTGTACTCCAAAGGTTCCGATGTAGGTTGTCATCTTTAAGTAGCACTACGTCTCCTTTCTTGATGTTATCTTTAGCGCTTGTCCATTTCTGTCTTTGACTGATGTGAGAGATGTATTCTGATCTCCAGATCTTCCAGAATTCGTCCGCTATCTGTTGTGCTTTCTTCCAGCGAATATTTCCATATATCTCACCATTTGAGAATTCTCCAGGGGGTGGAGCAGGAGTATGTCCTGTCTTTCCAGTTAGCAGGTGGTTTGGAGTAATTAAAGGATCCTCGGGGTTTCCTATTTCTGTGGCTGTAAGAGGTTGACTGTTAAGAATACTGGCAACTTCACAAAAGGCTGTTCTCAATGTTTGCGAGTCTAGCCTTCCTTTATATTTCAGTGCCATTCCATTTAAGACAGCTCTGGTAGAACGTATGAGCCTTTCCCATACTCCTCCTTGGTGACTGGAGCTGGGTGTGTTCATCTTAAACTCTATGCGATTGTTCAGGAGATATGCTTTCAGTTCCTTGTCCTTTACACTTTCTAGCTCTTTCTGTAACAAATTCTTTGCTCCAATGAAATTTGTACCTTGATCACTGTAAAGTGTTGTTACCTGTCCTCTGAGATATATGAGACAGCGGAGAGCATTTATGAAGCTGTCAGAAGAGAGATCCTCTATCATTTCTATATGAACTCCTCTGCTATAGAGACAAGTAAACAAGACGCCCCATCTCTTCAGGACAGTTCTTCGGTCTTTTACCTCAAATGGACCGAATACATCCATGCCTACATGGCTAAAAGGCGCTGTTCTTT
The DNA here is from genome assembly GCF_963576615.1 of Watersipora subatra. Classification (NCBI taxonomy): domain Eukaryota; kingdom Metazoa; phylum Bryozoa; class Gymnolaemata; order Cheilostomatida; family Watersiporidae; genus Watersipora; species Watersipora subatra. The sequence continues at coordinate 34,132,281 of NC_088708.1, read as the reverse complement.
CAAGTCTTTCAGCTGGTAGTTCACCCATTCTTTGTGTTTCCAATGGTTTGCGCAATCTTGCACATGTGACACACTTACCAATCTCTGTTTTTACCATAGATGTGCCGTTAGTTATCCAGAACCCAGCCTCTCTAATCGCTGCCAGTGTGCTTCTTTGGCCTAAGTGATGTATTTTGTCATGTAAATTACGAATGATCAGTTTTGCTATATGCGTGCGTTTTGCTATGATGATTGGGAACTTCTCATCTTGACTTAATTCGCTCGCCCTTCTTATCCTCCCACCAACTCGGAGTAAGCCGTCCTTATCCATATATGGGTTCAACTTGGCAATAACGCTAGATTTGTTTACTTCTTCAGAACATTCTAGTGCCTTTACTTCTTCAGAGTATGTCTCCGCTTGTAGCGTTTTGATGACGAACACTTCAGCTTCATGAATTTCTTTAGTCGTGGGAGCCTTTGTTTTCCAGATATTTGATGTTTGTTTACTTCTTGCCGTTCTTGCTATTTGCTTAAGAATCGCAACACTGTGTAGCAGAGATCTGTATGAGCTGAATCTATCAAATCTTTCGGCAATTGTGGGAGCTACACTTGTTGAGAAGACTTTGATGCTTCTTACTTCTGGGTCATTTTCTTGTAAGGTTCTGTCAACTGAATTTGATTTCAGATATGTGTCTAAGCTTGGTTTCTTTAGGAACTCGGGTCCATCCAGCCATGATGACCCTTTCAACTCACTAATACTTGCTCCTCGAGAAGCAGTATCTGCTGGGTTATCTTTTGAGCATACGTAAGCCCACTGCTCAGATGTCGTTGTTTCTTTGATTTCTTGAACTCGATTTGCCACATACATGTGAAACCTTTTAGTGTCATTCGATAGATATCCTAGCACTATTCTGGAGTCTGTCCAAAAACATTCTCGGTCGATGGGCATTTTTAATTCTTTTCTGAGGAGAATGCTCTGACGAGTGGCAATCACAGCTGCTTGGAGTTCCATTCTTGGGACAGTAACACTTTTCATTGGGCTAACCCTAGCTTTTCCAAATATAAGTGCGCAATGTACTTTACTGTCTGTATCTATATATCTTAGATAGGAACAAGCTCCATAGCCTGATAGGCTAGCATCACTGAAATGATGAATTTCTGTTCTCTGAATCGTAGTGTGTGGCTTTACACATCTTGGAATACGCACCATCACCAATCCTTGCAATTCTTGTAGCCATGCGTCCCACTTTACTTTTAGTTCTGGGCTGATAGGTTCATCCCATGGTTGTTTGTCAGATGTACAGATCTGCAGAAGTTGCTTGCCTTTTAATATGAAGGGTGCCAATAAGCCAAGTGGATCGTAGATTTGAGCGACACTGGATAGGAGTCCACGCTTTGTGGCATCTTTAGCTTGCACGTTGTTGGTGAAATGAAACTCATCTGTGTTTACATCCCATTCTAAGCCAAGTGTTCTTTCGTTTGGCAGTTTATCTGTGAACAAATCTATACTTTTTACACCTTCACTTCTTTCGCTGGTTGGAACTGAAGCAAGCACTTCTCTTTCATTGCACACAAATTTGTGTAGTCGAATGTTTCCTTTTGAACAAATGTCTCTTGAGTCTTTTATAAGTTCTATAGCCTCTGTTCGGTTTGCAACACTGGTGATTCCATCATCTACATAAAAGTCTTCTAGTAGAAACTGTGCAGCACTCTTAGATATATCACTGTAGTCCGTGGCCAGTTTCCTTAGTCCAAAGGTTGCTACACCAGGCGATGACGTGGCGCCAAAAGTATGAACCTTCATTCTTAATTCTTTAGTTTGAGTGAAGTCTTCGTTTGTCCAGAGGAACTTGAGGAAATTACGGTGTTTGACTGGCACATGAAAGTTGTAAAACATTTGCTGTATGTCACAGCATATAGCAATGCTCTCCTTTCTAAAACGACATAGTATCCCCACTAAACTATTTATGTGGTCAGGTCCTTGCAGCAAGGTGTCGTTTAAAGATATCCCCCTATATTTAGCACTTGCATCAAAAACTACCCTGAGCTTTTTCTTCTTTGGGTGTCTTACTCCGAAATGGGGTATGTACCAGCCTTTAGTGGTTTCATCTTGAGTGGTTGCTGGGCATTCTTCTGCATGACCAGCTTGCAGAAGGTCCTCCATGAATTTGACGTATTCTTCTTTGTACGCTTTATCCTCCTTCAGTTTCTTTATGAGCTGTGCCAGGCGCTTCTCTGCTTGAGGTCGATTGTCTGGGAGCGTGGGTGCTCCGTTTTTGAATGGAAGTGGGAGAACATAGGTGCCCTTTTCATTTTGAGCAGTTTCTTCTGTAAGCATTTTTGTAAATAGAATGTCCTCTTGGGATGCGATACCATGTTCTGCATCTTTAAAGTCCCTTTCTAGCATGTTCAGTATTTCGCTATCTTTCTTTGTATCTGTTTTATATGATGAGACGTTCTTCAACGGGATTTTCTTGTTTGTTCCTCCACAGAGCGTCCAACCAAATATGGTTTCCATCGCAAAGGTCTCTCCAGGGCCTCCTGCCACTGAGCTGAGAGGTGTAAGTGCTTGTGGGCAGTCAGACCCTATCAATAACCCGACGGGTATGTCGAGGTAAGATGGTATCTCTTTTCCTAAGTGTGAGAGATGATCCAGTCGGCTAGCTTTTTCTTTAGTTGGGATTTGCTCTTTCTTGCATGTTATATAGTCTTGTTCGTATGCGCTTACAGTTACATGTGCATCTGTCATATAGCCTCGTATGGTTATATTGTCGTACTTCTTTATTCTTTTAGTCGTTTCGCCGTTTAATGTGCATACAACGACATCTTCACTTTCGCCTTTAGACTCGATGATGTTTGCAACTGTCTTAGTGACAAAACAGGAATCTGACTGAGTATCTAATAGAGCGTAAACAAGCAGTTCCTTGTTTCCAGAAGATACATAAACTGGTACAGCCATGCTGAGAATCTCTGATTTGAGTTGAGTTTTTCTTACATTTACTTCGGTGTTTGGGCCAGTATTTGACTTTGCTTTGCTTTCTCCTTTCTCTTTTGTTTCCCTATTTGGTGGTGAAGATTTTGAGTTGTCTTTATGTTCATCTGATCTTTTGCCTCTTGGCTTCCAATTGTCGTCGTGAAGAACTGTAGGGTGCGCTCTGTTACATCTTTTACAGGTGTCCTTTTTTCTACAGGTTTTTGAACGATGTCCTGTGGTTAAGCAGGTAAAACACAGGTTGTGTTCTTTTACGAACGTCACTCTTTCCTCATAGGGTTTAGCTTGTAATGTATAGCAGACATTTACTTTGTGTCTTCTCTTGCAGAAGAGACAAGTGTTTTCTTCTTCAGCTGATGTTTGGTAGTTCCGGACTCTTTGTCTTGTGCTTCTGTCTTTATCATCTTTGTTTTCTTTAGTTGAAATTAGTGATATTGGTAATGTCATTACATGTGCTTCTTCTTGTATGAAATCTGTGAACTCGCAAAAGTCTGGATATCTCTTTTCTGACACTTGTATCCTTGCGATCTTTCTAGCCCAACGGTTTCGTAGCCAGTCTGGGAGTCTCTGTATCATCTTTTCATTCTCATTGCAATCATTTAAGATTTCGAGTGAGGGTATGGTGCTCATCGCACTACGTATGTGACACAAGAAGTCGCCTAACTCTCTTAAGCCTTGGCCGTCTCTTGCACTTATCCGGGGCCATTCTGCAAGTCTCTGTCTAAATGATCTAGAAATGCTTTGCTGATTTCCATACCGTTCTCTAAGCTTTTCCCTTGCCAATTCATATGCGTCTGCAGTAGCCACTAGGAAGTATCCATCTATGCATTTCCTAGCTTCTGCTTTTACATATTTCTTCAAGTGTCTCAAACGATCGGATCCTTCAATGTTCTCTGCCTTAAGATAGGCGTCTAAATCAACTTGCCAATCCATAAAGTCTAACGTATTACCGGCGAAAACTTCGGGTTCAACTGACTTCTTTGTGGAACTTCTGCTCAAACTTGCAGTTATGGTTTCACCCAACTGTTTCATGCATTCTTGCTGGCTACTGATAAGACCTTGCTGCGCATTACTGTTAATTTTATGACTGGCTAATAGGCTATCTTGTTGCGTGTGTTGTTGCTGCATAGATTCGTCTCTCCTGTTTCTCTGGTGTGTTTGATGCATGGTGCTGCTTGATGGTTGACTTGTAGGTACACTTCCGTGTGGATGTTGATAATGCATGGCATTGACTTCGTTAACATCTTCTCCCACTTGTTGTGTATGGTCTGTTGATTGGTCAAGGAGGTCAACCTGCCGGAGTTGCTGCTGTATCGACCCAGCCTCAACAAGGGCCTTCTTCGCTCTTCGTCTTTTCATCAGGTCTTCAAAGATTCTCTGCTGTTCTGCCATTTCCTGTTTTGTTCTTTCTATTGCAGCTTGAGCTTCTATGAGTTCTTCTTCTTCTTGCCTTTCTGTGTCCAGATTATAGAGTTTTTTGTGACAATGCTCTTTGGTGGAGTCAACTTCGCTTTTATACATAGCAAACATAGTCTCAGTTTGTTCATCAACTTTATTTTGAGTAAGATCAACAAGTTCATTGTATAAATCTGACACACTACAAAATTGAGTATCTACTGATTTCAACATTTCAACAACATTCTCAGCGGACTCAGCATCAATTGTATCTGACAAGAAATCAATTGCCTTAACCTGCACATTTATCTCTTTCAACACCTTTATGTTCAGTTGATATACCTTACTTTCTTGACCTATTAAAGAAAGAGCTGCCTTTCTTTGAGGCCTTTTATCTGTATTTCCGGTAGAACTGACGCTGGGTTTATCCAAGTGTCCGGAATTTTGCTCACTTTGCACACAGCCTGGCTCACTACTGACAGATTCCGAATCAGTGTCGCCCATCGCAGCGCGCAAAGCCCAACTGTGGCAACGCGAAAGGCAGCACAGACAGACAACCAAAAATTGTACGGTTAAAAATGTGGGATTTACTACTCAGCAGCTTTATGGCTTAGTTTTTACAATCTATTGACAAAATGTCTTAAAATTATACATACAAATTATATAACTCAAAGGTACACTTTTAGTAACTGATATGCTGCGAAAGGTAACTGATCAGTGATTATCGCCCAAGGGCAGTTGCAAAATTAATATCTATTAAAATTATCTAATTAAAACAGGCTTCTGATAATAGCAATAATACTACTATGTTATTGCTAGTCTATGATAATTGCTGACCTATATACTGATAGCAGCTCTAACTGAGGGCTGTGTACTAATGTTAATAGCGCTAATTGTCTGTAGTAACAAATGTAATACCTGTCAATGCTGTATGCGTATACTTGTGGCAGTTTACACTCACTATAGTTCTTTGGTCCGCTTGGGCTAATGTTTGTATATGTATTTGAACTTAGCTTGGCTGGCTGATAATTTCTTTATGACAATATAGTCACTCTGTATCTGTAGGCACTGTATTGTGGGCTTGTATAGGTTCTGTGCAGCTGTAGCTCTGTGGGTAGCTATAGCTCTGTGGGTAGCTATAGCTCTGTGGGTAGCTGTAGCTCTGTGGGTAGCTGTAGCTCTGTGGGTAGCTATAGCTCTGTGGGTAGCTGTAGCTCTATGGGTAGCTATAGCTCTGTGGGTAGCTGTAGCTCTGTGGGTAGCTGTAGCTCTGTGGGTAGCTATAGCTCTGTGGGTAGCTATAGCTCTGTGGGTAGCTGTAGCTCTATGGGTAGCTATAGCTCTGTGGGTAGCTGTAGCTCTATGGGTAGCTATGGCTCTGTGGGTAGCTATAGCTCTGTGGGTAGCTATAGCTCTGTGGGTAGCTTTTCTAACCACTTTGGGTAGTTCTGACCTTTTCAACACTCCGGATGTGGAGGCTTCACTATAGAGTTTTTGGTAAAACTCTAGGCTTTATTCAAGATTGTGACAGACATATAACGTGTTGAGGTTTGATTTCACTGGTCCTTTATAGTTTATTAAGCATCATGACCGTGAAGCCTAGCATAAAAGAAACATACAAATATAAAATAGAGAATGTAGTAATCAAATTATGCCAAGTTAAAATTATATGAGTGACACATTTACAAGCTCTGATACACAATAAAAGGTTCTAGCAATGGCAGCGTATTAAAAGTTATATAATTCACAATAATTCACAATTAAAACAGTGTTATAATTAATTACCTTTGCCTCCGTAGGCTGTCAAAATCTTGCTTTAGTGTTTGCTGTACAATATAGTAGGTGTGTGCTTATGGCTGGGTTACTACTGAGAAACTAAATCATAAGGCTGCTGAAATGACCTGGTTGCAAAAAATACCTTTTTTAATTGTTCTGTCGGCGCTGCGATTGGTGACCACATATCGGGCCATACTGCTATGAGTGGCAATTACCCTCATTCACGGCTGACAGTAGGGGGTCATACATTCTTGGTCAGTGCAAAAATCAATAATGCATATTTGGCAGCAAACAAGACTGTGTATTCCTTTACAATAGCTCTAATTTGGAAATCAAGTATTTGGATTAGTAACGGCATGTACTTTCAACTAATCTACTAGTGACTACTACTAGTGACTACTACTACTAGTGACTACTACTAGTGACTACTACTAGTGACAACAGAAATAATACCTTCAATCACAGTATTAATGGATATGATAAACTGCAAGTTTACACTCACATGTATCTATCACTCACATGTATCTATCGCTCACATGTATCTATCGCTCACATGTATCTATCGCTCACATGTATCTATCGCTCACATGTATCTATCGCTCACACGTATCTATCGCTCACACGTATCTATCGCTCACACGTATCTATCGCTCACACGTATCTATCGCTCACACGTATTTATCGCTCACACGTATCTATCGCTCACACGTATCTCTCGCTCACACGTATCTATCGCTCACACGTATCTATCGCTCACACGTATCTATCGCTCACACATATCTATCGCTCACACGTATCTATCGCTCACACGTATCTATCGCTCACACGTATCTATCGCTCACACGTATTTATCGCTCACACGTATCTATCGCTCACACGTATCTATCGCTCACACGTATCTATCGCTCACACGTATCTATCGCTCACACGTATCTATCGCTCACACGTATCTATCGCTCACACGTATCTATCGCTCACACGTATCTATCGCTCACACGTATCTATCGCTCACACGTATCTATCGCTCACACGTATCTATCGCTCACACGTATCTATCGCTCACACGTATCTATCGCTCACACGTATCTATCGCCCACATGTATCCATCGCTCACTTGTATCTATCACTCACATGTATCTATCACTCACATGTATCTATCGCTCACATGTATCTATCACTCACATGTATCTATCACTCACATGTATCTATCGCTCACATGTATCTATCACTCACATGTATCTATCACTCACATGTATCTATCTAATGAGTTCTTATTTTGGCAAATCAATTTTGTCCGTACTTGGGAAACATAGCAAGTAGATTCAGTTAACAATTTTCTTGTTTGGACCAGGTTTGTCAATAAGCCACTACATCTTATTTCTCATTTACTATAATTAAATTTTGGCAACCAAATGCATGCTATAAATACTGTGTAACGCTTCCATTTATGAGCATTGAAAAATTAAAATTATTCAGGTATTTTTCTTCCATTAATATTAATAAATACAACGTTCATGTATATTTTATCTATATTTTCTATAACATAATCGCTCAACTATCTGCATGTTAGTCATCGAAGTGCTAGATTGCATTGTGTATCTCAGTTGGTTTGTACGTTAAGGATTGGGATCCCTAGTCTTAAGCACTGGGTTTCATACATCTAAGATATCTTCTGTTGAAAAAATATTTGTAGATAGTTTTCATACGTAGCTAAATTTCTTGAATTTTACATTGTTGTATTGCTTTGACCAATGTATGAATGTAAGCTCTTGGACTAAAAAATTGCCAAGCGCATTTTGAACATGTATTAATTTTTTTGACTTATTTTTATTTTCGCTCTCAATTTACAAAATAAGCAACACTTTTAAGGTTGTATTTATTTGTGTTGTAGAAATATTTTTTGCAATCTCACTTTAAATTACTGTTATGGTTAATTTTTATTATAACTAATCAACAGAGATAGCAGCATTAGAAATTATATTATGAAGTTTTGAATATTTCTTATAGTGATGAAACCTTAGAAGGACGTTATGTCTACTTGTTGACGGCCCCTTTTAGGATCTAATCTTTTACGTATATAACGTCTCTTCAATGGTAAAATATTGCTAGTGCTGCGCATGTCAGTGCCTCAAAGGAGATAGCTTTGAGATTTACCCTAAAAGCTAAAGAAAGGGTGTGTCTAAGCATAACAGTGGTTAGGTATCCAAGAGGGGTGTGTCTGAGTATAACAGTGGTTTGGTATCCAGGAGGGCTGTGTCTGAGTATAAGTGGTTAGGTATCCATGAGGGGTGTGTCTGAGTATAACAGTGGTTGGGTATCCAGGAGGAGTGGTCTGAGTATAACAGTGGTTTGGTATCCAGGAGGGGTGTGTCTGAGTATAACAGTGGTTGGGTATCTAGGAGGGGTGTGTCTGAGTATAACAGTGGTTAGGTATCCAGGAGGGGTGTGTCTGAGTATAACATTGGTTGGGTATCCAGGAGAGGTGTGTCTGAGTATAACAGTGGTTGGGTATCCAGGAGGGGTGTGTCTGAGTATAACAGTGGTTAGGTATCCAGGAGGAGTGTGTCTGAGTATAACAGTGGTTAGGTATCCAGGAGGGGTGTGTCTGAGTATAACAGTGGTTAGGTATCCAGGAGGGGTGTGTCTGAGTATAACAGTGGTTAGGTATCCAGGAGGGGTGTGTCTGAGTATAACAGTGGTTGGGTATCCAGGAGAGGTGTGTCTGTGTATAACAGTGGTTTGGTATCCAGGAGGGGTGTGTCCTGAGTATAACAGTGGTTAGGTATCCAGGAGGGGTGTGTCCTGAGTATAACAGTGGTTAGGTATCTAGGAGGGGTGTGTCCTGAGTATAACAGTGGTCGGGTATCCAGGAGGAGTGTAAAAGTCACAAAATCGGAATAATAAATAAAATGGGTAGCTAAGCTAAGCATAGATGATAGTTTTATTGATATTTTAAAGTTTTGATCAGAGTATTAGCATCTGGTTGACTGTTGGAGCGAGCAATCTGTGTCTGTGTTAGGAATATTTGTGAAATTAAGGGAATTTTTGGACTCAGTAATATAATATGTGTCTAGTTTCTACCCGCTATATCTTTTTGTTTAAATTGGAAGATAGTATATGGAGGACTAAACCATGCCAGCCCGATATGCATCTCTTTTATTCTGTTTGTTCTTTTTTCTTCCTAAACCTTACCCCAATCATGGCTTCTTTTCCAATACTATAAGTTTAGGTTTAACATGAACACGAGCAATTAACATGAACATTTTTATTCATGTTCATTCCTTTTGCATCAGAGAGTTTGTGAATGCATATGTAAAATGCAGCCAATTTCATCTTCATACACAATTTTGTCTCCATCACTTAGCAGTGCAGAATGAATTTTTTTGTTTGTCGGTCTGGTCACTCGCTCACTCATAACGTATGACGGTGATAGCCAAACAGTCTTTAACGGTGTTACAGACTGTTTGGATATTCAGAGATTCAGAGAGTGCTCAAACTATCCTTAACGGTGATTTCGGATTTTCCACAAGTAGAGTGCACGATTGCGCTAAGTTTGCAGTGCTACGCGTCTCTATCGACATATTTTGTATTTGCTTATAATTGTTGGAGTAAAATTTCAAAAATAGCCACAGGTACATTGCTATATGTCTCATATGATTTAACGATAGCTTGGTTAGAATTTATCCCGATATTTTTATCTAAATGCTCTGTAAACATACAGTCCCCGGTGCTTATTATTGGCTAAAACGGAGACCCTTATATTAATCACTTGTAATTAAACAGGAAGCGCGACTATTGACGTAATTTTGGGGTAAGTTTGGACACGCCTTTTTCTTGTGAGCAGCATTTTAACTGCGATCAACTTTAGTCAATTTTAATCTTTAAACATCCTGGCAGTCAGATCACCTCAAACAGCAAAAAACAGCAAATAAAATCTCAAATGATAGAAAAATATCAATACTGTTTGATAAAATCCACAAGAGTTTCATGTCATCACATCTTTAACGAAAACAAGTACTTGAGCTATCGAGCAATCACTGAACATGAATGCTATGACAAACATCTTCCATCTCACGATTTCCAGTTTCTATCAGGCGACGGAGTGAATCATGTACATGTATAGTCAAATCTACTATAGACAGCTCCCCGGATAGGCTTGAGATGCAAATGAGGTGTTCGCTCCTCAACCCAGTCTCTTAGGCCCTCATCCTGTTCTATGTTCAGCCATTCAAGAGGGGGTGACCATGTTTTTCTCAACATCTTTTTATGATGTATACATGTTGCTATAGTTCAGCCGATTTCCATTGCAATGCCAGCCTACCAAAGACATACATTATTGCATACTTGCTTTTCAACAACAGGCATAGTTTTGTTAGCTTTAATATACCTGTATGCATTTATTAAACTGTCAGAATTGGTGTAACATGGCTGTGAGCTGCCTTGTAGTGCCAATTGAATGCCCGATGGAAACTAGCAACTACCGAGACACGGTTCTGGTTTGGCCGATAACGTCTGCAGGGCTGATGCGAACCGCTACATGTCCAGGAGACACCAGAGTCTTACCATCCGCTGCTCGGAGGCAATGTAGAGATTCTGGCATATGGGCAAACGATATTGACACAAGCCGCTGTATCATTCCTAGTCTGATAGTTACTACTGGGAAGGTAGGTAACTCCTCACACCTGAGATTCATCCATTGAACAAATAGTCTCTTCGCCTAGGTGTCATCAGCAGGTGATGACCTTAGCTTAAGATTCGTCTACTGAACTGATAGTATTTTATAGCTTCAGAGGCATTCCAAAATGTGCAATGCCTCCTAGCTTGAGATTCCTTACTGAAGAGGTAATATATGCGAGACTCTGAGACTCCAGTCGCTGCCCAGATAACTTGTATCGATGAGCCTTGATCAAACGCAGATGAAAATGTTGTTTTTCAGGGTTGGTCATTGGTTATCAATGGGGTGGCAGCTTAGTTCTTACCATTCATGTCACAAATTTGTTAATTGCAGTATTGCTAGGTTACAATGATCAACTGCAAAGTTTTCAGTATTTTAAACTTTGTACTGTCATTTGCTTACTGTCTGGCTAGTCGAGAATGGGAATGTAAAACATCGCAAGACAGATACCGTAAAACCTCTATTTGAATGTCACCTCTATTTGAATGTCACCTCTATTTGACTGCCAAGTGCTATAAGTGAACAGTTGAAAAATAGAGCGCCGCCTTTTAATCGAACACCACCTCCATTTGGCCGCCACATTGACATTCTTTGATTTTTGCGAACCCATACTAGAAAGTGATCAGTAGAACAGTGTCCACAAAATACTACTAATAATGACTCGGTTACATCAATAACAATAAATTCTTTCATGGTTGCTGTTCATACCGAAGTCCGTTTTCTAACTCCAAAGCTTACGGTTTTTTTTAAAACATTGAAAGGAGCTCCATAGAAATAATTAATAACTTTAGTAGGCTAATAGTAGGTACTTGTTTAAAGATGTGGTTGCGTCAAAAAATTCAATTTAATGAAATGGAGACCCATAAAAGGCTAAAACATCAGCTACAAATTGATGCCATTTTTGTCTTTGTAGACCAACCCTGTCCAGAGATATATGCGTTTGAATGAGGTCTTCTTTTAAAAAGCTCACGTTCCAGCGGGTGCTTCTTTCGTGACGTCACAAGCAAGATATCTGAAACGAAACCACGAGCAATAAATTTGAGGTCGCTTCGTTAGCCAATCATGAGCGCGAAATTTTTATATAGGCCGTAATATATGTTATCACTCGTAAAACGCGTTGTCTGTGATCTCGAAGATTCTCATCGTTAGATAATTCATTCTCATCGTTACTGATTCAACGCGTTTCAACAATTACTAAGTTATACATAGTTTTAAAATGGCTTCAAGTTCGAGCGACTGTGACTCAGAGTTATCTGAGCAACTTTTAGTAAAAGATTAGAGTAGACAGCCTATGGTCAAAGCTGAAAGGCGTCAGCAGCGTTTTGCTGCAGAGGAAGACAGAATGGAGGTAAATTAACTTAGAGTCTTCTATACTTAAGTAAATGTAATATTTTTATAGTCATAAATACATATACTAATTAATAAAATAATAATTATTTGCTATCCCCAATCATCGTTTCATAGCTTATCTGCCGTTTTACCTAGCTATAATATTTTTTCCGAATTTTCTTTGGTAAATTAGAGTCATGATTACAAATTATTTTCACTCATAGGAAGTGGGTAAAATCGATTGATCATTGCAAATCTTTAATTTCCAGAACCAAAGCTTCGAATCGTTGGCTTGGCGTACTTGTGCTTTTACTAAATGTTTATTCGTTTTTAAAATTACACTCGCAATCTATTTAACTCCCAATTTGGAAGCTGGCAATAGATACGCTTTAGAATGACATATCTATGAATGACATATTTATTGCATTTGTTTTACTGACTACAGAATGTTTATGTCATCCCACCAGCCGAAGAAGCTTTGTCAGTGTGGAAACTGCCATAAAGGGGAAAGAGAGACTTGAATGCGTGCTGCATAAGCCATGATGTTTTGTTTGAGTTTGTTGCAGTAGATGAATTTGTCTTATTGTATCAGCTAATACTATGTGAGTGGCCACGACTTGATGAATATTTTTAATAAAAGCTTTATGCCGAGATGAAAATATTTTTGCTTGTAAAAATTATATAATAAAATAATATTGTTGAAGATAATGCAAAACATGATTTGCAGAATATTGTAGTGTATCGGATATGGTATATGGATGTCCGCAGAACTGGAGAATGTGAGTTCAAATCCAGTTTGCAGCAGACTTCTCATCCTTAAAACTCTATCCCTGTCTATATTCTTTTCAAAGACGTGGCTTGCTTATTTCACTTCGGTAGTATTCGGTAAGAATACTACCGAATAAATTGTAGTATTCGGTAAGAATACTACTAGTAAGAAACTAGTACGTAGACGGTGTAGGCAATGATATACAGCCCCGCCCCAAAGATAGGCGACAGACATAATGTGGGCGGGGCTTATGGGAGGCTGTATATCGTTAGTATGGGTAGCTGCAGAACTGTGCTGATACAAAGACCTTGTTCTACATAGTTAGCTTGACAGAATTACCGTAGACCGGTAGAATTGGTAGTCGGTACCCAAATGTTTACACAACATTTGGAGAAAGTGAGTAGAACAAATTTTCAATTTTCGTTATTTGAGGCCTTTGAAACATTCATAATAATGCATCTGTAGCAGGATTTAAAATTTTATTCTAGCCAACATGAGCAAATACAAAATAAGATATATGCCAATAGAGCCGCGTAAGACTAGACTTTTATCGCAAATAGCCGATGTGAATACGGGAGATAGAGACAGGTTGCCTAACGCGTGACATCATTTTGGGCGAGTCTGGGCACGTTTTTGTGACCTGAGCGTTTTTACGGCGATCAGATTTTTTCGGTTTTAATCTTCAAATATTTTGGCAATGCGATCGCGTAACACAACAAACAACATATCAACTGATAGAGAAAGAAAAATGCTTTCTTTTAAGATCAACTTAAATTTGACGCAACCACATCTTTAATGTGGTCTTGATACTTTGACGTATGTGCAAAAACGGTTTACAATTACGATGGAATCTGTACTACTATTTTGTACTACTACTGTAGGCTATAACTTGTGCTAAGCGTGCATGCGTCTAAAGGTTTATCGTTATTTCCACGAAAAGTTTTTTAAATGGCAATGCGTAAAATGTTTACTCTGCTAAAAAATTGTTGTCACGCTAATATCGACTAGTTCAGCAGTGCATGAGAAGAGTTGAAGTCAGCAGACACTGTGGAAGGTCTTCGACAACTAAAAGAAGATGAAAGGGTTCCATATGAGAGCAACAATCAGAACGCAATCTGCCAAGCAAACGATGCAAATATTTTTGTTTCAAAATGTAAATTTTTGTTTCTGAATGTATTCCCATGACCAAACACGAGCGAAGCGATTGTTTGGGAGCTTTATGATAAATGCATATGCGCACACAACTCCCGAAAAATTATCCATCAACGGTCGTTACCAAACCCTTGTACCGAAATCCCATCAAAGAATTTAACCATTTTTGTGTAGAGCCGTTTAAGTATAATAATGATACAAAACACATATAAACATATTAACATGTGTTACTATGTCTTTGAAAAGTTGACGCAATATCCTAAAACTAACCCATCTGATCAGATTATACATAAATAGACAGATTAATTTGGCCTAAAATCGCCATTAAAACTTGACAAGCCTTTTTTAATCAAAATTAAGACCGGCCAACGAAACGCCGATAAGGCCGTGCGACAGAGAGTAGAGCCATCAAGTCGTGCGCATTTCACGAGAAAAACGTGCACATTTCACTAGCCTATGGCATTGTCCTACTGCCGAAGGTTTCAGTAATTAACGTAGAAGTACTGAAAAGTAATCGTTTCTTTTTTGCTGATTTTACTGGACTCTGACATTTTGGACACTTATAATGAGTACATTGGTATTCCAACTGATGTCCAAAGCAGTGAAAGTAAAGGAAATGATGATGATATTTTTTTAATAATTCTTATAAGATTATTACAATATTTAATTGTTAGAATAATTATTCGATTTTATAAGATTATTATAAGATTTAGTTATAAGAATAATCATTCGAATTTGCAAGATCGAAGTATATAATGACCGATGGTGTGCAATATTTTACTGTTATTATTTTTCTAAAGATTTTGTTGATGATACTACGGGTGTGCCCAATATCGCGGTACTGTCAAGCCGTTTTTAATATCTGCAACATTAAGTGATAGGCCTACATTGTCTTATAGATATACATCTATTTCTATGACAACCAGCTAAAATCTGTTTAGATTTTTAAATTCAGCATATTTTTTTTAGATATAAATACCGAAATCTAGATAAATATCACAACTTCTTGATATTGGTTGCTATGACCAATGATATACAGCCCCCAGCCTGTGTATATTACACAGCAGCTTGCCATTTTACCTCTAATATTGCATTTCTCCTATTACAGGGGAAAGATATAAACATATTATCTTTTCCTTTCATTATTGCTGTTTGTTGTACATAATAACACCCAGTACATTACAGCTACCATTGCAGTTCTCCTATTGCACTGCAGTGCCATTTGACTGCTAATATTGCATTTCTTAACGGGCAGTACCCTTTCTTTTTCCATTATCACTTTGGTTGTGGGCTGTATGAAGGGGGAATTTCTAGTATATTGATGGTTTGTTTATGTCTCTTGTTCTTGAATATATGTTTGTAGCATTTGTTAGATTATTATTATATAATTTATAAAATTTTCAGGTTTATAGCATATTATTTGATAGCATCATAGCTGTTATCTCAACTCGGCTTGCAATGGATCGACGCTCATAACTCTTCTTCTATTGCAGTATTAAAAGCCAGTTTTGGTTGCAAACTGTAGCAAACATACCGATGAATGCAATGAGTTTTCTTGCAACATTGTTAAATATAGATATGAAATAAAAATATACCTGCAAATTTAGAATGAAATAAAAATTGAAAGCTTCAGCAAATTGCAACACAAGCTATAAGATCGTCATAGGTTAATTGCAAGCAATAAATATCAACTGATAGAAATATTTTTCTCTTTCTCAAATGCATATTTATTTAGAGATCTCTGACAGGTTGGAGGTAAGTTATAGCATATTTATCGCACTGAAAAAAGTTAATGACGCTGTGTGAAGAAGAGTGCAAATTATAGGCGACATTCGCTTTCCCCGTAAAAGGATTAAATTTGGCCTCCCAAAATTCTGATTAGCCATTTGAAAAGTACAGCGCCACCTTCTATTTAAACATCACCTCTAATAAAACGCCACTACAGGGAAAATGTTGAAAAATAGAGCGTCATGGCATTCAAATAGATTCTATAGTAGTTCATAAATATCTGTTCAATATTTTTATTTGCTTTAACAAAAATATTCTTACATGGAATCAGTTTGGCTAGATTTACAGTAAAATTTTGATAGGCTGTTAGCTATCATGAGAGGTCCTTTGTTTGTGTTGCCTTTTGACAAAATATATACAGAATGTGACCAAGGATGTGATCTATTTATATTAGGAAGTTAAGACTGAGGAAGACTTGGCTAACCTCACTGATAGTCTGGTGAATGTTACGAAAACAGAGAAGCTGACCTTAAGTGATGTCAATTATGTCATAGCCACACTAGACGATATTGTGGCAAATAAAATTGAGCAGTTGGGATCAACAGATGTACTCAACATAACTCAGGTGAGGCTATGCTAAGCAGATCTGCTATTATCCTGATAATGCGCAGTTCACATGATCTAGCGTCTATAAAAAATGTATTATCTGAATAAAATTGACCATCTGGATCTGTTTTATAAGAAAATATTATAGAATGTATTAATCCGTGTTGTTTTAAATTTTTTTAAATATATAGTTTCAGCTCTGAGTCGTATAGCCTACTATACTTACACTACACTAAAGGCGTGGTCATACGAGCACCGAACCGACTTAGGTTGGGTTTGGTTCGGAAGTTGTTTTACTTTGGGTCAGCTAAGCCACATGTCACATGGCATCCGAAGTCACTTGCCTCCTAGAGACCATACGTATGGAGACAGGACACTGTTTCATTGGTAGTTTTTATGTATTTGAGCTAAGAAGCTAACAAAGATTTTGCCAACCCTTCCCATCAACATAATTATATTTTTATTAACATATGAATGTTTTTCTATGCTGAGTACATATCAAACAAAACCAGTCTTAATCATAGTACTGTAGTTTTACATAAATAAATCAGTCAACGATAGTTCATCAGGATGAGTATGACACACTACTTATATTCTACACGAAAGAAAATCACAACCATTCTCTTAAATTTATGCAAAACTTAAATGCAACATCTTACATTTATGCAACAAATCACCAGTCCGGGTGAGCCTTGTCATAAATTGCTTCATGTTGTTTATTTAACGAAATAAAAGTATCGTCCCATTTCTTTTTTAATTTTGCTCACATGTACTTAAAGGAGAAATGTGACACGCTCGCTAGAATTTTAACCAGCCAATAAGAGCAAGGGTTCGGCCACGAAATTTCGAGCAGGACCAAAATGGTTCGTTTCGGCCAGAAATGTCTTTGGCCGAACAGTTTACAACTGACAGCGACGTCGATTTGCGTCGTTTAGTTCGTTTCAGCTCTCGTGTGATCACCCCTTTAGGCTATACATATACGGTAGACCATTGTATTTGAACTATTCTAAGCCTACCCAGAGTTTTCATCCTAAGTTATGTCTGTAAGAGAGGTGCCTACTTCTAATGCTAGTCACTGGGAACATCATGTTAGAGTTCTCATCTAAATCCTTCCTATTCATTTACATTACTATTTCTGTGTAAGGAGTTCACTGCACTGATTGTCTCTCCTTTAACTATCTTGTCATGGGAATTATTTTTATTGGTGTGTTTATCTTTTTTTCACAGTTTTTATTTCTTCCAAACATGCCTGACTTTTTCGTCATAGCGGGTAGCATTTCAAAGATGCTTTTGACACTTCCAAATTTATCCGAAGCTGCAGTCCTTTTTGTTGCATAAGAATGCAATTCAAAGCTTGACTGCAATATTCAATACAACTACTAGTAGTTCTATTCCAACAGTCCACTGAGCTGGACTCAGTTTGTACTGTTATGGTACTAGTTGATTGTTTACTGCTCATACGCTATGGTGCTAGTTGATTGTTTACTGATCATATGTGGTAGATTTGCACGGTGGTTTTTCAAAACTGCTCTTGCCTCACTCAGCTTGGGAGAAACCGAGACCCACAGAAGAGTTCTGCTGCTTCTGAGTCTCATCATGGCTTCTATGCTAATATGTATAGATGGAGTTGTGCAAGCTTTGCGGAACAGGGAGTGGGCTCCAGCGGGTCGGGTGGAATTCGTTTCAAATCGCTCTACCAGTAATCATGAATCTATCTTTGGAATTTATGACATTCCTGTCACTTTACTCAGGGATAGCTGTGGCGGCATCAGGTGGTCTCGTATTGTATTTGTAATACTTGTACCCTCTCAAAGACATATGAACATGTGGTTTATATCAAACATAAGACATGATACAATGCACTCAGTGTCTACCAGTGGCTGCACTTGATTTATGTATGAAAACCTAATGACACGAACATAAACCGCATTGCAATTCGGCGACCCCCATTCTTGTACATCGGCTGCTTAATTGATATAGCGGCTAAACGCTTCACTGTTGCTAACCTGTATTGGCTGCGAGATGGCACCAGGAATTGAGCTTGAATAAATAAATATAGACCCATTTGTTGCCTTTTCCTAGTGAGAATAATTTACATGGATAATAGAGGTGATGGTAGGAAGTCAAGCCATCGGTGGATGACATTAAATTTTCACAAGGAACGTTGTAGGCGACTCATCACATTTAGGGTGAAGTGATAAATCTTGTGGCACCCTTGTTGTCCCGATGATAATATTTTTGGTGCTGTGACATCTTGATAGCGTGTGATAAGCTCAGCTGACATTATATCACTTACTCTCCATTATCATGTGCGAAACAGCCGACCACCGGGTTTCCAAGACACAAGACACAATGCTATGTTGGATATTTGATCATGTATTGGTTGACTAAACAAGGAATGAATTGCCAAACGCAAGCGTTTATGGAAACATGGTAGAAGTATGACCAACAATATATGCCAGAATGGTTATAGCATCAAGGGTGTATTTGTAGAGCTAGGGCTATTCTGTGAGAGGCAATCTATTCCTAGTGTTGTCATCCTTGTCTCGCCATTTAATGCGGGTTCACTAGGGATGGTTTCGTTACACAGAGTACAGCGCTACAAGAAGCTATACTACCTCGGCGGACTGTTATTTGAAAAACTAACTCGTTTTCAGAAGTCACAAAATCAATCTCCACCATACCATCACCCCGTGAACACTTTGTAATAGATGCCTGTGCTTTGTTATGTTATTACCAGACTGCTATAATTGTTGTTAGCTCAATGTGTGTTTCTATGTCTTTGGCTCCATAGGATGTCCTACAAGTGGGAGACAGCTTACTGAGCGCTATCCGTGACCAAGGAAGGACTGATAAGGAGTCAACCAAGAGCATGGAAGTGGTGGCAGCAGTAGAGAAAGTGTCTCGTGGAACTGCTGGAGCAACAGATAGCAGCATACATGTCAAGTCTCAGTCTATAGGTATGGAGTCACATAGCAGCTTACATGTCAAGTCTCAGTCTATAGGTATGGAGTTACATAGCAGCATACATGTCAAGTCTCAGTCTATAGGTATAGCAGCATAAATGTCAAGTCTCAGCCTATAGGTATAGCAGCATACATGTCAAGTTTCAGTTTATAGGTATAGCAGCATACATGTCAAGTCTCAGTCTATAGGTATGACGTCACAAGGAGACTCGTAGCGCTTCAAATTCTGTCAAGTACAACTCCAACACCTTCTTTCCTCTCTTTGACCTTATTTAAATTTGTTAGTTTTAGTAGCCTTTGTTAATACAGAGCCAATGATAGCCCTAGTACATGTATATAGCATACCAACAAAGTATATTGAGCTTGCTAGCTGGTGATAGTGCTAGTATGTGGCATACCAACAAAGTATATTGAGCTTGCTAGCTGTTGATAGTCCTAGTATATAGCATACCAGCACAGTATATTGAGCTTGCTAGCTGGTGATAGTGCTAGTATGTGGCATACCAACAAAGTATATTAAGCTTGCTAGCTGTTGATAGTCCTAGTATATAGCATACCAGCACAGTATATAGAGCTTGCTAGCTGTTGATAGTGCTGGTATATAGCATACCAACACAGTATGTAGAGCTTGCTAGCTGGTGATAGTGCTAGTATGTGGCATACCAACACAGTAAATAGAGCTTGCTAGCTGGTGATAGTGCTAGTATGTAGCATACCAACACAGTATATTGAGCTTGCTAGCTGGTGATAGTCCTAGTATGTAGCATACCAACACAGTAAATAGACCTTGCTAGCTGGTGATAGTGCTAGTATGTAGCATACCAACACAGTATATTGAGCTTGCTAGCTGGTGATAGTGCTAGTATGTAGCATACCAACACAGTAAATAGAGCTTGCTAGCTGGTGATAGTGCTAGTATGTAGCATACCAACACAGTAAATAGACCTTGCTAGCTGGTGATAGTCCTAGTATGTAGCATACCAACACAGTATATTGAGCTGGCTAGCTGTTCATAGTATCATTATAACAGGGCATCACACAAACAGCATGTATATATTGTTTGCATATGTAAACAAAGCTATTTTCGTTTGCCACAGAAATTTTTAAGGCCCTTCGTGCCACTTGATCTTCCATATAACTTTTTAGATAATTCTTAAGGTAAATAAAAATGTTAAAGCCTGAAGTTTATCTTCACTCAGATTCATGTAATGAACCCAGACTATTCTGTATTTAGCTTTATTTTGCTTTAACTTTTATTTCGTCTCTGAGCAGAAAATAGCAATAGAAAAGGCGGCACGAAGGGTCATTGCTATCATAAATTGTTGATGATCTCTATGATTTATTCAAAATGCAGACGATACTCCTATAACAGTAAACCCAGCAAGGACATTAATGACTTTCACAGAACTGGGGCCAATTCTCAGTCATCAATCTACTCTACTTCTCATGTGTGCGATGTTTAGTAGCAGTTGATTGCTTTTTAGTAGCAGTTAATCGGTGTGTATAGCCAGGCCTCGGTTGACACAATTGAAAAATTTTAATTGTTGCTCGTTTGGCTTTGGCTGTATTGTTCAAAACCCTCTTTCCATTTACAAGTGGTATATAAATTTGTGTTCGCATTTTCTTCCATTTAGATTTTTTTATCGTTTGCAATTCAAAGTGAAGTCACCCAGTAGTAAACATCTGTTAATTTATAAGGAAAAGTGAGAGGAGTCTTCAGCGTCTATTATTGTTGCTCAGTTGTTGCTCGCTAACCTCGGGGCTCCTGTTCTATTTCTCATGCCTTATCTTCTATCTCATCCTCTCATGTTGTTCCTATGTTCTATTGTAGAGCTGTTCATCGAAGTAGTTGACCTTGGAAAAGAAGACAATTTGGACGGGTCAATCTCGATCGAGTCTACAGGAGGTTCTCTCAGCTTTCCTGTCACAAACCTGCCGCAGGAAAATGAAGGTTCAGGTAGGTTATTCTACAGTCAAACCTCTACATATAAAGGTTCAGGTAGGTTATTCTACAGTCAAACCTCTACATATAAAGGTTCAGGTAGGTTATTCTACAGTCAAACCTCTACATATAAAGGTTCAGGTAGGTTAGTCTACCATTATTATACTGCCATCATAAATGTGAAAGAGAGGAAAACTGCAGATTATACTCGCACATTTAAGATTTGCTAGAGACCTGACAGCTGTCTCTATTTAATCAATTATTATTTCCCACCACCCAGTCAGCTAAAATCATCAGTCAGACATCTTGGAATGATTCCCTAAGTTATAAGGAAGATGATGTCACCAGCATTCTCTGCTGATTGAGCTCTAGGCTTCCTGTGTTAGTGTTTGGTTACTGGAGTAATGCGTAGGTAGATTTCTTTGTGGGCGCTTAAGTTTTAGTAAACGCAGTTCTGTACTAATATCAGTCAGTCCAATCAGAGGAGAGTGGTAGCGTCTAATATCAGTCAGTCCAATCAGAGGAGAGTGGTAGCGTCTAATATCAGTCAGTCCAATCAGAGGAGAGTGGTAGCGTTCAGGGTTTAATAATATTAGCAAACTATTTCTGAGTAGCAAAAAGTCTATTAGATAATTTGGAGACGTAAGTTTGTGTGTGCTTTTGATTAGGTGATTGATTACGATTTCTTTTGAAGGATTCAAAATAAGAACTGTTAAGATCAAACCCGTTGCTGAACAAGACGATTCGTAATGTAGGCATTGCAAAAACAACGATGTATTGCTCATGGATTCGTCTATTTCCACCGCTGATGTCTTCAACACATCTTCTCTTGGTGGCGACTTTAGAGCCTTCGTCCTTGGATTTTTTAGAACGATTATGTAATCTCATATCTAATTTGTTTCTTTGGTAACTGATATGCGTACTGTTTGGGTTTTAATAAGGTTCTTGAAACAGATAGGCTTGCAATTATGGTAATTGTTTTTGCTATTAAAAAAGAAAATCGGCTTAAGCATCTGGCTCCACCCGCTGATACAGACAAAACTCTGTATAAAATGGGATTCGATCTGGCATTTACTTTGTATGTTGAAACTTCCGTATGTTGAAGCAAGTATTTCCATAGCAATACACGGTAATTTCTTTATTGTTTAGCTCAAAAACATATGATAATTCCTGTATAAATTTCTATATACCAACTTTTATTCTGTAGCATGTTAAACAAATTGCTATATTCTCATAAGATTTTTGACTCCAACATTCAAACATAAATACAGTCTACGGCTTCAACATAACAACAGTACAGGCTGTTTGTAGAGGTTTGTCTATATTTGACTCATCTTGTTTATAATTACTGCTGAGTATTTGTGGCTGATAGATAACCTTCTCACACCAGCAATTATTGTCATCGCTGCCAGCACCTGTCATGGAAACTACCATCTCTTGGATTTGCTTGAACTATTACCTAAATGAACTAATAATTTTCCTCAGAGATTACATTTTATCCTAGAACTGTTTAGGTTAGCAAAAGAACCTGTATTGGGATACAGTTTCAACGCTTTGAACGTTTTTGGATTGTTAAAAATTTATAAAGCTTCTGATGCCTGCCATAAGTTTCAAGTTTAGCTAGTCTATTTCATTATTTCCCTCTCAGCCTCCCCCCCCCCCCCTCTCAGCCTCACCCCCCAGCCTCTCAGCCTCTTCCCCCCCTCTCAGCCTCTTCCCCCCCTCTCAGCCTCCCCCCTCTCAGCCTCTTCTCCCCTCAGCCTCTTCCCCCTCTCAGCCTCCCCCCCCTCTCAGCCTCTTCTCCCCTCAGCCTCTTCCCCCTCTCAGCCTCCCCCCCCCCCCCTCTCAGCCTCTTCTCCCCTCAGCCTCTTCCCCCTCTCAGCCTCACCCCCCCCCCCTCTCAGCCTCTTCCCCCCCTCTCAGCCTCCCCCCTCTCAGCCTCTTCTCCCCTCAGCCTCTTCCCCCTCTCAGCCTCCCCCCCCCCTCTCAGCCTCTTCTCCCCTCAGCCTCTTCCCCCTCTCAGCCTCCCCCCCCCCCTCTCAGCCTCTTCTCCCCTCAGCCTCTTCCCCCTCTCAGCCTCACCCCCCCCCTCTCAGCCTCTCACCCCCCCCTCTCAGCCTCTCAGCCTCTTCCCCCTCTCAGCCTCTTCATTTTTACTTCGACAAATCTTTGGCTATCAAAAATTCGTGCAGAGTTTGTTAGAAAATTCGCTAAGTAGAGGTTTGGCTGTACACAACCTGGTCAGCTATTGGATGAGAAACGGTCAGGGATGGGTATTATTAAAGATGAAGCGCCTATGAAGCGCTGAAATAAACATCTTCCTGTGTAACCTTAGGAGTCGCAGCGTGCTGTCTCTTTCCAAGCATTCGTGCCTTAAAGTATCACTAGTTAGGACAAAGGTTGATTGACTTCATGTTTGCTGGTATAAAATATGCTTGCTATTCTAGTATTTACAGAAATAAGAGTTAGTCAAGAAATGAACAATAAACTCCACAGTTAAACTGGATAACGCAAAGAGTATTGAGTTCTTTTGCATCAGTTAAATGGTTCAGATCTCTTGCTTTCTTAAATGTTATGTTTGGCTCCGAGCATGAGCTTAATAGTCAGAATATAAAATATGATTGTGCCAGGTTCGGAGCTTAAATATTTAGTCTTCCAGATGTTTCTAAAACATGCAGTTGGCTGTGTGAGCAGGGTTGGCTCGGTTTAAACTAATGGTTTAAACCAGCCCAAAAAACGGTTTCTATGGTTTTTTTCGGTTTTTTCATTATTTTTTGTGAAAAACATAATATTTTAAGCTCCTAGTGGCTCATGCACAGTAAAAATGCAATTATATGTAATTATCAGCTGTGGAAGTTCATTTAGGACACAGTAGTAAATTGATGGCAGAGTTCAAGTTGAAACTACATGAAATCCTAGCACAACAATAAATTAGTGAATTTCATTTTTAATTGGTTTTATCAAGTGATATGATGATCTCTTTACTGATGAAATATAAAAACCATGTGAAATATACTAATCCAATCATCATCTCTAATAATGGATAAATACTTTCTCAAGTCTGGCCAGTGAGAAAGGATTACTTATAATTAGAAATTAAAACAATAAAATCTATTTGGGCGAAAGCTTTGCAAACTGATATTTTATTTATTGGGCTCAAGCCAAAGTAGTTGGATTGTTAGAATTCAGTTTATCAAGTTTGTTGTGTTTTGAAAAGTTTTGAAAAGCAAAGGTTTTAAGGCAAAGCGTAATAGGTGTGCTGTCGTAACGCGAGGTCACGCAGATAGGCTTAAAGTTCACGTAGCAAAATGTCAAGCTGAAAACACCAATTCAGACAGTGATGCTAATATTCAGGTGATAGAAGTTGAGTCATCTGCCACAGCTCCAAACACTAGCAATGCATCTGCATTATGCTCTGCTCTACACTACCACACGACTAATCACTGGGATTAAAGTTCCTACTTATACATAGAGCTGTATGTAAAATATTCACTTTATGTGATAAGATTTCTGCTCTGTATTTCATTGATCATGTTTGATTTAAGACTCATTCTGAAATTTCCATGTTTTCTCTTTTTTTTCCCCATAACAACTCCCACAGTACCATCTTTAACGGATTATTCCACATATGTATGTTCAATACTCAATCATGCAGCTATAGTAAGTGATGTTAATTAGACTTAAAATTGCAAAAACCTTGATCAAATTATATAAACCATCAAAACCGGTTTAAACCATAAAAACCGGTTTAAACCGAAAAAAAGGGTTTTTTCGGTTTTTTCATAAAAACCGTGGTTTTTTCATAAAAACCGTGGTTTTTTCATAAAAACCGTGGTTTTTTCCAACCCTGTGTGTGAGCAATCTTGTAGACATGTATGAACATCTATGAAGGATGTTATCATTATTATCATAATTCGTATTATTATTAAAGGTTGACTTGCAACAAAATTCACATTACAGTTATTTGATATAAAAAGATTCATCATGTCTTACTCTGTTGTGTTGTAGGTGCAAAATATGTGGAAATGTGATTACAAGCTCTTAAAAGCTCAAAAACGAAAAGCCGCCGTAGATTGGAATCTCTTTATTTCTCTGACGTAGCCATGAAATTTGGTTATCGTCTTGCCACGTGATGTTCTCCCTAAATTGAAAAGGCAATAAAAAACTCAATATAAAACTTATCGTAGCACTAGTTTATGACAAACACTTCGGGTTTTTACCGAAGACCCCGTATCAAATATAGATGCTCGCTACTTTACAGTTTTGTTTCGGTTTGGTCTAATCGGCAAGTCGTAATCTGATCTGTGACTCAATACTTCGCAAATAATTTCTGCAGCACTTTTCGATTATCACAAATGACCAACAGGCTTGATCATAATTATCAGACAATGATATGCACTACTTCGAGCTAAGGTTAAAAAGTTTAACGAATTTTTATGGTAAGTTGTAAGATATCAGTGCTAAAAGTGACAGCATTACAATGACGATAAAACAGGCGCATAAGAACAATAGACATGGTTTTATTGAATGTGTGGAGTATAGCCTATTTGTTAAAATATTTCAACGAATGAGGTTGCATGAAAGTTTAAACAGAAGCCTGCTGTTCAACTACGTCTCATTCAAGCCGTTTTGGAAAGGGATTCCAGTCTACGGCGTCTTCGTGATGGCTGTGATTAACTGTTCATTTTTGAGCTTTCAAGGGCTTGTAATCACCTTTCCACATATTTTGCACCTACAACACAACAGAGTAAGACATGGTGAATCTTTTCATATCAAATAACTGTAATTTGAATTTTGTTGCAAGTCAACCTTAACATTATTATTATTCTACTAGATGAAACAGTTGGAACTCGATAGAACAAAATTCTCCACCACACAGATTAATTGTTGCTGTTTGATTTTTTATTGCAGAATATTCCATAGATTTCCATGCTAAAATTACATTTCGAGATGCTGAGATATTGAAGGCTTTAGAATGTTTTTGCATCTTGCCGAATCAGTAACTATTTCTGTTGCAGAATTGGGAAAACTTGTGATGCTGTTTTACACAAACCAGAGTGATTTATGGAATGCTGGCAGTAACCTTACTGTTGGTAGCGCATTGCTGTCGGTTTCCATGCTAGACACAAATCAAAGCACTGCTAGACGTCAGCTCAATACTCCTTTCTCTTTCTCTCTCGATCACCAAGAGGATGAGCCCAAGACTTACTGCATGTTTTGGGATGATGAGAAGATTCCTAGGTGACAGTTTGGTGAAGCTTTCTCTATTTTGCTTTAAGCTTCTTGCTTAGGGTTTGTTGAAGTCCAAATTGTTGGTCAAAGTATTTTAGTTTAATGAACTGAACTTTGCAACATTTCGTTGATATTGTGCAGGATTCCGTAAAACCACTAGGATAATAATGTCATTACATTTCCATGACATGGCCTCCTCAGTTCGCTCCGATCTGTACTCAGTGCACTCGATTGATTATAACCAGATGTAAAGACAATGCTAGTGGGCTTATCACATCTACTCGTTGTTTAGGTTTGACATTCTACTTAATTGTCAGAGCTCGTCGTTGCCCCCGTATCGCTTTGTGATTCACCGGCTCATGTTACTCCGTTTTCTCAGACAGTTTTTAAGTTTGTTAAAATGATTCGTGTCGATTATTAAGAGAGCCGCCTGCTTGTGAGGAGTTATCTCATCACAAATTATAAGCTTTTAAATCGCGATGTTATGCTATATGCTCGATTGCTTAAATGTTTTAAATTCTTAAATAATTAAATCTAATTTTGAATAATGAATTTGTTTAGTCGAGTACTTAACACTGTCCACAGCCTCTGCTAATAAATACTTGGTGACTGTCAGGACAATGGTAAGTTGGTGTATATCATTATCAACTCTAAGTCTCTGAGTGAAGTAAAAATGATTTTTATCCTCTTTTAGCAACAGGCAGTTTTATGACTTACCATCCTAAGGCTAAGCGTTGAATGTTTACTATATTTTTATATAAGATGATCGTACGTCAAAATTTCAGTTCATTGACGTATGACAATGTGCCGATACATTAAGAAATAATTATCAACATACTGTAGTTTTTTCAATCGAGGTGTGCTGAAAAACAGTCACCATAGAAAAAACTCACCATAGTTAATTTTCCTCCTTTCAGGTGGTCGCAGGAAGGATGCAGGCGTGTTAAAAGAAGTGATGGCAAGACCATATGCGAGTGTAGCCACCTGACCAACTTTGCTGTGCTTTTGGATAGAACTGGGGAGCTCTCAGAAGGCCCCCTCGCACTGACTGTCATAACCTATGTTGGCTGTAGTATCTCCATTGTCTGCCTCTTTTTGGCATGGCTGACATTTCAATGTCTCAAGTAAGTTGTCCTCTCTCTTGGTTAGACTACTTCAACTAACTGTCAAAAGGTCTGATATTTATCTATGAGTTTTTATTGAAGCAGCAGCATTGCTTCAAAGGCATCGCTGACTCATTAGATAAATGCTCAAGATTTGCCAGAATTTATCAACAACCTCTCATGCGTTTGATATTGCCACATACAATATTTGACCTGAAAAAATTGATAAAATAGTTCAAAACATGTTTGTCAAGAATGCATTGGCGTTTATAATATTATTTATTAGGTTTTAAAGTTTTTATTCAAAATATCTATTACTACATTTTTTGTTAGTTCATACAACAAATTCTATCACACAGCTCAACAGCTTTTAATATGCCAACCATAATCAGTTTAATTCTAAATAATTAAACTGCATCAGCTTTCGGTATGAGAGATTTCTTCTGCGGCTGTCACCCTGTTGCAGATATCAAGATTATTAAAGCACTATAGCCCTGATAGCAAGGCTATCATAATCTCTATTAATCTTTCTCCTTTTAGGAACCTGAGCAATGACAGAAATACAATTCACAAGCATCTCGTTTTCAACTTGATGTTGGCTGAGATTTTTTTCTTGGTCGCCATTTCTCCGTACGCCAGCCCTCACAAGGTTAGCTCTCTTCCAAGCTCCAGTCTTCATGCGCCATTTTTCACCAAGTCAGCTCTGGTTTTTCCTGTTTTTTTGCTGCATTCTTTCAGCCACTGTCATAAATTCTAGAGTTATATTGAGAAGTAAGGTATTTTACTTAGAGAGGTCTTGAATATGGCTATACGTTTTTAAAAGCAGTGCAGTAGACTCTCCTGTATTGTAAATCTATAACGCAAATTCCACATAATCATCGTAAAAAATTTATATAAATGTTTTGCTTCGTACTCCATGAAAAATTTCATATTACATCACGTGTCAAGCTGGTGCGAGTTCTCCAATTCGATGCAAATAAGAATCTCGTATTAGCCTTATAAATATCACTGTCTTTATAGCGGTACGAGGGAGAGGATACGATGTACCTTAAGTATTCATATGTCTTACCTTGACTTATGAGTGTCCGATGTACGAGATACGAGACAAATTTGAGATGCGATGCGGGTTCTCGATACTGTGGCTGGGTGGCTAAGCATGCGAGAGGAGCTTACAAGAACAGTATCGCTTTGTCTTGCTCACCACATCAGTTTGAAAAAGGCCGGCTGAAAGTTATAGTGAAAACGAGGCAAAAAGCGCCGGAAGAAGATAATAAAAATGAAAACGAAGGCAAAATTAAAATTAATTTTGGTGTAAAATTAAAATTTAATTTTAATTGAATGTGAACTGAATGTGTTGCTGTCAAGTTTCTCTCACACTGCGGCTAGCCACTACATCTGTCTCGATGATAAGAATTCCATACAGTACTGTACATAGTAATGTTACATTTTATTGTAGATCATAACCATTAGATAAGTATTCGTGATATTGTGAGTGTAGGTGGTGAATTAGAGCAGTTAAAACTAGTGCTGGGCACGGGTAGTAATACTCGTTGAACTCGCGGGTTTATCTTCTCTCGAGTATCGGGTAATAGAGATTTCGGGTATTCCGGTCCTTCGGGTTCGGGTTTTGACTTTCAAGTTCGGGTTTTGGTACACGGATCCGTCGGGTAGTGTTAACAAAAACTCGGTCTATTGCACCCTGCGCTCTTAGTCTGGGACCACAAGGCATTTCTGTGTCATTTTTGCTAAGGAGGCATGACAATGGGGTTTCACGAGTTTTTAATTTAATAGATAGAATAAAATATATCATACCTTATTTACTATGCCTACTAGAAATATTGTAGTCAAGCAGTGATTACTTGTCATTAAAAGGTGAGAAGAAATACTTACATCAAATTTTATTTGCGCAATTAGCCAAATCGGTTTCGTAAACAAATCTATGCCATTTTTAATACGGCGCGTGTTCGCTATCACCGATAACACATAGGTCCTTAGTCTGTTTCCGCTATCGCCTTGTGAGAAAAAGCTATCAGCGTTGATAGTAGCAGTGAAAATTTAATAACTCTGTTTAAATTGATTACTACAGTTAGCTATTATGGATTACATAATTCATTATAACCAAGTTTCACTAAGCCAACAAGCCTTACTAACGGAAAAGCCGATAATGTAAAGTTTTTTATGAGATTTGGAGCACCATCTACAAAAAGTCAGAGAGGTACATAGAACATGCTCAAGTATTAAGCTACCATAGACCCTATCTTCTGCCACCTGTTGACATGAAAATGGCCTGTAGCCCCAGACTATCTTGACTGTTTAACAATTCACCTGTTAATGCTGCGAGTACGAATGTCAGTCAATGAAAACTGAAAAATGATAAATAAATAGAAAAGAAATATAATTGCTTTGTAAATTTGAAGATATATCTGTTTAGAAAATTTAAACATAAAATCCATATCAACAAACCCGATACCCGAAAAACCCGTAGGCAAAGGAATACCCGAGCCTAGCACTACTAGCTACCCGATACTCGAAAAACCCGAACAGAAGGGGGCGGGTCTAAACCCGTTGACCAAGAAGTACTCGTGCCCAGCACTAGTTAAAACACATTTTTCCCTCGTAATATCCTGTTTTTAAGTGGTTTCTTTTCGGAATGAGAACGGCTTAATTTATATTTACTTATTTTATGGAGGAAATTTGCTTCGCGGTATGAGAAAATTGACATACGAGCTCAGTCTTGCAGCGCATATGTTGAGGTATGACTGTATAGGGTCATCTATTATACCCCTATATATACAGTAAATGCTCTTACAGCATAAATAATCCGTTGCAGGAACGTTTATACTATAGGGATGTTATGTTATACTACCAGTAAAATACATGCAAAATGCCTAACCCACCCTATAATCTTCCCAAACTCACTCTTCTGGCTTTTCCAAAAGAGAAAAAACTAGAATTAACTTTTTTAATTCAACAACTGTAGAGTCATTGATTGAACAACTGCAGTATTATTACTACTATTATTTATGCAGTATTATTACTTATTATTATTATGACAAGTTTTTACTTATTCTTTTCAATTTCACTCAGTTTATGGTTCATGATTATAGTAACTTTACAATAAGTTAACTTATTGTAAAATTACTATAATCATGAACCATAAACTGAGTGAAATTGAAAAGAATAAATAAAAAAAACTCGTCGATATAAAGCAATAATACTGCAGTTGCTGTACAGCTGTTCAATGGAAATGTTAAGTCTAGCTTTGTTCGTTCTGAAGGCCCTGAAAGGGGTGAGTTTGGGAAGATCATAGAACAGATTAGGCAATTTACATGTATGTTAGTGTTATTGCTTGAGGACTCCCAGAATCAAGTCCACTTCCTGTTGTCATTTAGGTTTAATATTCACTCTCACTTCTTGTAGATATTTTGCTCTGTTTTGGCTGGAGTTTTGCATTTCCTATTTCTTTGCGTCTTCGCTTGGACTTGCCTGGAAGGAGTGCAACTCTATATAATGCTCATAGAGGTGTTTGAAGCTGAAAGGTCAAGGAATCTTTACTATTATTTAGCAGGCTATGGCATTCCTGCTGTAGTTGTGGGTGTCTCCGCAGCTATACAACACAAAGGCTATGGAGGACAGCAAGTGTAAGTAATATCTATGGATATCATAGACTTATAACTCGTACTGTTATAATAGACTGGGTAGGGGAATATCCATGGCTATCATAGACTTATAACTCTTACTTATATTAGGCTGAGTAAGGGAATATCTATGGCTACCATAGACCTTTAACAGTTACCGCTGTCATAGGCTATCATTCCTCCAGCTTAATTTATTACGATTATTACTGATAGCTCTAGTAGAAGGCTTCAATAGACATGTAGAACTCCTACATGTAGAATAGGATGTAGGTATAGAAACCTACATGTAGAATAGGATGTAGGTATAGAAACCTAAACGTAGAATAGACATGTAGGTATAGAAACTCTAGCTTGTCTTCTGGTGTATAGTTTTGTTGTTTAAAATTGAAAAAGGTTTCAGCCTATTAATGTTGGTTTATTATACTGCATGGCTCTGGAGCAATACCTGACTTTTGGCAATTTTGATGTTTTCCAATGCAGTTGCTGGCTTGACACTCAGTCAGGTTTTATCTGGAGCTTTGCTGGTCCGGTTGCTGCGGTCATGCTGGTAAGTGTATGCCTACATGTTTTGCTAGAAACTTCGCCGATTTGAGTTCACCTGCCTCAAACGTTTTATAATAATAATAATCGCCACACAACAGATGAATGTTAGCAGAGTTTTTAGGAAACAGTGATTATCCAATATCATCTTTGAAAAAGTCTTTGGGCTATTAAGGTCAATTGTCAACTCCATGTTACCACTGTTTTATAAGCGGCACTACGCGCATGAGGGTATGCAGTCAACTGGCTGTTGCATTGGAGAGAAGACAATTCTGATTTTCTGCATTTACTGTTTTGCAACTGTCTGTTGTGAAGGTCCATTAAAACTTGTACTTTTAGATTTTATTCAATGCATCTTTGGTTCAAATTGTTAAATGTTTACATTTTTGTTATCAATTGGGTCATCACTTAGTTCAGCCTATAGCTTGTAGCAATGAGTAGTGCTGTCAATCTTTCCACAAGCCTATATTTTTGGCTCCGAGAAAATTAATGCTTGTCGAGATCATGAAAAACCCTCTTTAAGTGTTGCAACGTTTTAACATACGTGATATTGTTATAGACAAATATCATAATGCTTGGAGTCGCTATATATATGATGTACAGGCATGCCAAGATGGTGGCCAACATGAAGCATAAAGAGACGGGTAAACTCGACAGCGTCAGGTATGCTGCTTTTCACACAACTTATTCTTAGAAACATATTTTTATGTGTGGTTTAGTCTGTTAAGAATAGATAAGATTATTGAAAGCTTAAAAACACATTTTTGTTGATATGATATTAGCCTCTGGTTGGTTTATTGTAAATAGGTCACAAAAGGTTCAACCATTCTTCGGTTTATCATAAACTGTGGCCTTCACTATCAACTTCTTTATAGACTTCTTACAAATGTTAGGTTATGCTTCAAGCTGTTCATTTGTAATTTGCTAGTAGATTTGTAGGAGTGATAATAGTAGTAATTAATAGTACTAGTAGTACCCTCATGTAACTTCTGTATCTCTTCCCACAGGGCGTGGATAAAAGGTGCTATTGTTCTACTTGTGCTACTCGGACTCACCTGGGTTTTTGGTTTCATGTATGTTAACAAGGATACAATGGTGATAGCGTATGTCTTCACCGTTCTCAACAGCTTCCAGGGTCTCTTTATATTCACATTTCACTGCTTAAAAAATGAAAAGGTAAGATTTATGTCACAATTGAAAAAATATTTAAGTAAAATCCTTCCTAGTTGTGAAATTCGTTCAATTGATTGGAGCCCTGCTATTAGCTTAATATTATGTTTTGTAAGACTGTTTAGCGTTACATTCTATTACACGCAAATATTGGCTTAGAACTGGTCTAATAATTCAGAAGCAGCAGAACTAAAATTGTTTATCCGTGTACACGAAACAATGTGGGAAAACAACTCCGAGGATGTATAACGAAACATCGGAATTACAGGTGCAAAAGGAGTACAAAAGATATGTAAGAAGAGCTCAATGGCTGCCAACTTGTATAAGGGTGAGCTATGGAGAGCACAAAGGGCTCACCAATGTTCCATCTCACTCAAGTTCCTCCAGTGGGGTAAGTTTACTCGTGACTAGATAAGGATTACATCGCTAGCGATGCAGAAAGTTCTCTCTCTCTCATGACAATAGAGTTATTTTCACCAAGATGGTGCAGTATGTTTACTCACAACAAGTATGCTGACATCCACAATGCACTGCGTACTCTGATATTCTGCAATATTCTACTCACCTTCAATGTCCACATAATAACTAGGTCCATGACATGCTCTGATGAAGCTAACATGTTTGCAATCTTTTACTAAGTGTCAATATATAGTAACTCTATCTAGCTTACTGCGTTAGTGATTAGTAGACGTTGTATAGCCCTTTAATTCAGGCCCTCTGCTGCTAGACATCTGTAATAGATAAATTAATACACACGGTTACAAAAGAGGTTACAATAGAGGTTACAATCAATAGCTATAACTTATAGGTGTTGTTCACCCAGAAAGTACTGAATGGTGAAAGATTTTTAGTGATGAATAGCAGAACAATTGAGTAATATTACTAATATTGCTTTTTCAGATGAAAAAACCTCTGAACTTTTTGTGACTTTGCTGGGAAATGTATACAATAGTCTATAATTACATGGTTATGATGCCCTCTACTTTGGATGAAACCATAGTTCCTACCAAATCTCGTAAATATTGGTCAGAAGTCTAATCATTTCTTTTTTTTGGCAGCATCAAAATAAATAATAATATTAATAAAAAATGGTAAGCTGGAGTTCAAACATTGAAAAGAATCTCTGAAAAAATCATTTTGAAAAGGAAATCGCTGAAAACTACTCATTAGAACGAGTTATGCTTGTGAGCAGTTGTTATTGGAATTGAATTAAAAGAAATCTTTCGTGTGTAATATTTATGAATTTAGCATCAGATGCCTGCCTCGCCAATAGAACGAACTTGTTTAAAAGAAAAGCAAAATCGCAAGGCAGCTTCCGCTAGAAATCGTCATTCATGTACAAGGAAAGGATAGACAATAGTGGATGTGTCAAATGAATGACCTAAGTATGGGCTTGAAGGCAGATACTACTAAAAAGTGTTAAATTCGAAAAAAAGGTTATTTCAGAAGAGGATCCTAGCGAGGACTATTTGAATGGTAAAGAATGGGATTTTGTGTTTGATCTATCTCATGTTGAGTAGGATTATTGGTAATTTACTATTATATATAAATAAACTCCTATACGTCATATTATGTTACTTTTACTTGCGATAGTTTTCTTGAGTTTGAATTTACTAGGATTTGTGGCATAAAAACGTGACAGCCGTCCGTATAAGTAGAGGATGAACTTTTAAGCTTGAAATTTTAGTCAAATTTTCAACTTGTTTGCCAGAACGTATGGTAATCACTATTTTTTGAGTGTATTAAGATATAGTAAAGGATAACAGCATTTTGACGGCTGACAGGATATTAATGTATATAGCTTCAGAAATTTAAAAAATCAGTTTTGAAAATTGTCTGTTTTTAAATTGTTGTCTATCTATTATAATAGAATCATGTAGTGAAGGTTTGACAAAGGCATTTTAGAATTCAATGTATATTCTGCATATTTCTACCAGTATTTGCGATGGAGACATAAAGCTCACACTACTTCAACAACAAAAAATTGTTAAGCGCTTTTAATTTTATCTTCAAACATTAATTTTTGCTGAAAACCTTTTCTTTCGGCTAAATAATGGATAAGTTTTTTTTTTAGCCACACAAGTTTATCTATGGTTTGTAGCATCTATCAAAGTATTTCTCACGAAGACGCAAATCTTCATCAGATCTGACCAGTGGCTCTGTTCGTCTCAAGAAACAGATTAGTAACCTTACGTCTGTAAACAGCCATTTAGAGGAGACCTTTGAGAGCAAAGAGCCTCTTACTGGTCAACATAAAATTAGTTTTGATGCTGGTAAGTAGAGAGAGTCCAATTTTGGGCAGGTATACTTGTATCAGTTCTTTAATAATTAGGCTAGTCCATCTCGGATGTGACTAGATTTTTATTTATTCGTGGCATGAGTTTACAAGCCTATAAAATGGGAAATATCTGATGTGTAAAAAGCTCATGGTTCACCATTACTCTGAAAAAAGATCATCCACCCTACTGATAAACAAACAGTAAGTTTCAGCCACTTTTTGTATTTATCAAATTCCCCACATTCTACCTAGATTTCCTCATGTTTTACAAATTGTTGTTAGTCATTTTTGCTGATAAACCCATTTATGTTTGTGTGAGAAAAAGGGTTTTGCTGCCCTCGTCAAAGCCCTTGTAATCTCATGTTATTTCGAATAGAAATTTTAGAATTGCATACAATTCCGACTATGGGTGCTTCGCTACACGATGTTTGCAAACTAAGCTATTATTTTTAGACACCAAATTTGTACACATATTATATCTTTAGGTTTCATCAGGACTGTCTTTGTAGATTTCTTTTATCTCAAATGTACAAAAAATTTATTTCTGGTTAAAGTATTTGATGAGTTTCAATGGAGAACTCGTAGAAATATAAGTTGCTGCATTGGTTCTTGGATGTTATAGAAATACTATACTTTTTTAATATTAACCTTTGCAAAGTAATCCATGCGCAGCCCACCAGACTGCCTTCTAAAACTTCAAGCTAATCAAACAATAACAATTGATCTATGTTCTACCATAGACTACACAGATGGCATTAATTACTTCAGAGATATTATGGCCATCAGAGCTCATTTTACCAAATAGTAGCGTTTTTCCAAAATACATGTAGGTGATATTCTGCACCCTCTTGCTTCACCACGTTCTTTAGCTTGTACTGTATGTATTTTCCCAACTACTGCTCAAAATCACCTTTGTTGTATATTTTTGTCATCATTTTCTTTGTATATTATTGCATGGCTTGTCGTAATGCGCGTGAAAATGGTTTTGCAACAGTCTCTGCCACTACCATACAAATTTTTGCGAATTTGATTCACAACCTTATAACTTGGTAATGGCAACACGTTTATAAGTCATGGTTAGTCTGCTGAACAGTCCTCACCCAGACCCTCATTGGCTAACTTCATACACCCAGTCCCTCATTGGCTAACATCAAACACACAGGCCCTCGAGGATTGGCTAACATCAAACACACAGGCCCTCATTGGCTAACATCAAACACACAGGCCCTCATTGGCTAACATCAAACACCCAGTCCCTCATTGGCTAACTTCAAACACCCAGTCTCTCATTGGCTAACTTCGTACACCCAGTGCTTTTGTCATTCATTTCAGGTTACAGTGAAGAGCAGACCCCGCTGAATGCTCCCACTGCTATCCCTGGAACACTATGTTAATATCAACATAATTTTGGAGTTTTTTGCTATGCATATTTTATATCATTTTGTATGACCTGCAGTTTGCATGCTCATAACTATCTTACGGTGCTCCAGTTGAGAATACGGGAATTGTTCATTTTTCTCAACATTTTTGTTCTAGTCCTGGCTATTGCTAGCCACCAACGACCATCATACACTGTTTAGCCAAAGCAGGTTAGCTATATATCTATCTTTATGTATATATATATATAAATATTAAACTTTAATGAAGAAAATATGCTAGCTTCCTCTTTGACATCCATCACTTAATAGAATGATATGTAAACAATAGAAAAGTTGTTGACCACTAGGCGATCAAGAGTGTTCATGATCAATAATAGTTCAACAACCCAGCATCAGCTATAGATGGCAGATGAGCACCAGCTATAGATGGCAGATGAGCGCCTTGTGACTAGAACCAGTCTCTGACAAGCTTAGGTTCAGGTAAAATCAGAACAGCAAAGTTTGCTCGGTGCTTGATTAATGCAGCTGATTGCATGAGAAAAGATAGGTCGAGTCACTCCAATTGCACAGTTTGTCATTTGGGCCATTGCAGACGTAGTCAGATAATGCTCATCGCGCTCTTGTAAGCTTTAATCTTCTAACTCGCGGAATGCATTCTGCATTTCTTCCGCTAGTTCATCAAAATCTGCTTTAATTTTTGCCTCACCATCGACTTTTGGGTCCTACAATACAAATGCGATAAATTACAGCAATGACAAATTGATAAAAATCAAAGAATTTAAGACCACTCTCATCTACCAACAATCTTCATTCACGTTAATGTTCACTGGGAAGACTCAGCAGTGATGATAACATCCTCTCACCGCTGTCTGAAGCCATTTTAATGTTGTGCGTTGCTGTCTTACCAGACCATGGAGATTCAAAGGAATGGTCATCAACAAACACGAGACAGCATAAATGTATCACAGAGCAACAAACAAACAGAGATAGCCGGCATTATGCTGCGTGTAACTTCTTCAAAAAAACTTGCATAAAATACGCCATACCGGATGATGTGATAAAAACAGAGCTACCTGTGGTTTAGAGCAGTCTATAACGAGAGAGTACATGTATTATTACGAGAGAGTACATGTATTATTACGAGACTACATGTATTATTACGATAGACTACATGTATTATTACGAGAGACTACATGTATTATTACGAGAGACTACATGAATTATTACGAGAGAGTACATGTATTATTACGAGACTACATGTATTATTACGAGAGACATGTATTATTACGAGACTACATGTATTATAACGAGAGACTACATGTATTATTACGAGAGAATACATGTATGTAAGACATGGTGAATCTTTTGATACCAAACAACTGTAATGAGAATTTTGTTGCAAGTCAACCTTTAATTAAGGGAAATAAGCCATGAAACATCCTTAACATAGGGCAAGCATTGACCAGCAAACTTGACGATGTCATGAACACACCTTGAATTTCATACTGGATAGCTTGTACATAGTGTCACCTAGCCTCTCTCTAATCACAGCCCATGTGACCTTGTGTTCAGTTTGGGCTGTTGATTCTACGGCATGCCTTGCCAAGTCGTAGAACATAATCATATTCCTCATCATACCTACAGTCTTATAGAATGGACAGTATCTACAAGACAACAACATAACGTATACTACACATGATGGGCAGGGAGATTCTCGACTCATAGTATTAGACAAGAAACCGTTAAATCTAAGCATTCATCCAAATATCTAAAATGTGCCGAAATCTGCTAGCAAAAACCAACCAAATTATGCAATGCCACCAACTAACACTCAATATATATTTGTAGTTCTAAATTACCGGAAATAAGATGTCAAGTTGGTCTTCAACTCCAAACAGCTGTATCAACAGTATTACTCCCATTTCTTACAATTTATAAAATTAAATGTAGTTCATGTGGGCAATTGAACCCACCTGTCATACGGAGTGTAGCCATTCTGCTGGAGGAAGTCGTCCTTGAGTAGCCTCGCCACCTCAAGTGTTATTTTATCCGCTTCAGCGAGAGAGCCTTTGCCTACCAACTGCACTACTTCAAATAGATCTTCCTCTTCTTGCAGAATCTCCTTGGTCTGGTAAGACAGCGAAGCGCAACATTAAAATAGGTTCAGACAGCGGTGAGAAGACAAAATCTCATCACTGCTGAGTCTTTCTAGTAAACATTAAAGGTCCAAACACACCAGGCGATTTTATCGCGAGCGTCATGAGGGCGGAGATATCACTGGCGTGTGCATAAACACACTTGAACGATTCACTAGTAAACGATATAATGGGCATGCTCACAAACTGCCAATAAAATTCCGTATCATTAGTTTCTTCGGAGTTGTTAATAAGTTTAGGAAAGTCAAAATGGCGACAACAT
This sequence comes from Watersipora subatra, assembly GCF_963576615.1. Taxonomy (NCBI): domain Eukaryota; kingdom Metazoa; phylum Bryozoa; class Gymnolaemata; order Cheilostomatida; family Watersiporidae; genus Watersipora; species Watersipora subatra. Next base: position 34,093,214 of record NC_088708.1, on the reverse strand, counting down.
AAACAACTTCCGCATTTGTTATTAAACCTATCTCACTTTCACGGATTGTACACTACCTACACTACAAGAAGACATATGAAAAACAATTATTGTATTTTTAACTAATATTTTTACAAATTTTATACATATTTTATTTGGTAGTAATTTGTTATATTTAATATATTAAATATTTACCGTTCTAAAGATGGTCAACCTGCGCAACGATTGACTTCAAATGTTGGTACTCAACTCGGATTTTTTGTAATTTCTGTTTGTTATGGTGTACATGACTGGGAGTGCTATTATTAAATTTATGAACAATTCAGTGTTCGTTCTGAAGATGTTTCAATCGTAACAAAATAGCAAATTGTCGCTGCTGTACGTTGGTGAACATCGATAAGAAATAATTACCCGCCATAAAACTGCATTCTGGTAAAATCCAACCAATCGAAATGCATCTCGCTAGCGATGAAGTTGTGTAGAGAAAGTCTAGCGTTATCGCTCTGCATGACCGCGCTGAGTGAATTCTAGTGCAGATTGGCGTCACGCAGCCCGATATCGCTCTAAATATCGCCTAGTGTGTTTTCACCTTAACGCGAATGAAGATTGTAGATAGATGAGAGTGACAAGCTATGACAAGGTTAATTCTTATTAAATACTGAACTGCAGCAATCGATCAAGGCCTCAGATAATATGGAAATGCTGCTGAATCGCTGCATTTAGTACAAGAGAGCAAAACTCTAAAACTCGCAAATGGTTATATCCATATCGAGTGAAAACAACAAATATTAATAGCTTTTTAACAAACAAATTACTTGGAGATTTCTTCATGACCATTTATAGAACATTTCGATTTTATGATGACACTAAAATTTGATCATTTAAAAGAGCAATGATCTTTCATCATCAGAACCACTATATTTTGAAAAATGATCTGTTCATACAGAAAAAGCATATTAGTGATAGCATCAAAAGTCCCATATATTAGTATCTGCGGCAAAGAAGGCTGTTACACAACCAGACACCAGTAACAGTTAATAGCGGATCATTCCACCAAATCAGGCTATAATCACCAAATCAGATAATAAAGGCTAACTAACCTTTGTTCTAAGAGGTACAAACTCTGGGAAAACCTTGTCATAATACTCATCAAGTGCCTTGGTATAGTTGCTGTAGGAGATCAGCCAGTTGATTGAGGGGAAATGTTTTCTCTGAGCCAGCTTCTTGTCGAGTCCCCAGAACACCTGCACTATGCCAAGTGTCTTTGAGGTGACAGGGTCTGAAAAATCTCCACCCGGAGGTGACACGCTACAACAGGTCAACACACATTGTCTGTTAGTGTTATTTTATGACAAACAATGAGTAGCGGTCTAGCAAGCTTGATTCAAGCTAAAGCTCTATTCTCAACATGCGTAAGAAAAAATGTATGGTATCGTTAGTGTCGCTAAAAAGTAAGATAATTCTGAACAAGTGAACCTTTCACAAAACACTCAAGGTTTGAGACTCCTGCATGATAATAGGGTAATGCTGAGAGCTTGCCATCCAATATAGTTGAGCGAGATAAACTTCTACATTAGTCTTTATAAGACTAAAAGGCTCAACTGAAGCAAGCCACAAAACTGCTTGAGCGTGTGCTGCACTAGCAAGTCATCCTTATCTAGCCTCATCAATCATAAAAAAGAAACTTACGCCCCAACGATGGAAACGCTGCCCTCTCTGGCAGGGTTACCCAAGCACTTGACACGACCAGCTCTCTCATAAAACGAGGCAAGACGAGCACCAAGATGGGCGGGGTAGCCCGAGTCGGCAGGCATCTCAGCGAGACGACCAGAGATTTCACGGAGAGCTTCGGCCCATCGAGAGGTTGAGTCAGCCATCATGGAAACGTTGTATCCCATGTCACGGAAATATTCAGAGAGGGTGATACCTGTTGAGAGCAAAGGAGGAAACTTTGACATTAGGGATGGGTTATATATCTGAATAAAAGCAACAGGTGCTCGACAGGGTTCTGTTTTAACAGCCATGTATGAACACGCTGAGAAGTTAGCACTGGCCAGTCTGACAGCAGGTATACTCGCCTTGACTAGCCCCTCTGAGCGGCCTATGAAAAGGATACTTGGGGCGGATCACATGATCAAATTGAACAATTCTAAGTGGCTGAAAATCTTTAAATAATTAACTTTATGTAATAGTCAAACCTCAGCTTCTTATTTTAGTTAAAATCTCATGGTAAGATGCAGGCTCAGATACAAGCAAAAACTGAAGCTACATACCTATAAAAATGAAAATTCCAGCTAGCTGATATTGGCGAGTATCTCAGCACATTTTAGAAGACAATAAACATGTAATTGATGATTTAGTTTATGGCTCAACAAGTTAATTAGATGATAACGAATGCATGCTTACTAATGTTTCTCAAAATAGGACAATGTAGCGATTGAATAGTAAACAAAATGAAAACTATAAAACTATGTGATAGAAGTTAGCAGCGGGTAGTAGGTAATTAGTAGTAGTTGTAGGTAGTAGGTAATTAGTAGTAGTTGTAGGTAGTAGGTAATTAGTAGTAGTTGTAGGTAGTAGGTAATTAGTAGTAGTTGTAGGTAGTAGGTAATTAGTAGTAGTTGTAGGTAGTAGGTAATTAGTAGTAGTTGTAGGTAGTAGGTAATTAGTAGTAGTTGTAGGTAGTAGGTAATTAGGATGCTAAACATAAATGTGCTAATAGAGATTATTGACTTGTTACATATACATGTGTGTTCAAAATGTGTTTCCTTTTGCTTCGTGCAAGAGAGTCTCATCAATGATTCACTTCTCATGAGCTCATGTGGTTAAATATGATATTATTATCATTCAACAAAATTCAACTTTCTTTCTCAATTCTACATGTATAGCATTGTAATAATTTTGTATGCTTTAAATTGCTTGCAACTTTTGCAAAATTACGAAAAATTGAAGAAATCATAGGTCTTGATTTTGCCTAAAAAATTCATGACTTAACTCAACCAATTAAATCAATTTGATTTTTTCACAACAAATCTGATGCATTCTGCTCTCGAAAATTACAAGAAAAAAAGGTTTGAGTTGAAGTAGTGAACCAATGCGGTCATTTGGCATGAGGTGTAGCGAAAGATCATAATGAGTCTTGTCTCGATGTAACTTAAAGTTGACATCAAAAACTTTTCAATGATGCGTGAACTTTGACTGTTCAGCTCACAACTAACTTATAAATAAACTAGAAATTCCCCTGTCATACAGCCCACGACCAAAGTGATATTGGAAAAAAGAAAGGGTACTGATGGTTGAGAAATGCAATATTAGCAGTCAAATGGCACTGCAGTGCAATAGGAGAACTGCAATGGTAGCTGTAATGTACTGGGTGTGGGTGTTATTATATACAACAAACAGCAATAATGAAAGGAAAAGATTATATGTTTATATCTCTCCCCCAGCAATAGGAGAATTGCAATATTGGCCAATATTAGAGGTGAAATGCACTGATATTATTAGAATAACCAATATTATTAATATAGTAATAGTATAAAACCAATGCACAATTTTGTTTACATTTCAAAACGTCATAGCTAACAATATCAAGAAGTGATATTTATATAGATTTTTAGAAAATCTATTTAAAAAAGTGTTTGGTCATGACAAACAGCAATAATGAAAGGAAAAGATTATATGTTTATGTCTCTCCCGCTGCAATAGGAGAAATGCAATATTAGAAGTAAAATGCACTGAAATTATTAGAATAACCAATATTATTAATATAGTAATACAGTAATAATAGAAAACCAATGAACAATTTTGTTTACATTTAAAAACGTCATAGCTAACAATATCAAAAAGTATCAAAAAGAATAGTCAAACTTAGTAATAGTAATACAGTAATAATAGAAAACCAATGCACAATTTTGTTTACATTTCAAAACGTCATAGCTAACAATATCAAGAAGTATCAAGAATAATATCCAAACTTATAATTAAATATCGTAATCTCATAAGAATCGTTAGAAAAAAATATCATCGTCATTTCCTATACTTACACTGCGTTGGACATCAGTTAGAATACAAAAGTACTCGAAAGTTTCTAAAAAGTCAGATACTTTGAAATCGGCAAAAATGAAACGATTTCAGTGCTCCTACGTTAATTACAGAAACCTTCAGCAATTCGACAATGCTATAGACTGGTGAAATGTGCACGTTTTTTTTTCGTGAACTGCGCACGACTTAATCGTTCTATTCCCTTTCGCTCGGCGTTTCAATTTCGGGTCTTAACTTTGATAAAAGTGAGGCTTAGCAAGTTTTAATAACGATTTTCGGCCAAATTAATCTGTCTATTTGTGTATAATCCGACCAGATGGGTAAGTTTTAAGAGAATTTCGATAATTTACAAAGACTTGGTAACATATTTAAATAGGCTTGTATGTGTTTTGTATCGTTATTATACTTTACCTAATCTAAAAAACGATGGTTAAATTTGTTGATGAAATTTTGATACAAGGGTTCGTCTCAATGTTGATGAATAATTTTCGTAAGTTGTGTGCACATGCATTTATCAAAAAAACTCTCAAACTTCGCTTCCGCTCGTTTGGTCGTGGGAAAACTATGAAAAGCTACCAGCTACAGGAAACACAGCAACTAATTAGCAATCAAACCGCGAAGCGTTAGATAACTAAATTTAAATCTATGTATTTTTTTGCACAACTTCAACAGTACTGAAAATTCCAAAACCTCAATGCAACAAAAAACTTGCCAGTCAATCCCGAAAACTCTATTACGGAGTTTCTCCACATAAATCTGATGATCGAATTAACAATATTTTTTGCTATAACCTAAAAATAATACTTCCATATTTTTAGAAGTAAACCAGCATTAGCCTGAACAAGAAGCTAAGCTGACGCAACTACTCACCGGTGTAAATGGAAGCCTCTCTGGCAGCAACAGGCATGTTGGAAGTATTCGCTACTAAAGTTGTTCTGTCCATAATTGACACCGTCTTGCCATCCTTCTCTGTAGTTAGCTGCAAAGAGAAAGTAGATATACATTGTATGTACATGAGATTTAATATCACCAATCAACAGCACCATTCGAGGGTCAATTAAAGGGTCAATTTAAGGATGATGTTTACTAGAGATTCGAAGATAAACAAGAAAAGCTTCACAAACAGAGAATCTAATGAACCACGCAGTCTATGATTTACTAAATTTATATTCAGCCAGTAAAGGCCATGAAAGCGCACGCACGCATACAGGCACTCATTTTTAAGTGGGACTGAAAAACTGCTAGTTATAAGAAAGATACAATGATTTAGAAGCAGACAGAGTCTGTCAATAAGTTGCTATTGAACTAACTAAAGTCAGCCCAGAACAAGCAGTCCTATCAAATTAGGAACCTCACATAGACATTGACAGTTTAAACTTATAATCCTAACAGAATATTTACTTGTGCAAAATCAATGAGTCTCCAGAAGAAATATAGCATGTTTCAGCTTCCAAAGCTTTGCGTAATACAATCAGATTTAACAAACTTGACTATATACCCTTTCTCCGCCACACAAATAATTAGTTTACCAACAAAAGGAAGAAATAAACCACTTTTACTCCACCTAGCCTTTGCGCACAGACAAGGGCAGTAAACAGCATATCATACACCATAAGCATTCTCAACTGAATGGTATCACTGGAAATCGGACTCACCTCTGGGAAGTCACGGAGTACCTCAGACATCTCATTTCCTCTCTCGCCGCAGCCAACATATATGATGACATCGCTGTTTGAGTACTTTGACAGTGACTGAGAGATAACGGTTTTACCACAACCGAAAGCTCCAGGAATAGCAGTTGTACCTCCTTGCACACATCTAGCAAGGTTAAACAGGTGTATTAAAATCTTTTGCCGTGTTAGCAGTAAAAATCATTTGTCATAATAACATATACGAGTTAACAGTTGTTGCTCGCAGCAGTTAACGTTATAATGCAAAGGGCATCAGCATTACAAGAGAAAGCTGCCGATGAGCTATAATTTAAACCAACCATCTTACAAAATATCTCTACTCATCACTGATGGCTTGTTCTTCTTAGCATACGTGTTTACTTAAATTCTAGTGCTAAAGTAGAAGCGCAGCAACTGTGGAAGCCTTTGTCTATTGTGGGAACCAGCAGCTATTGCTCTTGCTATAGAGACAATGGGCATACAACTAGAGCCTATACGCGAGATGCGAGGTCATGTGACAGGAAAGAGTGTGATAGATCACGCAACCACAACTAGCAATACAGCCACATATAATAGATAGGACGTTTAGTCATAGCAACCTTCACTCACATCACCGGCTCATCAATTCACTCAGACAGCTCTACGAGACCTCTTCCCTCCCAACCATTTATAAATGGAGAAGATCGCGAAGAGGCAAAGTTGTAATAAGTTTGCTGATATCGAGTAATAATAACAATATTTTCCCTTGGCTATTGCCAAGACTAACGGATACACTCAAATACACAGAGAACATAGCTTTTAATAATATCGGAAACACATCTAAAAGCGCTCAACATGAAGCATTCCATAATGATATCAACGACAATCTGTTCAATGTACAAAACGCAGAAGAGAAACTTACGGGAAAAGAGCGTCGAGGACTCGCTGGCCTGTGAGTAGTGGATGATTGGCTCTCAGTTTATCAGCTACAGGTCTCATCTGCCTCACAGGCCATATCTGCATCATTGAGTAGCTTTGCCTCTCTCCATCGAACTCTACTTCCAGAAGTTTCTCCTGCACACAAACACGAGACACAACGATACAAAACGACAATTCAGCTCTATGCAAACACTTGCGAGTTGTGGAATAGCTGCCAAGTGTAGAATCGCAACCGTGTAACAAATTAAGTGCATGTCTGCCGCAGCACGCGACAAACTGGTAACTACTGTTACAGAGTGATGCTCAAACAGAATTGTAATCAGTATCTGGTTAAGAGCATAACGAAGGTCAAACAACTCCTAAGAAACAACATAAATTGTATCAGACATTAATTAGACTAGCCAATTTGATGAGCATTCCTGAGACCTGCAAGCATGAAAAAGTTTCCCATAAAGCCATAAAAACATACCAGAAAGCTAACTTACGGTCACATCGTAGCTGCCTGGCTCTGCTATATAAGTGACAGTGCCGAGAGCCTTTGGAGGTAGCATTATCTTGTGGTTGACCATAGCATTCTCATAGACAGTTCCAAACAGGTCACCTCCGGTCAGGTGAGATCCAACCTTCAGCACAAAAATTTGCAAACGTGTTAACAACAATAACCCAAAAGAGCAATGAGACCAAATCACGATACACCTCCACCCGGCACCACTACGGAAAGATATTGAAGCATGAGCAAGCGAGACAGCGGCCAGCCAGAAGGGCGGTAGACGCTGGAATACGTGATGAGACAAACACTATTATTGCATGGCATAAAATAAATCACACCAGTATCGTTGAAGGGAAGAAAGAAGCCATGTTAACTGTAACACTTCAATAAAGAGTTTTCTAAAAAAAACTACAGCAATTTTAGCGCAATGGCTTTTAGCAAGGACTAAATGTGAAATCAAGTAAGGTGTAATTTAAAACAGCCAAGTTATGAATGCATAAATTGCTCTGTCTGTTTTGTTAACTAGCTTTGTTTTTAGGCAAAGATATACCCCTTAATTTTATGACCATCCTCATGTCAAGACGAACTATATGAACAAAAATGAGGGAGCTATGTATTGCGCCCAACCACATAGAATGTCTATTAGCAAAATGGTTGTTTTTAAACCTCTGATTATACTCTATCAAAAATAGAATTTAGTGGCTAGAAAGAAAATTATTAATATTCTTATAGCTCCAGTGTCATCTTCAAATGTTTTCTAAGGTTTATCAAGTCAACTTTGTATTGTCGAGCCAACTTTGTATTATCAAGTCAACTCTGTATTATCAAGTCAGCTCTGTATTATCGAGTCAGCTCTGTAATATCGAGTCAGCTCTGTATTATCGAGTCAGCTCTGTATTATCGAGTCAGCTCTGTATTATCGAGTCAGCTCTGTATTATCGAGTCAGCTCTGTATTATCGAGTCAGCTCTGTATTATCGAGTCAACTCTGTATTATCGAGTCAGCTCTGTATTATCGAGTCAGCTCTGTATTATCGAGTCAGCTCTGTATTATCGAGTCAACTCTGTATTATCGAGTCAGCTCTGTATTATCAAGTCTGCTCTGTATTATCAAGTCTGCTCTGTATTATCAAGTCAGCTCTGTATTATCAAGTCAGCTTTGTATTATCAAGTCAGCTCTGTAATATCAAGTCAGCTCTGTATTATCAAGTCAGCTCTGTATTATAAAAACATAACAAACCAAGCATCAATGCGTAAGCTATTGCACAAGACAATATTACAGTTACTTTGGTAAGGAGAAACAAATCTGCAAGGACCTTATCAAAAAATAAACAATATTGGAATGTAGGAAAGGAGGGGACAGTCTGCAATGTACCTTGATGCTCTCTGGTTGAAAGTCCCATTGTCTGTCTCTCTCCAATGCCGGAGTGTTTATACCTTTTGGAATGTAGATGCTCTGTGTAATCTCATTAATGTCCTTGAGAGGTCGCTGAATACCGTCAAATATTCTGTTCATAATTCCCGGGCCGAGTTCTACGGAGAGAGGCTTACCCGTGCGAATGATTGGATCTCCGACAGTAACTCCGGCTGAAAACTCCATTGTCAAGAAAATAAACATGCAGAGAACTATCTACAACTGCCAAGTGGTTAGTCTTTGTGTTATCCAAACTGGATGTACTTATCCACTAAACTATGAAGCAGGATTGATTTGTATCACTTGCTAAGAAGACACGGGCATAGCCAGTAAAGTTGAATGAATACGAGGTCTGATCAATAAGTTCCCGGAATTGTGTTATCATGACTAGTAGTCTATGTCGGAGTTACTTTTTCATGGTTGCAAACGAAAGAACAACTCCTAATTAGTGAGTACAGAAAGTTTTAGGCCAAAATTTTTAGTCGTTGCTAAGCAATATTAATACAATCACGGACTAGTTTGGATCTTTCGGCGAATTTTTCAAAATGGCCGATCAAAACGAACAACGCATCTGTATAAAATGTGTTAAACTTGGTAAATCACCATCAGATACCCTTCAAATGTTGCATACAGCCTTCGGGGATGAGTCCCTAAAGAAAACACAAGTCTATGAATGGCACAAACGGTTTAGAAAAGGAAGAGGTTGAAGACGATAAACGCTGTGGAGCTCCAACATCACGAAGGACTGTCACTGCTATTGACACTGTAAAGGCTATAGTCAACGCTGATCGCCGTGTTACTATACGAGAAGTAAGCCAACAAACTGGGCTTTCTTTTAGTACCATTCATAAAATATTAAAAGATGATCTTAACATGCATAGGGTAGCTGCAAAGTTTGTTCCACATTTGCTGAATGATGATCAAAAGCAGAGAAGAATTGACATTTGTAACGAACTTAAGACAGCAGTACTGCATGATCCCGACTTCCTAAAAACTGTAATAACAGCTGATGAAAGCTGGGTGTATGGGTACGACCCTGAAACCAAAATGCAGAGTTCACAGTGGAAGTCACCTGAGTCTCCTAGACCAAAGAAGGCGAGGATGTCACGGTCAGCGATCAAAACGCTTTTGGTTGTTTTCTTTGACATTGATGGAATTGTACACAAAGAATTCTTACCTCCAGGAACTACTGTTAATCAGTATGTTTACAGAGATATCTTAAGGTGCTTGAAAGAAAGTATCAGGCGCAAAAGACCAGCTTTAGCGAAGCCAGGTGGTTGGAGGTTACATCATGATAACGCCTCAGCACACACATCTTTGACTGTGAATGAATTCTGTGCCAAACACTCCATCTCTATTGTGCCTCATCCTCCGTACTCACCAGACCTTGCTCCCTGTGACTTCTGGTTGTTTCCAAAGTTAAAATTTTCCCTTAAAGGTGAACGATTTAAAGACATCGAATCAATTAAAAGAAATACAACTTCGGAGTTGCGGGCCCTGAAGAAAGCGGACTTCTGTCACTGCTTTGAGCAATGGCAGCGGCGTTGGACTAAATGTATAGACTCTCAAGGAATGTATTTAGAAGGAGATTAATTTAGTTTGTTTGTACAACTATCTATATTGCAACAATACAGCCATTCCTGGAACTTGTTGAACAGACCTCGTACTCCATTAAGTGTTTAGAATGCTGCGCCAAAATTAATTGATAAGATTTTGCTATATTAGTTGAAGACTGGGTATTTTTAATCACCGTCGCTTGATGGCATTTGTAGGTCAGACAACTTCTGAGTTTGCATTTTTTCCAGATCTCTTCGAGACTGGTAAAACCCCTGCAAGTTTTGCACAAAATGAAAGGATACAAGTCTCCTCATAGACTTGGACAGTGGCCATGTCACCTTCCAGCTTAATGATTTCTCCGACTAGTTCGGAATGGCCGACACGCACCAACTCGTACATAGCAGAACCAGCCATATGTTGGGCCGTCACCACTGTAATATAACATAAGCTTATGAGAGGTTCACTGTAATAAATATGAGTATAAGATGATTTGTATAATATGATCTGTACGGACTTACAATTGAGACCAATAAGCAACCAAATAATATTACTAGATTCCACTATACAAGTGTCAAAGGATATTCTGTTGAGACGCTTTGCCGTCAATCATACTGAACTTTTGTATACTATTATACAATGCAGAAATAGAGCGGAATTTGAAGTTTTTAATAAGTTTCAACTGTTTTTAATCCAAACCTTAACTACCAATGTCACAATTAATGATTGCAACGGATGAGTATTGCTAAAAATTGTCAAGAAATAACTGCGTGCAAGTTGGTACAAACTGTATTATGTTTGTATTATTGTATTATATTATTACTGCATTATTTTTTCAGCACAGGTTGATAGAGCACAAAATGGAATAATAGCAGTAATGACAAATCATTGCTTTGCATATATGTTTCCTTCAACAAATTAATTTTCATTAAGCCAACATAATGAGTGAACGAAATGGTCATGCTAAAATGCTAACAGACATGAAAGGTAATTTGTAACAAATCTTGTAACAAAGCACCTAAACCTAGCGCGAATAGACTGCGAGTGACTGTTCCTGATGCAACCCATAATTTTCAACTTACACATGCAATTTCTATTATAGGCAAATATAAACTGCGAAGCTGTTCACCAAATCAGCTATTGTAAATCCATCTTTACAAGCATCCAAATGTTAAAAAATGCTGAAGAGAATCATTCAGACTACGTAATTCCACATCGTCTTTGATAATCTTGCAGAGTTAATTGGAGATTATCAGACAAGACATACATTGGCAAACTTGAGAATAATACAATGTTGTTTTGCAGCCTGTGCGCTATAGAATGGTGCTAGACAAGTCTTAAATATTATGGTGTATGTCTCTTGACATCATGGCTAGGTTGTTTACCCCATGTGATTCTTGCTTCACAAATGTCCATAGACTATATAAATAAATATATTATTTATCTGTCTTACCGCTATTGCTTATACCTGAAGAGACAAATGAAAACACAACTCGTGCCTTAAACATTTATTGAAGAATGACAAAGGTGATTTGACTGCACGGTAAGTTAGCCATATTTATAGAAATGTTGTAAATTTCTGCAGAAACTTATACCAATACAAAAACTTATGTGAACATAGGTTCGGCTGTCTTTCCATACACACGTTTGTCTTGGTTCATTATTTTGTAGCTTCATCATGTGCATGAAATAAAAAAATTATTTTATCACAGGTACACAAGTGTACTAAAATTTTTACTATTCATCGCCTCCATAAACCTTCCAAAGTATCCAAGTTGAATATTTCATGCAATCGACTACATTCACATTGAGTATGCTACAGGCGTCATGCTACACATCGGCACTTTACTCTATACCCCAGGCGCTGACAACACGCGCTGACAACACGTCATAACAATAGACGCTAGCAACACACTGACAACATGCATGAAGACCAGTAGTGTCACTTGAATCTGCTCACCAAATATTTCAGATTAATTCCTGAGCTGATAAGATCTATTAAAAACAGAGGCTTTTTCAATGGTTTAATTGGGTATTGGTAATTGGGTATTGGTAATTGGGTATTGGTAATTGGGTATTGGTAATTGGGTATTGGTAATTGGGTATTGGTAATTGGGTATTGGTAATTGGGTATTGGTAATTGGGTATTGGTAATTGGGTATTGGTAATTGGGTATTGGTAATTGGGTTTTAGAAACAAAAATATTGAAGTGCAAATATGTTACAAAAGCTACGGAATTGGTGTTTATTTGTAATGGATAATCAATACGCTCATGAAATTTGAATAAAAATATTGGAAAATCGAGCAGAGATGTCACAGCTTCCACACGACCATGGCCAATAATTCTCATAGGTCAACATAATTATTTATCGATGCAATGCGTTGTTTAATAGCACCAGTGTGTATAACCATAGCAGATGTTCATGCTGTGTCGATCATGCATTTTGTCAACATGTGTGGCCATGCATGAAATTAGAAAAAAACTACAACTACTATAAAGCTGGGGACCTGTTAATAACAGATATCAATGCTCAAAGCTTTGTGTATTTCAGTAAAAACAACAAATAACCTAAAAATTGTCATCTAAACACTCACCAGGCCCAGAAACTGCAAACACGTAACCTAACAGATACTCTGATTCATTGTCCCGTAATTTGGACAGGTTCTTCGCTCTGTCCATAGCTCCTGCCTAAAAAATGAGACTTGCTTCTAAGGTAGTGTTATAACACCTCAGTTTTGCTGCAACACATGACTTCAGGATCTGACAATATTCTCAATCTCATTCATTTACATTTTCTTAATGCTAACAATTATTTGGTGTTTGATCAAATTGTATAATATTAGGATGCATTCAAAAGGATCCAGACTCGGAGAGCATTTTTTGTATGTACATACATATGTTACCTGATAATTAATTTGAAAGCTTTGATTGTGACGCAGTACTTTGATGCCGTGTTTGTGCCATCTGATAAAATTAACTAGTCAACTCGGACACTAAATGCACAGGCAACCAGATTGAACTAGACAAGCTTGGCAAGGCTACAGATGTCAATTAGAATGCTCATCCCAAGACCTCTTCCGTCTCCTATAATCTCTATATCAAAGATTTATCATGACATTGCTAAAATGTAATAGATCCAAAAATGATGATGTTAAAAGAGATTAAGAGAAAATAAATGAATTATGACATCAGAGCAATTCGAACAACAAAGTTCGGTTTTTGTAGTAATTAACAGCTGTGCTAAACTCTAGGACTTTTTTATTTGAATAGACAGACTAAAGTCTGTCTATTCAAATAAAAAAAGACTAATTACGGTAGTCAGTAACTGTATTAAGCTACCAGTAAAAAAGAGCGTTCAACAAAATGTTTAGCAGAATAAAGAGGATAAAATATGAATGTACCACTAAAGGAAGAGTTACACAACAAAAACTAACTTCCTGCAAGTTATACACACACTTCAATCACTATCAATTGTACTGTATTGATACGAAGTGGCTAACACACATTGACTACAAATTGTTGAAGAAGTCCGTTTGTATTGCTATTAAATTTAATCACTCAAATAGGAGAAACATTTATAACATTAATGTGTAGCTAAAGAAAATGTGGCACTTTATCTCACCATTTTTGCAAAAGCCGTCTAGTGTTATAGTATGTAAAAAAGAATGTGACTTCAAAGTTCTTGTTCTCAGTAGCTGACGTTCCGGCTTGAAGGGTCTTGACCGTACTATTCCAAACAAAACTTTTTACACAAAGTCATGTGATACAGCGGAAATGTAACCACCGGTGTTTTTCATAAGTGCCTTTTCGGCATTGAGTCTTTAAATTTGTTAGTCTATAATTTGATATTTTGAAATGTTTGTTAAAAAAATTACATAATGTTTAAATTTTACCATAATAATAAATAAAAACATATATATCTCGTAAAGTATGTTTGCCGAGATAAATAAAAAACTATCGAACGAAGTGCGCACAAAACAAGTCTGAACACGCAAATTGTTTTCAGTTCTCTGATTGGATATTATTTGAGCCATCTAGCGATATCAAGGTTTGGTTACACAACCGCGTTGGCTCGTAGGTCGCGAAGGCAAGGCTGAGCCAATCCGAAGCGATAGAGCGATTAAAACTAGACTGCTACGGAAAATTCCTTCACCGATTGGCTCTGATTCTCCAATAGTTATTAAATATGATTCATTGATCTCTGTGGCGGGAAAAACAGCGCGCTGAAATTCTCACTACCAACAAAGACAGTAATTTAACAGGTTGCTAAATAACCACTCAATTTTATATGTAAACATGTTACAGTCTAGGTCTTTAAATACCTCAGAAGATACAGTGAGCCTCGTGAAGAAAGCTGCAACAATCGCTGTGAACGATGAAAACTTGGTAGGTGGTAAAGATTTATTAAAAACTGCACCAAAACACCATTGTCTATCTCTTGCTTCAATATTGTATACCGTTACAAGGTGAGTATTAATTCATTTTGTAGGACCCTAAAGCATCTTCATATCAGAGTATCAAGCCTTCACCTGCAGAAAAATTGGTAAGCCATAACCCATTACCCTTATACGTGGCTTGCACTGTCATTAGTGTTATATAAGCTTTAGGTTATATAAGTGTTTTTCTCTCGGTGCAATGCTTTGGTCTTAAGGTCGTAGCCTTTCTTTCACACATTAGAAATTTCTTTGGCGAATGCGTTTTGTCATTCAATCTGTTATACGGAATTATGGACGGTTAGGCGACAGTCAATAGGGCGACAGACACTTAGGCGACACTTTCGGTTCGAAAGGCGACAACTTCAGACGGAAGGGCGACACAGCGGACAAACAGGCGACAATTCTGGACATTGAGGCGACAATTCTGAGGGCAGGATTAATTCAAAATATTAAGTCCTGCTATGGCCTGTTATATTGTTGTGAATTAGTTGTGAACACTAACAAGACACCAACTTTATTGATGCCCAGATCCGAAATCTTGCATTAGCATACTTTTTACGCAATGCTCCACCTTGTTTCCTTGGCATCTATTACCTGCTTATATCCTCATTAATGCCGTTAATCTGATTACATTATTCTTTTACACACAGTAGAATTTCATATTGTATTAATGAATGTACCAAATATTTATTTAATTGAGATAGTTGTTATTTAAAAAAACTGCTGAGATTAATCTGTCTTTAATCGCCCAACTATTCTTCTGTTCATCCTTTTCCACAAATTTAACTTTAGAGTCTGTCAACACGCTCAGAAGTCATTTAGCCAGTCACTATTTTTTTTTCACTTCCTTCCTCGAATGCTTAGAAAAACTGGCAAGTTGCTTATCAGTGTGGCAAGAGTCTGAGATTCCTTACAACCTAATTTATGACATCATAGAGGTACCAACTTTTTCAACCCCTTTGAAGCGATGCATTCTTGAGTCACTAGCATACCGCTGTTGATGAGTCATTATACTACCTTTGGCTCATGTATCATGTATTAGGACCCTCAGTAGTAGATCTCAAATTAATGTATATTCTTGTTCTGATTGCAGTATGAAAACAAATACATACATATGAGTTTAGCTTTATAAATTTTAATAAATTTGCTTTTTGGTATATTTATACAAATAGTAAAGCTGATTTTTATCATATATAACTTTCAAAAATACGTATATCAATAGTTTGCAGCATTAATTTTTTTACAATGACTTCATACTGATTGATAATATGTAGATAAACCCATCTAGCGATAGAACTTCTCTTTCCTATCTAGAATGACGAGATCAGGTTCACGGTTATAAATTGGCAACTGAATATTACTTTCTACTAATTCTAAAACTTACATGAAAAGATAATTTGAATTACAGGAGTATAATTGTACACAGCGACTCGCAGGTGCTCGAATGCACTTGCACTTCCAATCATACACAAAAATAATTGCAGGAAATTCCCTACACCACTATTTAATAAAGTTGTTATTAAAGTTCAAGCCAATGGCTGTCTATGTAATATCTTCCCATCTTTTCTGTAGTCTGTCCTTTGTTAACATAGTCGCATAAAAAAAAGATTCATAGTGTGTATTAAAATGCAAAATATAGTATATGATGTGGTACATGGCAGCATTAACCTGCAACTGAGTATATATCACAAAGGTCTTTGAGGTGTTAATCACTCCTCATTGTCTCAAACTACAGGTTGTGTGTGCCATTGGGATCTGTGACAAGGGTAATTGGTCAAATATCTCAAGTGACTCTAGGGTAACATGGCATCAGGACCAGTTGATTTCTATGCTTTGGAATGGATCATTTCTCCATAAGCTTTCTGTGATGCTGTTTAGTCTTCTTGCAACAAGCTGCAGAAGTTAGTAAAATATGGATATATCTTAGACACCTATGTCAGAAAAAGCCTTCACTCTTCATACTCAAATAAAATCTCAACAAACATAGATCAGTGTGAACCGCAATTTAGCCTATTGAGTCTGCATTATAATGACATTGAATTATTATCATAATTGTAAAGAAACAAGGATAAGGAAATCATTATTTCCACAAGTAAGTGAGAAGTTACAATAATAGGGAATTGTCTTTTCATCTCACACAAAGAGAAAACTCTTCTCCCAGCTACTGTGACTTTTGACGATCGAAACCATAAAACTATTTCTTCTCGAGGTAAGATAACTCTAAAGTTTCAACAATCAGAAAAGGGATAACTCTAAAGTTTCAATAATCAGACTAGATTGTCGACAATTTAGCCGAGAACGTGACTTTTCGAACAGTTTTGAACAAACATGCTGATACAAAAACAAGTTTTGGTGTTTTAATTGAATAAGCTAGATGCATTTTTAGAAAAAAACCTTCATATTTTGTTAATTGTCTGGGCTAGCATAATTAGAGAAATCTCAATCCCACCAATGGCGTTTAAAAATACATGTTGCAATTTCGATTTATAAAAAAGTCTGTAAAAAACAATAACACTTTCAAGGCTATGTTTCAAAAATATACGTAAGCATAGCACACAACGACAGCATCTCATAGTTTGTCAGTACATTGCCTTGCCTTCAACCAAACAACAAACCAATTTGTCGCCTTTTAGTCTAGAATTGTCGCCGGTTTGTCTGCCGTGTCGCCTTTCCGTCTGAAGTTGTCGCCTTTTGAACCAAAAGTGTCGCCTAAGTGTCTGTCGCCCTAGTGACTGTCGCCCAAAAGTCCAGTTACCGTTATACGAAATGTGCCATCTATGTCAATAATCCGGTTTATTGTGTTCGCGACAAAGACGTTTCACTGTATTCAATTAAGCCGAATCAATTGTAAGTGCCGAAGTCAGTCAGTCAATAACTATACTTTTGGCACCAACACTAATAATAGATGATGATCCGATGAAAAACATCTATTTCAATAAGCTGCTATTGCAGAAAAGTGCCAAAAACACTTGTCAGTTTTTACTTTTGGTTCAACACCAAGTAATTTATCGTTGCATTAAACTGCTAGTCTCGTGTGCCGTGTGAACTACACTACGGTGTTTGGGTCGAATGGCATTCTTTCTTTTGTAGAGCAACGGTTCATCCAAAAAGCAATATGTGGCCGATGAGCCATTATTAAGGGAAAATCCTAACAGGTTTGTGGTTTTGCCCATACAATACCCAGATATCTGGCAATACTACAAAAAGGCAGAAGCTTCCTTTTGGACAGCAGAGGAGATAGATCTTTCCAAAGATGTAACTCACTGGGAGAAACTCAAAAATGATGAGCGACATTTCATATCTCATGTTCTCGCTTTCTTTGCCGCTAGTGATGGAATAGTTAATGAAAATCTGGTAAGATGTCATTAAGTGACTTTCTCTGGATATAACCTAATACATATATAAGTATGTATGCTTACTTTCTAAGGGTAACATTGACGGCAAGTCAACCTTATTAGTGCAAAGTAGGAGTTGTCTTTTCATCAGTAGTTAACTTGAACTTTTATTAGTCAAACTTCAGTTTTCAATCATAGTCTGTTCCAGAAAGCGATTGGTTCAAAATCTGGAACTATTTGTTCCATTATAATTAAAGTAAATGCTTTTTAATCTGTTTCAAGTCTGGAAAACTTTTGACAGCACCTTTTATGATGTAGCACCATAATAAGATAACAGGTATTATGTAAAGTTGTTTCAACAAATCTATAAATAGATTAAGTTGGGAAATGTGCTATACCACTGTACCTGTAGCAACACAAACCACAACTTCGTTTACTGTATACCATAAATATAAGTGTAGAAACACATCGCATTTTATTATAATAAAGTTATGATCTAGACAAATTGTAATGAAAAAAGTTCAGAAACATCAAGAAAAGATCTGATAAAATGAAAAAAGCTTGGTAGAAAAGTTTTTGTTTTTCATTCTGGCCATAAACTGATTTAGTCGATATCAGAGATGTTTGAAAGCTGAGGTATGACATAATACATCTAATATAGAGGTTATATTTTTGCTTAAGGCTGGCTCCTCTTTTCAAATAGCACGTTAGACATGAGATGATATTTGTAACACTTAAGGTTGAGAGGTCGTTAGACATGAGATGATATTTGTAACACTTCAGGTTGAGAGGTCGTTAGACATGAGATGATATTTGTAACACTTCAGGTTGAGAGGTCATTAGACATGAGATGATATTTGTAACACTTCAGGTTGAGAGGTCATTAGACATGAGATGATATTTGTAACACTTTAGGTTGAGAGATTTTGTCAAGAAGTTCAAGTCACAGAAGCGAGGTTTTTTTATGGATTCCAAATTGCGATGGAGAACGTTCATTCGGAGACTTACAGTTTGCTCATAGACACTCTTATCAAAGACCCTGCTGAGCGGTAAGTCATGTGCACCACTATTTAGTTTGTCCTACTATCTTTACACATTCTCTGTTTTCTGTAGTCGATTAGTGCTCACAACTTGATATTACATTTTAGTGACTACCTGTTCAATGCCATTGAGACGATGCCCGCTGTGAAGAGAAAGGCTGATTGGGCCCTCATGTGGATAAACGATGAGAAATCCACATTTGGTACGCGAGTCGTCGCTTTCGCTGCTGTTGAGGGAATTTTCTTCTCCGGTTCATTTGCTGCCATATTCTGGTTGAAGAAGCGCGGAATCATGCCTGGTCTCACCTTCAGTAATGAGCTTATTAGTCGTGATGAGGTAGGCATACTTGAGAGCTGCTATTAATATCAGGTTTGCTTTTGGAGTTGCAAAAATGGGGAAAAGCTATTATTCAACCGTATATCCATAATAGGTAAAACTGACATGTGGTTCTGCTAGCACAGTAATCTCTCCCATTTAGTGCAGGTTTTTTGGTGGCTTTCATTTGGATATTTATAACAATACACTGTCTCATCGCTAAGGCATATTGAAATGAAAGTTGCTTTGCAAGGAGCTGGTTGATGTCAGCGATTAAAATAAAAACGCTTTCAAGTATACCGCGAAACCTCTATTTAATGGCATGGCGCTGTATTGTTCAACCCTCCCCTACAGTGACATTTAATAGAGGTGACATTCAAATGTAAGGTATAAACGCTTTATTTTTGGTAGAGATGCCCCGATTCTAAATTCACCAGCCGATTCAGATACCGATCCTAATTGAAAAAATAATCTGATTCAGATCTTTTGTGTTGCATAAATAGTTGTTCATTTTATTATGCAAATACAAACATAATGCAAAGAAAGCATGAATATTGTTGTATTTATTTGTCTGCATTTATGGAAAAAATATATATACATATTCACATACTGACATACCGTGCATGTAGTAACAAAACAGTCCATGTTTCTTGTAATTTGTAAATAAAGGGAATTACTGTTAGTGGAACAGTTCTCTCTGTGATAACGAAGTCCCTCTTCTATTGCTGGATGAACTGCTGTGCCTGTACAAGTTTAAAGCAAATCAATGTTTCTTTAATTACCGTTAGTGATTCAATTATCTCAGTAAGGCGTCTCTTTCTTCCATCATTATGAATGTAGCCAAGCATACTGAAGGGGGGATTGACTTGCCACAGATGTTGAAGGACAGGCTACATACCGATACGCCACTGGGGTTACCATTTTTTGTACAATACAAACGATCCATTGTATTGTCAGGATCAAGAGGGTGATAGATAACTTTATGCATCGACTGTTTAAAATACTTTTGTAATGCTAGTAAATAGAAATATTACACTGCATTCTTGTCTCCCATTTTTGTTATCTTGTTCGTGATTAGCTGCAATAAATCCTATCGCTGTAATTGGGAAATATCACACTTTTTGTTTACGTTCTGGCTAAAAAGTTTCCTTCGCTGTGTTGATCAGGCCATAGACATGAAATAAATTGTGTGTCAGGCCTGAAATTCATTAAGTAAAAGTCAGAAGCTTACAGCTGATGATTTTTTATTAGTATAGCAGGCTAAAATACAGTTTTCTGCTAATTGGTTGATCTGTAAAAAGTATTGGAAGGTTCAGATTTTTTAAGGAAAGATCGGCCGATTCAGATACTTGACACCCATATCGGCACCGATTCCGATACTAAAATCTGGGCAACTCTAATTTTTGGACCAGCTCCTTGGAATTTTGGGAAAATATATTGAACCCTTTACGGGCAAGGTGATACTAATGTTGGCTATATTTTGCACTCTCCTTCAGACGGAGTAAAATTAATGCCATCTGTCTCAGCATTTTTGCAAACTGCTTTTCATATGCGTCGAAGTAAACAAGAAACTATATTATTGTGTCCGGTTTTACTTGCAATCTCGCATTATCTGTCGTCACATCTGACCTAGGGCCTGCACTGCGATTTTGCCTGCCTCATGTTCAAGCATGTGGTGAACAAACCAAGCAAGGAGACGGTTACTGCTATAATCAAGGATGCTGTCAATATAGAAGTGGAGTTCCTGACTGATGCGCTGCCGGTTTCTCTCATCGGCATGAACAAAGCTCTGATGAAACAATACATTGAATTTGTAGCCGACCGACTTCTGTCGGAGCTTGGTTGTGATAAGGTGAGAAACTATTTGCTGCATGTTTTAAGACTTTGAATAGTACTGTTTGTGTTTCATAGCGCATACGTAAACAGATGAAATTTATAATTATGTAAAGGCAAGTTTTACTGCGGTATTTTCTGCAGGGCAGCATTTTGATGACCATAGCTGTAATTTCTAACGATTTAGTCTTGTCATTATCGACACAAAAGCCATATTCCATGTCTTAAAGTTTGTTTACTGTGATTTTTGTCCATAGGACACAAAATAATAGTTGTCTTCTCAATCAACCTTAGTAAGTCTGAGACAGTTCTGAATGCTATTAGTTGCACAATACTTTCAAAACCAAAATATACCTACATACCTTATGTAAGTACAGTGAACCTTCGCTATGCGATTTTAATTGGTTCCCGTGTTGGCATCATGAAGCAAAAATTTCGTAGTGGTATAGAAGCCCCCATAGTAATTATCTAATGCAATTGCACTCTGGTACAAATCAACAAAATTTCATATGCATACATAAAAATTGGCATATTAAAAATTAGTAACAAAATAATAATACATTAGCTTTAGTAATTATATTTACCTACAGTAACTTTAGTGTACTTAGTGGTTATGATCTGCAATAAAATTTAATGTGACAATGTGCTCTGTGCGGTGCGTGCTTTAGGTGGTGTACCTTCAAGGCAAACGTATAACTTATTTGTTGGAGTTACCTTCCTAAACACATACATACTTAAAACTAAGTTTTAGTATGTTAACTATTTTACTCGACCTAATTTTTTTCATCCGCTAAAATCTGTTTTCGGTTTTGTTTTCACATTAACTGTGGGACCTTGATTCTCGAGTATAATCCGTTCCGGAAGGTTGTTCTAGATGCGAAACAATTTTTCCATTAGAGTTAATGTATGTAAATTTTATTCCGTTCCAAGTCGAGAAAAAACTGTTCTGCTCTTAAAACATCGAAACATTAAAGGTTATGGTACAATACCAAAAATTGCAGAAATTTATAATGAAACGGCAAAAAATACAACAGATCAATTACATCAAAAATTGTGTGAAAAAGAAAATATGAACAGCAAAAGGACGATTACCCTAGGACACTTATGTATTTGCGTCGTCTAATTTCCGCGGAGTCATCCTCTCGCGAAAATTTCATGAGCTATACTATCGTAAAGAACAACCGAAAACGCGAAGTTAAATAGCTTTATTCATTGATATCCACAATAAAATCGTCATAATAGAAATGCAGGCAATTTTCATGTGTGGTTGGGCTCAATGGGCACTTTCTGGTAAACTCATTATAGCTAATACACCGACTGAGCAGCATGGCAAAGCAAATTAAGATGATATCAGTTTAGTCACCGAATTTGTAGCTGATGAGAATGAAAGTTTGGTAGGTGGAAGTCATAAAATTGAATAATAATTATTGTAGTGATGAATTTTATTACCAACCAAAATCAATATTAACCCTCACCAGGTCCAACCATGTTATACAGTTTTGGTTGTAAAGTTGGTTGTTACCTATCTATTTTCTTCTTCTTGGACTTGAGTGTGAAAGTCACGGCGGGAGGGACCTAGACGTCAGTGATAGTCCAAGGAACAAATGGCAGCAAGTGATCAAATTGAATAATCGATCTCACCCACACATTTCAACCTGCGGTTTACAAATATGAACTAGTCCCAAATTGAAAAAAAATTTTTATTAGCGAACTGGACCTGAGGAATGTAATCTGTTTGTTCCACTGCATTTATTTTCACATCACTATATTTTCGCAATCATAAGAGCCGCGAAATTAAGTTGCAGCAAAGTTTTACTCTGCGCTACTCACGAAACTAAATACTAGCGAAATAAAAGTGTCCTAGGGTTGAAGGCGAATCCTCCTCCAAAACAATTTAGAGTAGCTCGATTGGAGGAGTTGTCTCCCTAGCAAATCTCTTCAATATAAGAGACGCCATTCCAGATGGTTCCTTCCTTTTTGTAAAGACTTTATAAAGCTATCGATCCTTTTTAAATTCAATATATTTGTAAACTACTTTTCCTTGGCGTCCTTCTCTGTTTTTGGAGCCACAATAATGAATGTTTCCATTCTGTTTCCAGAGCTGTTCCAAACATTTGTGCGGGGAATAGCATATCAGCATATTTGTTATTCCGATATATTCAGCACACCTACTGACAAATTTGAATTTGGAGAGTACTTTTTGTTAATATCAAATGGCGAAAAATATTTCGAATGGAAAGAGCGAAACGTCATCATGTTCTATATTGTAGGGCGAAAAAATCATTGAACGGTCATTGCAGCCTGAGGGTATACTGTACAAATGTAATTTGTAGTTTGCATTTGAAAGGATGCAGTCTCGATGGTTAAATCGTTGCATGTATTTAACAAATCAGAATCGAATAATGAGTCTGGTGTTTGTTACCTGGTACTATTAGCTTAGATCAACAATCACCTACTATTACACCAGTTATACTCTATTTTCAGTTCTAGTGTGATGGCACTAGCACAGGCTCATTGGCTTTTAAATAAAACCTGCCAAAGTTAACGTTGTGATGTTCATAGAAAAGTGAAGTAAAACCTCTTGGAGTGAAACTATTATATACTGATAGTCTTGATTGCTCCTGGCTTTTTGAGTGTGTTAGCTCTCCAGCCAGTCTCCAATGTTCTACAGCTGGTAACAGTCTCTAGTATCCTATAGCTGGAAACAGTCTAGTATCCTATAGTTGGTAACAGTCTCTAGTATCCTATAGCTGGTAACAGACTCCAGTATCCTATAGCTGGTAACAGTCTCCAGTGTTCTACAGCTGGTGACAGTCTCTAGTATCCTATTGCTGGTAGCAGTCTCCAGTGTTCTACAGCTGGTAACAGTCTCTAGTATCCTATAGCTGGTAGCAGTCTCCAGTGTTCTACAGCTGGTAACAGTCTCTAGTATCCTATAGCTGGAAACAGTCTAGTATCCTATAGTTGGTAACAGTCTCTAGTATCCTATAGCTGGTAACAGTCTCCAGTGTTCTACAGCTGGTAACAGTCTCCAGTGTTCTACAGCTGGTAACAGTCTCCAGTGTTCTACAGCTGGTAACAGTCTCTAGTATCCTATAGCTGGTAACAGACTCCAGTATCCTAGAGCTGGTAACAGTCTCCAGTGTTCTACAGCTGGTAACAGTCTCTAGTATCCTATTGCTGGTAGCAGTCTCCAGTGTTCTACAGCTGGTAACAGTCTCTAGTATCCTAAAGCTGGTAACAGTCTCGAGTATCCTATAGTTGGTAACAGTCTCGAGTATCCTATAGCTGGTAACAGTCTCTAGTATCCTATATCTTGTAACAGTCGCTAGTATCCTATAGTTGGTAACAGTCTCTAGTATCCTATAGTTGGTAACAGACTCGAGTATCCTATAGCTGGTAACAGTCTCCAGTGATCTACAGCTGGTAACAGTCTCTAGTATCCTCTATCTTGTAACAGTCACTAGTATCCTATAGCTGGTAAACAGTCTCTAGTTTCCTATAGCTGGTAACAGTCTTTAGTATCTTACAGTTGGTAACAGTCTCTAGCATCATCATATAGTTAGTAACAAGTGTTTCTACACTTCCCTTACCCTAGCCTGTCTTGACAAACTGTTGTTTTTGCGGAGTTGTCCCCTCGTCGAGGGGGTGAGCAACAACAGCTTGTCACAAGATGTACTGCACCTGATGCATCAGCTGCACTTATAGGGAGTTGTTCTCTTCCGTCTCTGCGGCTTGGTTGCGATGTTATGACGGTTGCTCCATTGGTGATCATAACGGATTTCGCGCAAAACTTTAAGTAGAAAAAAACGCAGAGACTGGTTGCTGCAGTAAACTTTAGTAGAACTTAGGCAACAACAGTGACTAAACATGTCGTTATTTGTGAGCTCAGTCAGTTTTATTTCTATTTTTGTATCAGTCGGTTTTATTTGTTCTTATGGATTTTATTTTCAATTTATTTTATTCTTAAGTTCTATTAGTTTGCATTAAGTTGCATTACTCTGCATTGCATAGTTCTATTAAGTTTACAACCGAGACTGGTCTTTGGTTAAATGATGCGATCTTATTTTTTTCTACATAAATTTTTGCGCGAAATTCGTTAGGATTACCAATGAAGCGACTGCCATAAAATCGCAACCAAGCCGCATAGACGGAAGAGAACAACTCCCTATAAGTGCAACTGATGCATCAGGTGCAGTACGTCTTGTGACAAGCTGTTGATTGCCAGCTCGGCGGGGGTACAACTCCGCAAAAACAAGTTTGTCAAGACAGGCTCCCTTACCCAAACACTTTGAATAATTAGTAAATAATTCAGTTTTGTGTTATACGTTGCTTTTATTTGTGTTTTTTCAGGTCTGGAATGTAGAAAATCCATTTGACTTCATGGAAAACTTATCACTTGAAGGCAAAACCAACTTCTTTGAGAAGAGAGTCGCGGAGTATCAAAAGCTTGGCGTTACGTCCCCAGCCACTGCTAGCAATTCAGGCCATAATTTCTCATTAGATGAGGACTTCTAAACTTGTTGCCGTTTATATAGTAAACAGATATATTTAGTCCCATTATATCTCCATAAATCGCAGTTGTAAATGTCGTTTTATTGTAAGTAAATAGTTAGGAATGATATTGTTTTTGTCTGATAAGCTATAATTGTGTAGGCCATTTTATCTAATTTATAAGCTTTTGTAATTTCTGTACTTGAATTAGTTTTGTTCTATTATCATCTCATACATAATTTAGCAAACTCAGACTTGTTTTTAACTACTCCGTTATCGCAGTATTTTTATGCTATTACTATTTTATTGTAAACGTTCATTATATTGTCCCTTTTATGAACAAACAAAAAATTACTTACATGTGTAAGTGGTGGTGGTTTTATTCAATTGCGTCATCGCCAAATCACACGTTTGGAGTTACCTTTCCATGAATTAATCGCGTAGGTAGGTCATAAACGCAGATCTCACTCAACTACTCGGTATATGTCAAGGACGTAATTCATTAAGTACTGTTTTACAGTATGTACGTATGACCAAGTATTCTGATTGTTTTTAATTAATAGGCATCGGCTTCTTGAATGTCCAGCTCGTTATATTAGCTATAATTAAATGTTTGAGTAGTTTTCATTGCTGGTCATTAAACCCTCAATCTTTGTTGCAAATTGCAGCAGTTGTATTTATAAATTTTGTAGCATGCTTTTATGTTGGATGCATTTGTAATTATTAAATCTCAATGGTAAATAGAACGGGCATCTTGACAAAATGAAATATTATTGTTAAATGTGGTGTTAAACTTTATACACAGATTGTGGTAATTTCAAGTCTAATTCATATCTTTTGTTATATTATGATCATGCAGGTCTGTCGCGGTTCCGTCGTTCAAATGCCTTTGCGCCTAAATTGTACCAGATATTTCAATTTTCTCTTCCCAATTTTCCAGCATTGCTTAAATAATCTGACCATATTTTCCAGAGAATATGGAGTCAACGCTCAGCTATTTATTTAGTACTGATACTCTTGTTTTCTAATATCGTCAAGTAGCCTAATGTGCAGCTCGGGTTTTGGTACAATCCAGACTAAACAGTTGACCTTGGTGGGCCTTCAAATGTTACAAACTATTCATTGCTTTTCTGTAATTTGTTATAGTAGATTTTAGATTGATATGTATCGGCCTTTTATTAAGCCCACACTTAATTGATTTTATAATGCTGGTGTTCATTGTTTTCAAGGCTTCACTATTAATTTTGAGTAGTCAGCTTTTTAATAGTTATGCATTAATATGCCGTTGAATGCTTAATTTTAGGATTCTCTTTACATCAAAGCTCTAATACTCTGTTGCCATAATTGTGTACTGCAAGCCTGATTGAAATTTTTTTTAAATTTTCGTATAGGGTTACAAAACGGTGTCTTCTAGCCAAACTGGTCGTTCCCTTAAATAATTATAAAGAAAATACACCGGTTACATACCTGCCAACTCTCACGCAATCACCCCAAAGAGAAAATGAAAATGCGTGAGAAAACATGAAAAATGAAAACAAGTGAAAATGAAAACATGCATTGCCTCACTCTTGGGTTGGCAGGCCTGAGTCCGGTTACTTTTATGTTTGTGGAAACCTTTAGCATTTTGTGTAGGCAGTTCTGTCATAGCTTTAGAATTATGAATACTGCAAACAATGTACCTGCCAGTTTATGATATATGAAGAGATTCAAAGTTTACTCTTAGCACCATCAGCCCTTTCGGCGCATGCGCAAATGGCAAAGATTTCAAGTAACAAAAAGTTACAACATCAATTATCATATTTAGCATGCTTAATTGACACTCTCATAGACCTCTGCATGTATAAAAAAGCTAAGGCTTTAATCAAGTCCTTAATCATTATTGCATCTCAGAAACACAATCTTTCTTGTCAGCTTTTACTTCTACATAAACATATGTCCATGCTAGTAAGCAAATAATTTTTCCAATTCATGTGCATGCATTACCACTGCAGAGGCTTTGCTACGCTATTCAGTATGTCACTTTTTACTACAAATGGTTTTTGTATATTAATGTGCTTGGAAATGTTACTCTATATCAGCTGTTTGATGTCAGCTTTTATGGTACAGTCACCGAATATTGTGCGTTGTTACAAATTCTCCTATACAAATATATTTTGTTTAAAAAGCTGTGAATCATGTCGCCAGTGTAGTTTTTAAAACTAAAATTTAGAAATTTGTTTTTCAAAGCCTTTGGTTAGAAACTGAAAAGTACCTTTCAATCTAGCACACTGTCTTACTCACTGAATTGCCAGGATTGGTGAGTGTTTTAGATCACTGGCTGTGAAGGTTTTTATGTTTAAATGTAGTGGTTAAAGCCTGGTTCACCCTATATCGCCGAAGCTTTGCATTTTCTATTGGGCATTTATTATCGATTATGTGAATTGTTAACCGATGGCATCGACGAAGCAACGCAGACACGTTGGGAAAGTTTGCAGCTGTCAAACTTTCCCGATATTTCGCCGAGCTTCGACGACCGCCCTTCAAATGTGAACCATTCCGGCGATGGTAATTTGCAGTCGCCGATCGGGCGATTTATTTCCTTTTAAGACTGTTGCTGCGAGACTAGTATTTGATTTCAGTCATGCAAAAACAAAGAAGTTCCTTCACGAAAATTTTAAAAAAATGAGAACACTACGTCACTGATGCAAACGCGGATGGTTTTGTGATAGTGTGAACATTGTTATCATCGACAATCACCGAAGTATTGTGGAATCATCACACTATACAGCCGTATGCCAAGATACGCGATATAGTGTGAAACGGCCTTTACGAGGCTTATTAGATGTCCAACTGTGACGGTTTTTATTGTTAAAATCTGGCTGCATCAATCAACCTGTAATTACCCAACTAGCTGCAGGCTTGAGCAATGATATTACTTCAAAATACTAATTATAAACAACATTCATGTTTAGATGTATAGAGTTTTAGATGTCCGATCGTGAAAGTTTTTATATCACGGATGCGTTTGTGACTAAATGCGTTCTATTCGTGTTTCGGGTCAGTTCATTGTTGCTTATCTGTCATGCTCCTGTGATGAAGTTGTTCATACTTAAGTTTGTTCGCAGATTGAGCTGTTTGTAACTAAAGCTAGAATTAACTAGCTAGTTTAGTAATCCGTACAATTTGATTTGCTTACTTACTGCACCAGCTGTGAAAAGTTCCTGTAGCCAGCCATTCACCAGCCATCCTCAGTAGCTGACAACCAGTGATGCTTTTTAGATGTACGCGAATTGTTATTTTTACTTAAAATGCATTTGTACAACTATGGCGCAGTTATGCAACATTTTCAGTTTTGAGAATTTGCTGCACAAAGCTATCCAAGAATTGGTGATGCACAATTGATTTTTATTTTTTATGCTGAATTTATAAATAGGAAAGGTTTAGCGCTAGCAAATGCTATTGAAAAAATCATGACATCTCTCAAGTTCTAATCACGATCGATCATTCCAACTCTAACCAAAGCTATGAATTGCAACTACAATAATTGATCGAAACCAATCTTAAGGTTACTTATGAGTACTTATGCGTTATGTAATAGCAGCAGCAATGCATCTACATACTCCCATTGCTAACTAGTCATAATCTGTCTGACCACTGATGATTTGGGTATCTGTGATTTGCTAGTGCTTATCATAAATTTCATAGGTATATTTACTCTTGAACATTTGTATTTGATAATTATTTTATATATTATATTCACTTCATGTTTTGTTGCAGTGAAAATAAATATGGCAGTTGTATAAATACCGATCGCTACTCATGGGACGCTGACAGCATGCCTGATCGAGATGGCATTGTGATTCTAAGACGCTGCCTAATTGCTGGAAATGCTTTCATATGGGTATGTACTACCCTATTCCTAAGACCTCTTGTGCAGTAAGCCTGTTGGCCTGAACATTTTAAGCCAACAGTGTAGATGCATGAATATATATTCCTCAATTTATCCTCATCTCAAGCTCATACTGTTTTTTTATGGTGTCATAAGAATGCAAGTGCAAATTTGATAATCATGATGATTATTAATTTAATATATTACTGTATGCTATCTCAGCTCGTTACTTTAGTACTTATATAATTCTAGGGTTGATCCAAAGTTTTCATATCATATATGACGACAACATTTTTGTTGCGCCGAATGACAATCATATTTTGTTGTTTTTTTCGAATGAATGTTATCAAGACAATGGTTTTTGTTGTATCTAAACAAGTTATGTAAACCATTCGAACTCATCACAATAACATGCATCTTTTTGCTTTTTCAAACAGTATGTTTTCATCTTTACTATCTGTTTCTCTCTTTCCTATTTAACTCAATTGTTTTCTTTCTTCCCATACTTGCAACTTCTGTAAGTTATTTCTCTTATGATACTCTTGTTGTTCGTGATGTCTTCCTATAGCTTGATGTTAACTGAGTTATCTTGTGATGGCATCTTAAGTGACCACCATAAAACTGCTAGTACTATATCTAGTTTCTGTAATTCACTGGCTCCTACTTATCATCTCATATCCAGGCTTGGAAAAAAACATAGTTTTTATGAATAAACCGAAAAAACCAGGTTTTTTTGTTTAAACCGGTTTTCATGGTTTAAGCCAGCTTTTATGGTTTATATAATTTTACCAAGGTTTTTGCAATATTAAGTCTAATTAACATCACTTACTATAGCTGAATGATTGAGTATCGAACATACATATGTGGAATCATCTGTTAAAGATGGTACTGTGGGAGTTGTTATGAGAAAAAGGAGAGAAAACATGGAAATTTCAGAACGAACCTTTAATCAAACATGAATTAAGAAATACAGAGCAGAAATTTTATCACATAAAGTGAATATATTACGTACAGCTGTATAAGTATGAATTTCAATCCCAGTGATTAATTGTCTGGTAGTGAAGAGCAGAGCATAATGATCTACAATTGCTAAAATTGAAGTAAAAGATGTGAAAATCCATAAGGGTAGTAGATACGATATGTGACTGAATGTGTACTTAGGTATTGGTCATATGATAAATAAATTATACAAGTTTCCCAGCTTTCTCTGTGCCCGGTCAATTTCTGACTTTTGAATGGTCAAACCCAAAAGCTAATAATATTCACTCAATGCTAGCACTAAAGTTGATTTTTCGAAACACAAAACACTTGATAAACTGAATTCTAACAATCCGACTACATTTATTTTGGTTTGTGCCCAATAAATGAAATATTAGTTTGCAAACCTAAAGCTTTTGCCTAAAAGGATTTTATTGTTTTAATTTCTAATTATAAGTAATCCTTTCTCACTGGCCAGACTTGAGAAAGTTCTCATTTATTATTAGAGACGATGATTGGATTAGTATATTTCACATGGTTTTTATATTTCATCAGTAAAGAGATCATCATATCACTTGATAAAACCAATTGCAAATGAAATTCACTAATTCATTGTTGTGCTAGGATTTCATGTAGTTCCAACTTGAGCTCTACCACCACCTTACTAATATGTGGTAAATAAACATCTACAGCTGATAATTGCATTTGTATCACACATGAACCACTAAAAGTTAAAAATATTATGCTTTTCACAAAATATAATGAAAAAAACCATAAAAACCGGTTTTTGTGGCTGGTTTAAACCGCTTGGATTAAACTAGCCAAAACCCTCGGTTTAAACCGAGCCGATCCGGTTCATATCACTTGTTTATTTTAGCTTTTTGGCATCGGCGTGCTTGTCTTCGCTATGTGGCTGTTCTTTGATACCGGAAATGCCGATGCTCCAGAAAAATTAGACCAGCATCTGCGTTACCTCCACACAGATCTAAACTATTACTACGCAGCTGTCTACCTCCTCATAGGGACTGGGGTTATCATTCTGTTCATAGGAGTCTTTGGCTGGCTGGGAGCTTACCGAGAGTCCATCAACTTACTAACAGCGGTGAGTCACTTCCAGTATTTAAATTGTCTGCCTCCATAGACCCGCTTACCATGGCTTCGCTCGCTAGATGGTTCTTCTTCAGCTCTAACCAAAGGGCAACTTTTTATGAGAAAAAAACTTTAACGCCTGAGGCTGTAACTAATACTTTTGTATTGTAGCCAGTAGCTGATATCCGCTGGCAAATACGTGTAACTTGTGTCACTAATTCAAGTGATAGCTTAAACCCCTCCCATGCTTCGCTCTTGCCATTTCCATAGGTGAATGTCTGTTTGAGTCGGTTTGATAAGCTTAAGTTTTGTACAGTTTTATGGGAGTTGAATTGTTCAAAATTGAAATAGTTAACTTTCTGCAGAAATCTTATAGGCCACGTTAGGGTTTTCTCACAATATGCTTTTATGTAAAATGTCTGATACCGTATGAGCATCTGTGAATATCTTGTAGTACTCAGCGATAATGTTGCTGGTTGTTGCTGGTCATCTGGCTGCCGCATCAGTTTCTATAGCCAACAGAGACACGGTAAGCCCACAATCGGCTTGTTTTTATCATATCGGATGCCTAGCAGTTAGATCGTTTGATCAATGTAGAGCAAATGTGTGTGTTAGTACAGGTCTGCGCTTTGGTAATGGACACTACCAATGCAATCTACATCAGTAATGGACACTACCAATGTAATATACATTAGTAATGGACACTACCAATACAATGTACATTAGTAATGGACACTACCGATGCAATGTACATCAGTAATGTGCACTACCAATACCAATTAGTAATGGACACTACCAATACAATCTATGTCAGTAATGTGCACTACCAATGTCATGTACATTAGTAATTGGCACTACCAATGCAATGTACATTAGTAATGTGCACTACCGATGCCATGTACATTAGTAATGTGCACTACCATTGCAATGTACATTAGTAATATGCACTACCAATGCAATGTACATCAGTAATGTGCTCTACCATTGCAATGTACATTAGTAATGTGCACTACCAATGCATTGTACATTAGTAATGTGCACTACCAATGCAATGTACATTAGTAATGTGCATTAAGATAATAACTACTACTATTTTTATTGAATAACTTCATAAAAATAACTGGTCAAGTGACCAATGCGTATTTTATACAGCCTTGTGCATATGTAAGTGTGCCAACTCTGTATAAGCCATACACGTTCAGCCATATTTTAGGCACTGTTTCTGGTTTTAAGTTATCATGCGTGATATACTTGCTGCGTATTAATTGTGATCAGAACAGCAACTAAGTGCAATTTGTACAAATGTATAGAAGTGTAACCGTTTGATATTTGTCATTTGTTAAATACTTGTACAACTGTTGATTTTGAGGTTGCCCATAGAGTTAAACTTATTACTAACTGTTCTATTATGTACCATAGTTATCTATAGAGTTATACTTATTACTAACTGTTCTATTAAGTACCATAGTTATCTATAGAGTTGAACTTATTACTAACTGTTCTATTAAGTACCATAGTTATCCATAGAGTTGAACTTATTACCAACAGTTCTGTTAAATACCATAGTTATCTATAGAGTTATACTTATTACTAACTGTTCTATTATGTACAATAGTTATCCATAGAATTATACTTATTACTAGCTGTTCTGTTAAGTGCCATAGTTATCCATAGAGTTATACTTATTACTAACTGTTTTGTTCTGACTTATGCTTAGCCTTAGAGTCAAAGTGCCATAGAGTGCTCTTCACTTCTGTCTTGTCACACAGATTCAGGTAGCCATATCACAAGGTATTAAGAGTGCAGTGGAGCAGCAGTATGGCGATTTGCGAGAGCATTACAGAGCCACCCAAATAATAGACTACATTCAAAGAAGGGTGAGTCATTTTTAAATAGCCTTTGGATTATTGAATAGGCAATAGATAGGAAATTGGGCTCATCGCGCTAGTGCAGTCAGGCTAACTTGAATTCTTTGCTAATCTGACATTTTCAGCTGCCACAGCAATAAGTGTTTCGCGCTAGAAATTCTACAGCTAATAAGTTTTGCACTAAGATTATGAGCGAGAAGAACAAGTGCCAACATCATATATGCGTTTTGGGCTATCAAAGTGACTCATACTTGCCTTACACTACTGGCTAATTTCTCATGATTGCTCATCAATAGAAACCTTCAAGTTATTTTCCATTTCAAAGCTAGAATATATGTGTACTCGCATTTGCATAGTTAGCATTGTGTTTGCAGTTGTAAACTGGGATTTAGTATTTCAAGTTTTTGGGAGAGAGCTACAAAGCTCTCTCCCAAAAGTGATAAGTTGCGAGTTCCGCTTTCATTCTCCTATAAATACGGCACATACTCGCTCTAAAAGGTGTGGCCTTATTTAGTACGAAGTTTTATATAAAAACTGATATGCCAAACAAATTCCTCATGACCAATGGTTATTTCACATTAGATTGCTACAGTCAACACCCAAATTAAACAAACCGTATGTACAAATGTGTCTTCACATGCTAACGACTTATGTTGCAATTTTTTTTTCAGATGTTTCCATATAGGCCAATCTTTTATAACATTTTTATGGACTTAACTTACACTGAGGTTGTATGAAGAGGTTGCCACACATTTGCAGCAGGATATTTATATCATCCGTTATTCCTACTATGTATTTATCTATAAGCATCTATCTACAAGTATTTCTCATGCAGTTCAACTGCTGCGGTGGATTAGAGTACGAAGACTGGAGTAACTCGAAATGGAAAGAGGAACCAGCCTATGCCGAGGACGAGGTTGTTCCAGCCTCTTGCTGCTTTGGCTCAAGTGAACTTGATTTCATATGCCCTACCTACTCTTCGATATTAGGAGGGAAAAATCCCTACCTCCATCAAACTGTGAGTTGATACCATCTGGCTCCTACATTCTTTTTTACTACCCTATATATTTCTTCATAATCGATATCGCTTGAGTCATTGTAAGCACATCTAATTCTACTAGTATTTCTAGACATGCTCTTTGTATGGTTTGATTTGGAGCTATAGCTGTTTACTCTCTTACTCATATCCTAGTATAGCTGTTTACTCTCTTACTCATATCCTAGTATAGCTGTTTACTCTCTTACTCATATCCTAGTATAGCTGTTTACTCTCTTACTCATATCCTAGTATAGCTGTTTACTCTCTTACTCATATCCTAGTATAGCTGTTTACTCTCTTACTCATATCCTAGTATAGCTGTTTACTCTCTTACTCATATCCTAGTATAGCTGTTTACTCTCTTACTCATATCCTAGTATAGCTGTTTACTCTCTTACTCATATCCTAGTATAGCTGTTTACTCTCTTACTCATATCCTAGTATAGCTGTTTACTCTCTTACTCATATCCTAGTATAGCTGTTTACTCTCTTACTCATATCCTAGTATAGCTGTTTACTCTCTTACTCATATCCTAGTATAGCTGTTTACTCTCTTACTCATATCCTAGTATAGCTGTTTACTCTCTTACTCATATCCTAGTATAGCTGTTTACTCTCTTACTCATATCCTAGTATAGCTGTTTACTCTCTTACTCATATCCTAGTATAGCTGTTTACTCTCTTACTCATATCCTAGTATAGCTGTTTACTCTCTTACTCATATCCTAGTATAGCTGTTTACTCTCTTACTCATATCCTAGTATAGCTGTTTACTCTCTTACTCATATCCTAGTATAGCTGTTTACTCTCTTACTCATATCCTAGTATAGCTGTTTACTCTCTTACTCATATCCTAGTATAGCTGTTTACTCTCTTACTCATATCCTAGTATAGCTGTTTACTCTCTTACTCATATCCTAGTATAGCTGTTTACTCTCTTACTCATATCCTAGTATAGCTGTTTACTCTCTTACTCATATCCTAGTATAGATATTTACCCTGTTACTCATATATATCCTAGTATAGATATTTACCCTGTTACACATATATATCCTAGTATAGATATTTACCTTGTTACTCATGTATATCCTAGTACAGATATTTATCCTGTTACACATATATATCCTAGTATAGATATTTACCCTGTTACTCATGTATATCCTAGTATAGATATTTACCTTGTTACTCATGTATATCCTAGTACAGATATTTATCCTGTTACACATATATATCCTAGTATAGATATTTACCCTGTTACTCATGTATATCCTAGTATAGATATTTACCCTGTTACTTATGTATATCCTAGTATAGATATTTACCCTGTTACTCATATATATCCTAGTATAGATATTTACCCTGTTACACATATATATCCTAGTATAGATATTTATCCTGTTACTCATATATATCCTAGTATAGATATTTATCCTGTTACTCATATATATCCTAGTATAGATATTTACCCTGTTACACATATATATCCTAGTATAGATATTTATCCTGTTACTCATATATATCCTAGTATAGATATTTACCCTGTTACTCATATATATCCTAGTATAGATATTTACCCTGTTACTCATATATATCCTAGTATAGATATTTATCCTGTTACTCATATATATCCTAGTATAGATATTTACCCTGTTACACATATATATCCTAGTATAGATATTTATCCTGTTACTCATATATATCCTAGTATAGATATTTACCTTGTTACTCATGTATATCCTAGTACAGATATTTATCCTGTTACACATATATATCCTAGTATAGATATTTACCCTGTTACTCATGTATATCCTAGTATAGATATTTACCCTGTTACTTATGTATATCCTAGTATAGATATTTACCCTGTTACTCATATATATCCTAGTACAGATATTTATCCTGTTACACATATATATCCTAGTATAGATATTTACCCTGTTACTCATATATATCCTAGTATAGATATTTACCCTGTTACTCATATATATCCTAGTATAGATATTTACCCTGTTACATATATATATATTCTATAATATATTTATTGCATTCAAGTTTAAACGAATGCTTACAAGTTTTTCACTCCAAGAAAATCTGTTACTAATCTGTTTCAAAGACATGGCTAGACATTCTGGTCGCGAATCCAAGATTTTATGCGTTTTTAGTTACAATCTGGACAAAACATACGCTTTGTTTTACTTGAGTTTTGTCATAGTTTAAAACTTTGGAGGAATTTGCCTTAACATATTTCCATTAACGGCAATCTAATTAGCTCCCAGCGCAGAGAATTGTGTATCGTCCTTCATAAACGGGCAAACTTGAAGCATTTTTAAGTATCTAAGGAGTGTCTGCAGGTAATACATCAACTACTTCACAATTTTGAAACTTCCTCAGTTGGTAGTATTGTGAAATAGATTGTTTCATGGTTAGTCTATGGTTAGCACACACCTTCTCATTCAAATTCTTGCAGGGTTGTGGCACCAAAATAAAGAGGCGTATAATGGATTCCATCACAGGTATAACAGCAGGAGGTTTCAGTATAGTGTTCTTAGAGGTGAGTACTCTCTGCTGTATTTTCCTTTGTCAGCTGTTACATCAACTCTATGGCTGAAGGAAAAAATGTCTTTTTGCAAACCCTGAGAATTGTTTTTAGTCAGCAATGGATGCGGTATTTTGTAGCTACATATAAAATATTGGACATCATAATAAACGTTGTTTTCTCTGGCCGTATGTAATACTGATGTCTGCAGTTGCAAGCGGCTTAAAATATCTTAAGGTCATGCTGTAGGAAGTACTTTTCACTGTTTCTAACAATAATATGTTTTAATATCACAACAGGTGTTACTGGATGAAATTCTTTTTAGACTAATCAATTTAATTCTCCAGTGCCTTTATTTAGATTGTATACAGACACAACCTAACACTAGATTTATAGCCAGTTCCTTCACTTAGATTGTAAACAGACACAACCTAACACTAGATTGTATACAGACACAACCTAACACTAGATTGTATACAGACACAACCTAACACTAGATTGTATACAGACACAACCTAACACTAGAATGTATACAGACACAACCTAACACTAGATTGTATACAGACACAACCTAACACTAGATTGTATACAGACACAACCTAACACTAGATCGTATACAGACACAACCTAACACTAGATTGTATACAGACACAACCTAACACTAGATTGTATACAGACACAACCTAACACTAGATTGTATACAGACACAACCTAACACTAGATTGTATACAGACACAACCTAACACTAGATCGTATACAGACACAACCTAACACTAGATTGTATACAGACACAACCTAACACTAGATTGTATACAGACACAACCTAACACTAGATTGTATACAGACACAACCTAACACTAGATTGTATACAGACACAACCTAACACTAGATTGTATACAGACACAACCTAACACAAGATTGTATACAGACACAACCTAACACTAGATTGTATACAGACACAACCTAACACTAGATTGTATACAGACACAACCTAACACTAGATTGTAAACAGACACAACCTAACATTAGATTGTATACAGACACAACCTAACACTAGATTGTATACAGACACAACCTAACACTAGATTGTATACAGACACAACCTAACACCAGATTCATAGATTCAAAATATTTTGGTTTTAGTGGGATAACTGCAACTAGTTCTTAAGCATTGTAGAATAGTTTTGCATAACTTGATATTAATGTTAGGAATGTTCAATTTTACACTTACATTAAAACTTTCTAATTTTAATTCTGACAGAAGTTTTACCCCACATCAGTAACTTGATGATAAAAGTCTAACGGTACAGTCATAAGGTCAAAGTAGCCTGCTTGTCACCAGCCAGTTCTTATAGCTCATGGTTGGTTTCCTCTATTGTAGGTACTCGCTATTGTTTTGTTCTTATAGCTCATGGTTGGTTTCCTCTATTGTAGGTACTCGCTATTGTTTTGTTCTTATAGCTCATGGTTGGTTTCCTCTATTGTAGGTACTCGCCATCGTTTTGTTCTTATAGCTCATGGTTGGTGTCCTCTATTGTAGGTACTCGCTATTGTTTTGTTCTTATAGCTCATGGTTGGTTTCCTCTATTGTAGGTACTCGCTATTGTTTTGTTCTTATAGCTCATGGTTGGTTTCCTCTATTGTAGGTACTCGCTATAGTTTTGTTATAGCTCATGGTTGGTTTCCTCTATTGTAGGTACTCGCTATCGTTTTGTTCTTATAGCTCATGGTTGGTTTCCTCTATTGTAGGTACTCGCTATTGTTTTGTTCTAATAGCTCATGGTTGGTTTCCTCTATTGTAGGTACTCGCTATAGTTTTGTTCTTATAGCTCATGGTTGGTTTCCTCTGTTGTAGGTACTTGCCATTGCTTTGACAGTTCTCATGATCAACAAATTAAACGCGGAAGACAAAAGAATTTATTAATTATTTTTTAGACTCCTTCCATATTTTTGTTATTTTATCTGTCACATTCCAGAGCAGGGCGTTTATCCTTGTTAACCAAAACCCTGCTTATCTTCATACAAACACTTTAACATTCCATTATTCTATGCGCACATCGTTTACCATTCATGTTAAATAATTTTAGTTTCCCATTTCATATATTTTGTAATCTAATCAAATAAATCATTTTACATTAATGCAACATAAAAGAAAAAGTATAGCGCTATCAGCTGCTGTGCTCCTTGAGTCAGGCTTGTTTATTTGACTGTTTACTATCCCCTAATTAATATCATGCTATCTCAGAGTCAATCGCCGGGATACATTTAAGTGGCTGGGAATAATCGAGAGGTATATACGTATATACATGTATATCTGCGGTTGGAGGTAATGGTAGGCATGATGTATGTTAGTAATAAGTGTACAGCATGGTCAGAAGGTAAGTGGACGTCAAGAGGTAGCTGGCGACTAAAAAGTGCACTGATGGTCTGGAAGCACTCTTCTGGTCAGGAGGTACCCTGGTGGTAATGAGGTACATCGGTGTTAGACTAACTTAATAACGTTTGTATTAGTTGATAATGTCGGCGTGTAACAAGAAGTAATTATTCATAGTTATCTGAGTAGTAAAACCTAAATGATATTCAATGATTATTTTGTTCCGGAGATATCTCTTGGCCCAGCTGCTATGTTGAACCAATCTCCACCTTGCTAAATTAGTTTTGGTATTGCCTATATCACACTCTCCTTAGCTCTGTTTTTTAATTGGTTATGCATCTAAATATTGATTTATAACAGACAGTAGTAGTATTAGGGGAGGGCAGTTTGTGACCAAATAGGCTTCACCAATCAAAAAGCCATATTTCAAGAATTTGCCAATCAGCATCGACTGGCTTCTGATAGGTCATTTTTGTCTCGAGTTTTGTGATTTGCTGAATAGTAAATAGTTTTCTGTTCTTTCATGAGACTATCTTTCTGAGCATTTTTCCTGATTGGTCAATGCTTTAAAATGAAACTATTTCCGCTTCAATTGGTTCATCCCTAAAACTGCAAGTACTTTCGCGTTGGAATAATTCTCATTTTTAATAGATGTTTTAAGGTAGGCTAATCCTAATCTATGCTTCAGGGTGGGCAGAACAACTCAGTATTAGAAAATAATGCATGTGAGGTCAGTTGCCGAGTCAATGAAATAAAAAGATGCGTTCTTGTAAAACTATTTTCCATTTTAATAAATACATAGGCAGAAACATAACATGGAACTACAGAAATAGTCTGATCATTGATGATCCAATAGTCACCACTTGAAACTGCTAAGTCTCATGGACAGAGCAGACATTTGGAAACTCTTTCGCGAAGCAAGCGGCAACATTGCCTCCCCACGTGCTAGGTAACCAGGTTAGAAAGGCAGCGTACCTGCAAAGATCTACCAACAGTTTGAACCCCTATTCTTATCTTTTCTCATGTATCACCATTTCGACAGTAGCTGGTAAGCGTCTATACTCAGAAAACAGGTGTCACAAAAACAAAATAAAACAACAAAATGTGTTTGCTCATCGCTGGCTTTAGTGCTGTGACTAACACGAATGTTATCACGGTCAAACAACTGCCTGTGCGTGCCTTCTGATACATACATGCATTGTTCAGGGTAAGGGTGAACAGTATGGCCCAACATGCAAAAGTATGGTGAGCTACAATCAACTAACGTGATAGTGAACTGCTAGGCTAATGCAAACTCGGATGTCCAAGATCAACATCAATCAACACAAAACCAAATAGAAGCGATTTTAATTACCTCATAGCAGCAGGGTCATAGTTTCCCACGACGCTTCCACTGTCATTGGTAATCAAAATTTCCCTACCTGGCCTCCACTTCCTCCTCCTATGACGAGTCACTTCCTCCAAACTGATCACCAGATGATCAGCTGTAGAAAGGGAAAATGGAAAAGCACAAGACAAAATGTGTGCGAAAAATACTAACGTAAAATCTACTATATAAACGGCAATCGTTGTGTGTGTGTCTACCTTATAAAGCGGTCTTTCCTTTTTTCGTTGTACAAATTTCGGTCGTACGAAGCCAACTGAATTAATATGAGTAAGTAGTTAAATTAAATTAGTAGTAAATATTGGTAGTGAATTAAATAAAATTTACTACTCATTAAATAATTTAATGAGTAAATTACATCTAATTAATATTTACTGCCAACGTGTACCGGGAAGGTCATGTGAACGTTTGTTTCTTGCGGCCACTGGAAAAAACGTTGTTCTCACTTACTAAACTTCTACATCGAAAAGGTTAGTACTTCTTATTCAATGTTGTATTGTCTATGAATTGCCACACATCCACTACTTAAAAACATTGGATTTGCCACTGTTCGTGATAGTAAACATGTTCATTTCCTTCCGCAGCTGACTTCCTTTTACTGTTTTTCCAGCTACAAGTACTACAGAACTACAGCTACTACAGAACTTGCACGGGCACTCGGAGAGTTGCGATAGGCGACGGTGAGAAGAAAGCGAGCAGCGTATATTACAAAAAAGCACACCATCTCATTCACTTTTAGAAACGCTTGAAGCAGTACAATGCCTCCCTAAAAGCCTACTGCCCAAACGCAAGAACAGATTGATTCTCGTAGAAAAAGAGACCGAATTCGCAAAGCAGCAGCTAGACGAGCAGAAACTGCAGAGCAATCACAGCTACACCTACAACGAAACAGAACTGCTACTGCAGCTGCTAGAAGTGCAGAAACTGCAAAGCAAACACAGCTACGCTTACAACGAAACAGAATAGTTACTGCATCTGCTAGAAGTGCAGTAACTGCAGAGCAAACACAGCTACACCTACAACGAAACAGAATAGCAGCTGCTAGAAGAGCAGAAACCGCTGAACAAACACATGTATATCGAGAGCAGACCAGAATAGATGCTGCAGCTGTTAGAAATGCAGAGAAGACTGCTGAGCCGACCCAGCAGTGACTCCCACGGCAAGATGCACTAACTACAGCAGCTGCTTGGCCGCCACAACCTACCAGGCGCCGTGCATGGGCAGAAAACTTCACACTTGACTACAATCCTGCAACACAGTATAGGCTCATCAGAAATTTTTTATGGGACTAATGTCTAAAAAATGTTCCAGATGTAATGCCTTACGTTGGAAAGACGAGAGGCCAGGCCTATTGTTGCAACAATGGGAAAGTTCGCCTACGACCACTCTCTGAGAATAGTCCACCTGTATTGACTCACTTATTCCAAGGCGAAAATCCTGATTCTGAACATCTTTTGGGGAAGATACAAAAGTATAACAGCTGTTTTCAAATGACATCATTTAGAGCTAAAACCATTGATGAGCCTATATTTAACCCAAATTTCATAGTTCAGAGTCAAGTCTACCATTTGATTGGATCCTTGCTTCTGATACCCGGGTGAGCAACCACAGTTCCTGCAAATCTATTTCATGGGTGACCAGCAGGCAGAGGCAGAACGTCGGTGTGGTATTGTTGAAGAAGTGCGATTAATCGTAATCCGTGAGCTGCAGGATGTTCTACACGAGCAAAATAAATATGTGCGTGATTTCAAAACTGCTCGGGAGAGGCTGCTTGAAAATACGGATGACTTGCGAATTGTCATTCATGCTGACAAACACCCTGTTGGAGAGCATGAAAGGAGATTCAATGCTCCTGTCATCGATGAAGTTGCCATTCAAATAGTTGGACACCAGTTTGAAAGGCGGGATATTGTTCTGCAGTTACGTAGCAATGAACTGCAGAGGATATCTGAGACGTACAGAGCATATGACGCCCTGCAGTATTCACTCATTTTTTGACGAGGTGATGATGGCTACAACTTTCAGCTGCAACAGACCGACATTCGCACAGGAGAGCCAGGTATACGAAAGGTTTCTGCTATGGATTTTTATGCTAGCAGACTGATGGTTCGTGATGGTAGCTTCAACTACATTCACAGGTGCCAAAAGGTGTTTTTGCAGTTTGCAGTTGACATGTACGCTAAAAGTGAAACTAAAAGACTTAGCTTTATCCACCACAATCAGACACAGCTAAGAGCTGATGACTACATCCACCTGCGTGATGCAGAGGCTGATGATCGCAATGCAAACTAACTAGGTCACATGGTGATTTTGCCTTAGTCTTTTACTGGTAGCCCGGGCTACATGCATGAGCGTACACAGGATGCCATGACATATGTGCGACATTACGGCAGACCAGACCTCTTCATCACATTTACCTGCAACAGCAAACGGGATGAGATTTCCAATGAATTGCTGCCTGGTCAGCAAAGCTATGACAGGCGTGATGTGGTTGCAAGAGTGTTTCACCTAAAACTAAAGCAACTAATGGATTACATTACCACAGGTGCAATATTTGGCGCTGTGCGATGCCATATGTACACCATTGAATGGCAAAAACGTGGACCCCCTCATGCACACATTCTAATTTGGTTATGCAATCGCATCAGGCCAGAACAGGTTGATTGTGTCATTTCTGCAGAAATACCAAATCGAGTGGAAGACCCTGAGCTATTCGAAATTGTCACTAAGCACATGGTACATGGTCCACGTGGCCAGATAAACTCCGGTTACCCTGCAAGAAAGACGGCACATGTACAAAGAAGTACCCTAAGGCTCTCATTAAAGACACAGTTACTGGCATAGATGGGTATTCATTGTATCGTCGTCGCTCCGCTGATGATGGAGGTTTCACCAAACAACACACATTGCGAGCTGCTGGAGAGGCCTACGACATCACTTTGGACAATAGATGGATAGTGCCTTACTGCCCTTTGCTGTGTAAAGTATTCAATGCACACATTAATGTGGAATTTTGCAACTCAGTGAAGTCCATCAAATACATTTGCAAATATGTCAATAAGGGTAGTGATCAAGTAGTGTTTGGTTTGGAAAGAGATGGAGCACAGGTTGATGAAATAGCTCGCTATGAGAGTGGAAAGTACATCAGTGCAAATGAAGCAATGTGGTGCATCTTCAGTCTCCCCATTCATGCACGACACCTGACTGTCCAGCATCTGAGTGTCCATCTCGAGAATGGCCAGAGAGTGTATTTCACTGAAGCAAATCTTCAGCAACAACTTCAAGAACCA
The DNA here is from genome assembly GCF_963576615.1 of Watersipora subatra. Lineage (NCBI taxonomy): Eukaryota > Metazoa > Bryozoa > Gymnolaemata > Cheilostomatida > Watersiporidae > Watersipora > Watersipora subatra. The sequence continues at coordinate 34,049,268 of NC_088708.1, read as the reverse complement.
CGTGACACTACCCTTACAGCCTTTTTCAAGCTTTGTACGCTTGATGATTTTGCCAGGATACTTCTCTACTGCCAATTTCCAGTCTATTACACCTTTGAGGCATACACAAAATGCTGGAAGAGACGAGTTCAAGGAGCTGCAGTGCCTTATCATCCTGGCATATATCGAACTGGTACCCTAGCATGGGTATACACTGTTCACCCCAACAATCGTGAATGTTTCTTTCTTCAAATCATGCTGCATCACGTGATTGGCCCAGTGTCCTTTCAGCATTTAAGAACTGTTGAAGGCCATGTCTGTGTCACTTTCCATGAAGCATGCAGGCGTTAGGGGCTATTGGAAGATGATGCACAGTGGAGGGAGGCCTTGGAAAAAGCTGCAACTGTACAGTCAGCTGCCCAACTGCGCATGTTGTTTGCTATTATATTGAGCACCTGCCAGCTTTCTTACCCTCTTCAGCTGTAGCAAGAGTTTAAGGAACATTTGGCTGAAGATATCCTGTTTCATGAGCGACAACTGCTTCAGGATCAACAACTGCAGCTCACAGATAGAATGTTCAATATTGCTCTTATATTTATTGAGGACCAAGTGCTTGAGGTCACAAACAACAACCTCTCAGTTTATGGACTTCCCAGGCCTGTTAGAGTGAAGCAACCTGTTGTGTGCAAGGAAATATTATGCGAAATGGCATATGCCCATGGAGAGCTCCGTCGCCATGTTGAAATCAATGAACCGCTGCTGCTGGAAAAGCAAAGAGCTGCATATCAAACCATTTTGGAGAAAATTGAACAAAGCAGTGACGGTATGGTGTTTCTTCACGCACCAGGTGGGACTGGCAAAACCTTCGTCACTAATCTTGTATTGGCAAAAGTACGAGAGTCTGGAAAAATTGCTTTGGCTGTAGCTTCATCTGGCATTGCAGCTACCTTACTCCCTGGTGGCCGCACTGCGCATGCAGCACTGAAACTGCCTTTTAATTTGGCCAGAACTGAGAATCCTGTGTGCAATATCAAAAAGAACAGCGGAACTGCCCAACTTCTGCAACGATATGTTCTTATTGTGTGGGATGAGTGCACGATGTCACATAAGCTCACATTTGAAGCTCTAAACCTTACACTGAAGGACTTGCATGAAAATAATAGACTTTTCGGTGAGGTAACTCTTTTGCTTTCTGAAGATTTCCGCCAAACATTGCCTGTCATACAAAGAAGCACACCCGCTGATGAGATAAATGCATGTATCAAATCATTATTTTTGTGGCTGTCTGTTGTGCAGCTGCATTTGACACGAAACATGCGTGCCGTTATTCTTGGCAACAAAACAAGTGCACATTTTGCTGCTGGACTGCTGCGTATTGGTGAAGGGCGTTTGCCAGTCAGTGCTGAGGATGGCTTGGTGTCACTTGATGGCTACGCCACTTTTGTGGATTCAACTGAGGAACTTCAGGAGAAGGTTTACCCTAATCTGCGACAGAGGGTCTAAGATGTTGATTGGTTATCTGAGCGAGCTATTCTTTGCTCTTAGAATGATGCAGCTGCTACCATAAACTCACAGCTTTTAGCCCAACTACCTGGCAATTCAAAAACCTTCACTTCCGTTGATACGTCGTTGACTGATGAAGCTGCTGTAGAATACACTGTGGATTTCTTAAACTCACTGGACTTGCCCAGACTTTCTGCTCAAAAATTGCAGCTAAAGATAGGAACACCAATCATGCTTCTTCGCAACCCCAATCCTCCAAAGTTGTGTAATGGCACTAGGCTAATTGTTATGCAAATGTTTTCACACGTAATTTAGGTCAAAATCATTTCAGCATCTAATAGAGGAGAATCTGTTTTTATTCCAAGGATCCCAATTATTCCAGCGGATCTACCATTTGAATTTAAAAGGATTCAGTTTCCCATCAGAGTCTGCTTCGCTATAACCATCAACAAGTCGCAAGGTTAGTCCCTCAAAGTAGCTGGTATCGACTTACTGTCACCTTGCTTTAGCTATGGCCATCTGTACGTTGCCTGCTCAAGAGTAGGCACAAGATGAAAACTGTTTGTTCATACACCCGACAGAAAAACAAAAAATGTTGTCTATCCACAAGTTTTGCGTTAATTAACATTGTATTATTGTTATGTCATGCTTGCATTAAATTAACATTATGTTATTGTTGTGCCATGCTATGTTCTTCATGTACTGCTATACCTACATATTATCCACATACAGCATTTTCTAACATATTTTTCAGTATATATATATATATATATTTTCATGCATTTGTTTTCCTTATTGTGTCTCATAAAAAGGCTATCATGTTGGCGTTACGTTTTATTATTGTAAGGTGCTAATGCTGTATCTGCCTTGACATCATTGTGTCTGTGCTGTTATACATGTAAATTTTACTGATAATAAATTTTATTAACACAACCACATTACTGCAGCACTGTTTGTACATACCATGCCAATACACAGGCTATAGACAACGAACTGGTGAGCCATGATTAGTGTTAGAAGTCTCCATTCGACGTAGAGGTGTAAAAGTCATGTATAGTGCATGTAGATGTTTCCATTCAATAAATGCTAGCGATAGCTCAGCAGTGCAATAGCAAAATATTTTGTAGAATTTCTTAAAACGTGCAAAATTTTTCAATACTGCCAGTTTGAACAACTTCAGTTTGTCTAGCAATGTCAATTTCATTATCAGTTTTCTGTACAAAAATAGGACAACTCCAATTTTAGTGGTTTGAGACTGATGCATTGTAGACTAGCTGTAAAACACATTGCAGATCTCCATTGTTCTCTCCAAAATGATTGACATGTATAACTGCATATGTGTATGCAGTCTGATCAGCCCAACAATTTCAGTAGACTGCATATTTGGAGTTGTTTTACAGTATGTAAGACAACTCTCAATACACCTCTTGCTGTACGTGAATTTGTTCCTGTTGATGGGTAATGTAGCTAGTAAAAAGTAAAACTACAATATATCAAAGTGAAGTCACTATTATGAATTCCACTGGTCTTGAATTTTGCTAGTCGACATTCGCAACTGACCGGATAACTCTGCGTTAGTAGTATAGAAGAGGGTAATTGGTGCAAACATTCCTAAGACCAATGAGGAGTAGCGGAATTGTAAGCAAGTGCGATTTGCTTTCCGGGAATGCAGAACCGCATTCTAAAAACTTTTTTCCTTCATTCTTAATAGTATTGGAGGTCCCCTATTGTACACGCATACTCAGTGGTATAGTTCGAGCGTTTTTTTGTACTTAGTACTAATTTTCATTCGTAATAAAACCTCCACAGTTTGAGTAGAGTAACCAGAGTTCCTTTTTTCACCATTGCAACAGAGCCAATTTTTCTCTGCAAGCTCTTTTTTATTGTTACTTCTTATCTTTTCCACTATAAAAACTTATGAATAGGAAGTAAATGTCACGGTGGATGAAGGATATCAAGAGTTGTCAAGGAAGCAAATGCTGGAATAATTTATTATAAAATAGGAGTAAAAGAGGAGGAGAGGGTTTGGAAGAAAATGAAGAAGAGAAAAAGAAAAAGGAGGAATTCGTGATAATTGTTGACTTCCAGAAAAAAGATGATGACAGCCAAACAGAAGCGAAAGAAACCAGTACGATCTCAGCAAAGACAATAAAATCGAAGATAGAAAAAATGTATCACATGATAGAGCTTGCCGAGGAGGACACCTGGAAGAGAATAGTTCATGCACAATGGCGGTGCGTAGGCAGAGACTTACTGCAGTACAAGGACACGTACAAGGACACCACAGGCAAAGTTCAGTTGCGAAACTCTGTGGAAATGGCAAAGAGGTCTGTCTCACGTACTGACTGCGGCACGGATTCTATTCATTTTTTCAGTTTGGTAATTACTCTCACCGCTCTTGCACTGAAAGGCAAGACAAAAACGGCTGTTGGTATTTTGAAAACTCTTGCCTTCGCCTTTTCCTCCTTCGCCTCCGATGTAAGCGGCTACAACCCCGTAACTGCCGCAGAGGGAATCTACGAAGTAAACATTTAAGAATGTACGGACAGTGGCACTTTTGAACGATAGTCGATATTTTAATACAGTTATCAGCAACCATAATGATTGAAGCTCCAACGAGCATGGGTAAGACAAATTGCTTTTTGATCTGATTTTTCTTTCCAAGACCATAGCGAATATATCACCTATCAAAATTATGTATTTTGACGATGTCTGGCAGGACGTTTTCAAGCGGCTTGCCAGCCAGGTACACTTCTACCATTGAGGGTGATCAGCATAGGGGAAGAAGAGTTCAAATCACATAAATTCAAGAACGCGCTCATGCTGTTGCTACAATGGCAATGCACCCTCAACATGGAAAGAACCACCTTGAAGAACCATCACTGCTAAAACCAAATGATACGTAAAGACAAAAGCACTAGAGAGCATTTAAGACTACCATTGAAAATCTGGTTGACGATGCATTTCGGTCTTATAAATTATTAATTCTATTAAAACAATCATTGACAGCAAATAATTTATATGACTATTTGAAAAGATTAGCCACTGTAAAGACACACCGAAAGTAATATAATTTTAAAAGACTGAAGACATGATCTGTAATAATAGTAAAATGTCAAAAACCTTCAACTAGCAGCAGAATCATTAGACTTTGTGCCAGAAGCTTGGATTGGATCAGCTTTCGCCTAGCTTTTACACAACTTTAACTGTCAAATATGGTTGATCATCATGCAATACTGTACCGTTAAAACTACAGTAAACTTTTTCATTTACTCACAAGACCAAACTAAGAATACAGTTGACATGTGTTTATTGCAAGTTGGTGACACTCTAATGGTCCAAAAAACAATCTGGGTCTGTTTCAGAATTTGCATAAACTGTTTAAAAATCGAGCCTCTAAAATTTTAGGTTTTGAGTCATCCACCCGTTTTTAATTTACTAGCGGTGATTAATGGACTGCTTTTCATAATACAAAAATGTAACAATGTGTTTTGCTATTATAAAAACTATTATAAAAATTATAAACTTTTTTCACAGTAACAGCTCCTGCTATCCTAGGAGCTCATAAATTATTACCTAAAATACTATATTTCACTTGATGTCTGTTTGAAAACAAACTAATTCTGAAACTATATGATTTAAGGTACTTGGATAAACTAATTGTACTTTCAAATATTCACTGTTTTGACAATTAAATATGTGTAATTGAACCATGAATTCAAGGAAGATAGACCATAAGAGCTTTGAGATATAGTTGTTACAGCATAATATGCGTTATTCACCATTTTACTCCTTATATTTACACACATAGCTCTCAATTTGAATATAGTGTAATATAACAACATCATTTATTGATAAGAACATTTTGGTGTCCAACATTTATTAATTAAAAAAATAGTTTTTTGATAAAATCAGAAATTATATTTCTATCAGAATTAAAATAGAAAGCTCAAATAAAATGACTATTTAATTCGTATAAACAAGCTTTAAACAAAAAATTAACAATTTGTTTCGCATTGCAGTGTTGTTAATCATTCATAATTCATAAGTTTATGACATTGATTGTAACATTTAAATGGTAGACTCCTACCACACAAACAAGTACATTTTAGCTAGTAGTAGCAGTCTGCTTTAATAGTGAAGTTCAACTTTCCTTGTAGGGAAGTCGTATTCCCATGTCTAGAATTCTCAAGTCATTTTTAGCCACATATGAGTACATATTACTATGGAAGATAAACATGTGCATGATTGCATAGCAGTGATATGACTCACTAGAACATTTGTATGCTGCTAGTGTCCTAGTAAATATCTGCTTATATCCTAATATAGCTCCTAGTATAGATCCTAGTATAGATGCTAGTATAGATGCTAGCATATATCCTACTATAGATCCTAGTATAGATCCTAGTATAGATCCTAGTATAGATCCTAGTATAGATGCTAGTATAGATGCTAGTATATATCCTACTATAGATCCTAGTATAGATCCTAGTATAGATCCTAGTATAGATCCTAGTATAGATCCTAGTATAGATCCTAGTATAGACCCTAGTATAGATCCTACTATAGATCTTAGTATAGATCCTAGTATAGATCCTAGTATACTATATGAAACCCTAGTATAGACCCTAGTATAGATCCTAGTATAGATCTGAGTATATATCCTAGTATTGAAGCAGGAGAGTACAAGTCTTATTAAAGTCTTACACATTTTCAGCTCAATTGTTGCTGAGTAGGTGCTAGTTTGTGAGTAGGCTGTTGCGCAGCCACCTTACCGTTGAAACTGGTGTACATTTAGTACACGAGTAGAGAGTGTCAAGATTACAGATCTATAGGCTTTTACATTTACGCTCCTCACTTTTTATAAAAAGATAACTCCGACACATTGATTTGCCTAAAATACTAGTAGCTGTCACGCATGTCAGTGAAATCATATACATTTTGTAGAGAAAATATAGTCTTGGCTGCTAGCCACAATGCTAGCGTATGACTTGTCAGATTGCTGCTGTAGGGTTAGACAACTCCTACAAGCTTTTTGTTTGGCAAAGAATCAAAACTGCAGATTGGATGAGACTAGGCGCTATGACTCTAGCAATGAGCTAGGCTGATCTAACTCTGCTAACAAAGCGATGGAAAATTTACACACGCGATGTAAAGCGTCGACTAGCATGAGAGCCTTTTATCGTATGGAAACGGATGCGCTCGCAAATAGATGAGTACTGCTTTGTATAAAATACAATGAAAAAAGAGCACGGTCAAGTAAACAAACGCTTGATGTTTCGGCAATACACAAACATATAGATTATAGAGCATACACATGAGAGAAAAACACAAATGTTAGTCCTATTTCCGCTACGCTATTTCACTAAACTCATAAACACATTGGTGTACTCGTAAACCTTAAGGTGTTTATGAGTACACCAATATATTTTTATTAGTACCCAATCAAAATGGAAATGTTGGGCTACAATTAATTTCTAGTAAATTAGTTACAAAAATTTTAAAAGTAGAATTTAGTTGGACACACAGAATTAGACATACTTTTCTCACAAAATTATAATGTTAAACCTGTATTTCAAATGATCTTTTAACAAACTTTAATCTTAAGAACCGTGTATATCGGTTAAGCAGCATTTCATCAGCAGTTCGTCTTGGAGCAATTTGCTTTGTCATCAGCTCTAAACAAGCCAAATGACGTGTCAACTCTTGGAACAGTTTGCATTAGCTGCTTATCAGCAAAATATGCAAACGCTATTGAGATTTGTGTTATCAGTAAGTTGGCTGCAGTATTAGGTTTCATGTAAAACCGACTTACTATCTGTAGTTAAACGAACAAACTGGTCACACACAAGTAATCATTGCGCTGAGCAGCCTCACAATTCACACTTTTTTGTTGTTCTACGCAGTTAGATGTGGCTGAATACAAGCTGAGGGCTCCTTAGACAAGGTGTCAACACAGTTTTGCTTCAATTGAATGATTGGTAATTGCTCTTGTTCCATCATTTGAGATATTTACACAAGTTGCAGGAGTTTTTTGTACAAAAACAGGCACTTAAGAGCAGCTAAAAACCTATTATAACCAAGACTATTAAACATGTAAGAAAAATGGATAGTGTAACAATAATAATAAAACATCTTGCGTCAGCACATTACTTGAAATAATACACAACAGATTAGCTAACCAGTATCAGTAAAGCAAAACATAAAATTAATAGTTTTAAGAATTTATTCAAGGAACCTCAATTAGTCGTGTCATTGAATATTATGACAGACACAAACCTTTTAATTTTGTCTGATTCCCTATCCGTGCTTAGTATGACTTGGCAAGGCTTGCTTTGCCACACGGAGACTGTCAACCATTTGCATCTACTCCTACTTTTTAAATGTATCTGCACTGAATATTGCTTAGAGACCCTTGCGCATTACATTCCTTCAATGTCTTTTCAATAGTAACTTACAATAGGAAGTCTCTATACCTAAAACCATGGTTTAATGATAATCTTTGTGAAAACAGTGCCAGCAATACCTCTTCGCACAGTTCAGCCCATGATGGCATCCTTGTATATGTTGGTATAATTAAACTATGATAGTTTATGTTCCGCAGAAGTTACAAAAATGTCTTAGGGCTAGCTATAAAACTCCAGTGTCAGAATTAAAAGTATGCGTGTCATGAAATATGTTGATTGCATTTGAGTTTGCAACATCATTGATGGAAGAAATGTGTCTATCATATCGATGCAAGTCTATCAATAACGATTCAATTTTTTGTGTAAAACTCAGCTTACAACAATACTATTTTGTTCATACAAATATTGAGTTGGTGGGTTTGGTTGTAGCAAAATAAGCTATGGCATTCATCAGTGAATCTTTTGTGTTATGATCCAGTCCCAGTGATTATGCCTGCAGGTTAAATCTACTATTTGTCTAGTTAGCGATCAATTCAACCTGGACTCCTGAATTACTAAAATTTTGCTCCTGATTCCTGCTTATATGCCCTCTACTGAATACAATGGCAACTAAAATGACTCAAAAGTCAAACCAGACAAGCTCTCATTAGAAATGCAATAATTGTATTTGGCAACAGACACCAAAAATAACTCCATCTTTATATAAGCAATACAATCACTTCACACAAAAACCAGACCAGCTAAGTCTGTTTACATAAAATTAACTGGAACACCAACTTATACCCTCCAAAGCATGGAGATGGCCTTCACCAAGCCCACATCATTGTAGTTGAAGTTCATGAGACAGGCAAATGCCAAAATAGATAAGACATAGGGAATGACCTTGGCCATGGTCGTCAGCACTGGGTGCCGTCGCTCTCCGGTGATGCTGGGATACCCGTGCATGTAGTCAGAAAAGATGGAAGCCATTCCCCTGAATAAGAATAAAGTGATTGGCATGCTAGGCTAAAGCAGGACAGCTGGGACTAGTTTGATAACTAGTCTAACTAAGGGCACTTTTGGATTCCCTCTGCATACTCCTTACATGTATGTATCCCCCTAGGTATACTCCCTATGTATACTCCCTATGTATACTCCCTATGTATACTCCTTAGGTATACTCCCTAGGTATACTCCCTAGGTATCCCCTAGGTATACTCCTATCATCCTATGTATCCCCCTAGGTATACTCCCTATGTATACTCCTTAGGCATACTCCCTAGGTATACTCCCTAGGTATCCCCTAGGTATACTCCTATCATCCTATGTATCCCCCTAGGTATACTCCCTAGGTATAATCCCTAGGTATCATCTAGGTATACTTCCTATGTATCACCCTATATATACTCTCTATGTATCCCCCTAGGTATACTCCCTAGATATACTCCCTAGGTATACTCCCTAGATATACTCCCTATGTATACTCCCTATGTATACTCCTTAGGTATACTCCCTATGTATACTTCCTAGGTATACCCCCTATGTATACCCCCTAGGCATACTCCCTAGGTATACTCCCTATGTATACCCCCTAGGTATATTCTCTAGTTATACTCCCTATGTATACTCCCTATGTATCCCCCTATGTATCCTTCTATGTATCACCCTGTGTATATTCCCTATGTATCCCCCTAGGCATACTCCTTAGGTATACTCCTTATGTATACCCCCTAGGTATACTCCCTAGGTATACTCCCTAGGTATACTCCCTAGGTATACTCCCTATGTATCCCCCTATGTATCCTTCTATGTATCACCCTACGTATACTCCCTATGTATCCCCCTAGGTATACTCCCTAGGTATACTCCCTAGGTATCCCCTAGGTATACTCCCCAGGTATACTCCCTAGGTATACTCCCTATGTATCCCCCTATGTATCCTTCTATGTATCACCCTACGTATACTCCCTATGTATCCCCCTAGGTATACTCCCTAGGTATACTTCCTATGTATAACACTCCCTAGGTATACTGCTTATGTATACTACTTATGTATCCCTCTAGTTATACTCCCTAGGTATACTCCCTATGTATCCCCTAGGTATACTCCCTACGTATACTCCCTAGGTATACCCCTTATGTATACTCCCTATGTATCCCCCTATGTATACTCCCTATGTATCCCTAGGTATACTCCCTATGTATCCCCTAGGTATACTCCCTACGTATACTCCTTATGTATCCCCCTAGGTATACTCCCTATGTATCCCCTAGGTATACCCCTTATGTATACCCACTATGTATACTCCCTATGTATCCCCCTAGGTATACCCCCTATGTATACTCCCTACGTATACTCCCTATGTATCCCCCTATGTATACTCCCTATGTATCCCCCTAGGTATACCCCTTATGTATACCCTTTATGTATACTCCCTACGGATACTCCCTATGTATCCCCCTCGGTATACCCCTTATGTATACCCACTAAGTATACTCCCTATGTATCCCCCTAGGTATACCCCCTATGTATACTCCCTACGTATACTCCCTATGTATCCCCCTATGTATACTCCCTATGTATCCCTCTAGGTATACCCCCTATGTGTACTCCCTACGTATATTCCCTATGTATCCCCTAGGTATACCCCCTATGTATACTCCCTATGTATACTCCCTATGTATACTCCCTATGTATCTCCCTAGGTATACCCCTTATGTATACCCCCTATGTATACTCCCTATGTATACTCCCTACGTATCCCCATGTATACTCCCTATGTATCACCATAGGTATACTCCCTACGTATACTCCAAAGGTAAAGTACAAAGCAAAAACTTAACATAAATTCTTTACACTAGGTAGAATTTACATAAAATAAAGGTGCGGCCACACGTAACAAATAATTCGTTAATCTGACCGAATTCACGAAATTCATAGAATTCAGATTTATTCGGCCGAATATCACAGAATTATCTGAGCTGTTCATGCACACCGAATTCGTCGATGAAACGCTTTTAATTGGCTAAACAAGTTATTAGCGAGCACGATTCTAGCAGCTTTGCAATTAGTATAGTCCAACACACGTATTATGACACACAATAAAAGTATGAGTGCAATTCAACATAGTACACACGATGCAACTGCACTGCTTAGGTTGCGCTATTGTTGATTAGTGAGCACGATTTTAGCAACTTTTAAAATTTATGTAGTCCGAAGTACATAACGCGACACGCAAGAAAATTATTACGGCAATTTATCATAGTAAATACGATGCAACTGACTTGATTGCGCTAAAGATGGCAACTCTTTCTACTACAAAACCTTTGCTGCTAACAAGAAAACTGTTACTATTAAAAAAGAAACGACTTGCAGCCATAGTGTCCAAACAATAAATACCAACAATAGCGCAACCTAAGCATTTGCATCGTGTGTACTATGTTGATTTGCACTCGTACTTTTATTGTGTGTTGTAATACGTGTTTTGGACTATACTAAATGCTAAAGCTGCTAAAATCGCGCTCGCTAATAACTTGTTTAGCCAATTAAAAGCGTTTCGTTGACGAATTCGGTGTGCATGTACAGTTCAGATAATTCTGTGATATTCAGCCAAATAAATCTGTGAATTTTGTGAATTCGTTCAGATTGAACGAATAATTTGTTACATGTGGCTATACCTTTAGCATTAATATACTGTATTCTGTACTAAGTAGGTAAAGCTCAAATCAGATGACCCCAGGAATGAACCAACCACCACACTGCTACCTTTTCCAACTAGGATTGTTCTTAGAAATACTATTAATCACATCACCACTTTTTGATGGAAGTCTGTGATAAGATCTGACCAATTGGAAAACAGGTAGACAAAACTAACAGCATTATACGACTACCAAGTCGTGGTCAAGCCTTGATGTCAATGTTTGTCAATTCGAATTAAATATGGATCTGATCCTTGCTATAAAAATGGAAAGCAATATGTGGATAAACTCCTCATGTGTGTAATGAAATGGACCAAACACAGCTACCCGATCACCTAGCTAGCTGTGTTTGTTTTCATCTAGTCAGCTACACAGCTCATCACCATGTAACTATTCTGTCACAAAAAAGTGTAAAGAGGAGATTGTCTCACCAGTGGGCGTGTAAAATGATAAATGAGGACAACGCTGTATCCATAGCAAATGATGGTTCCATCAGATAGGCAGCAGGTATTACAGCATATAGACTACCGGCGACAACTCTTTCCATCACCCAGCGACCGCCATGTGAGCCCTCAGCACTGACCACTGTTGGTGAACAGTTCAAATATGATCACTTAAATACAATCTAACATCACTATTCTATCATTTTGACATTCCAGAAAATATGCCAGTCGCTGTGATAACTCCTTCAACAATGAGTAGAAACAGTTTTGCTGAAAGGGAATATTCTTTTTAACGCATATGTTGAAACATAAGTACTGTAATAAAAGTGATAAACCTAACCAAGCGTAATTAAAGCTGAGCATCTAAATCAAATGCCACAGGCCAACTTCCCTAAGACAATATGGAGGAGGGGTGAGTCGGCCAACTTCCCTAAGACAATATGGGGAAGGGTGAGTCGGCCAACTTCCCTAAGACAATGTGGGGAAGGGTGAGTCGGCCAACTTCCCTAAGACAATATGGGGAAGGGTGAGTCGGCCAACTTCCCTAAGACAATATGGAGGAAGGGTGAGTCGGCCAACTTCCCTAAGACAATATGGGGAAGGGTGAGTCAGCCAACTTCCCTAAGACAATATGGGGGAAGGGTGAGTCTGCCAACTTCCCTAAGACAATATGGAGGAAGGGTGAGTCAGCCAACTTCCCTAAGACAATATGGGGGAAGGGTGAGTCGGCCAACTTCCCTAAGACAATATGGAGGAAGGGTGAGTCAGCCAACTTCCCTAAGACAATATGGAGGAAGGGTGAGTCAGCCGACTTCCCTAAGACAATATGGGGGAGGGTGAGTCGGCCAACTTCCCTAAGACAATATGGAGGAAGGGTGAGTCAGCCAACTTCCCTAAGACAATATGGAGGAAGGGTGAGTCAGCCTCAGCTTGAGGCAGCTCTTAGCAATTAGTAAGAAACAAAACCTAGAAGCTTCACTATTAGCATTATTAAAAACCAGCAGATGCATGACGAGGCGTCCGTGAGCATCAAAAATTTACATTACAGATATTTGGTACCAAAAGATTCACCATGCCTTACTATGCTGGGTTATGGGTGCAAAATATGTGAAAATGTGATTACAAGCTCTTAAAAGCTAAAACGCCTTAGATTGGAATCACTTTCCAAAACGGCTCAAATGGGACGTAATTGAACAAGATGGCTTCTGTTTACACTTTCATGCAATCTCATTCGTCGAAATATTTTCACAAATATACTTCACCCATTCAATAAAACCATGTCTATTGTTCTTACGCATTTATTTCATCATCATTGTAATGCTGTCACTTTGAGCACTGATATCTCAAAGCCTACCGTAAAAAATCGTTTAATTTTTTAACCTTAGCTTGAAGGAATGCATATCATCCTCTGATGAACATGCCGAGCCTGTTGGTCACCTGTGATAGACGAAAAATGCTGCAGAAATTATTCGCACTGTTTGGTAGGAAGTATGGGTCACATGATCAGATTACGACTAAACGATTAGACCAAGCCGAAACAAAACTGCAAAGTAGCGAGCATCTATATTTGATACACGCTTTTTAGTAAAACCCGAAGTGTTTGTCATAAACTAGTGCTACGAGAAGTTTCATATTGAGCCTTTTATTGGCCTTTCAATTCACGTGATAACATCACATGTCAAAACAATAACCAAAATGTTTGAGAACGTCATCAAAATAGGGTCCACACTACGACGTTTTCATGATGGCTGCAATTAACTGTTCGTTTTTGAGTTTTTAAGAGCTTGTAATCACATTTCCACATATTTTGTACATACAACACAGCATAGTAAGACATGGTGAATCTTTTGATACCAAATAACTGTAATGTGAATTTTGTTGCAAGTCAACCTTTAACATAAAAAATGACTAAAGGAATGATTGAGGGCACACAAACCCGTCAACGCTTAACCACCTAAATACGAATAAATGACTTCACCCAAAGCCAATTCCGAAGTCTACCATCTATAAAAATCGTTTTCATAATTGGTAGCCTGTAAAGCCATAGGTGGTTGTCTAGCAGGTCAAAATGGTGGTTGGGGTACATGAAGGAATAATTGATACCGATCGTCAAGAGGTATTTTGATAGTACTACAGTTGTCAGTGTGTACTGTAAGCTCTGCAACTCACCAGCCTCTTGTTGTCTCAAAGGGGTGAGATGTACACGTCTGTCCGGGACAATAAATGCATTCTGACTGGATGGTGATAAATTGCGCGGTATAAATATACTCCGCGACTCTGTCGTTAAAGTCTTTGTAAACCCTACAAAAAATACTTCAAGCTGACATACTGCAAAGCCAAACCATTCTAGAGAACGAGAACTTGTTCAAAGAAAGTGATAGCTGAGCATTTTACAAGTGTACAAAGTAAAAATTAACAGGGGTGCATAAATCTTACAATCTTAATCATTAGTAGAATTGACATCAACTAACATCATAGCAAGATCAAAGCTAAAGTGAAGCTTTTTATACATCCGATGCTCAATATAAAGTGAAAAATAATAAAAAGGAATAAGGACTTTTGAAGACAGGATGTCCTTTTTACGAAAATAATAATATAATGCATGAATCAGTTTGCAACAATGCGAATGCTTGTCAGCAAGGTTTAGTGCCATGACTTGGCTCAACTAGATTTTGGAGATGATTGCGATCTTGTCATTGTGTATTGGATGTTTATCATCGGCTTCAACAGCAGAAATGCATTACCATACAAGCTACCTACACTGCTCACGCTATTAGACAATTTCCCACTAGCTAGCAGCAACAAACCTTTGCTGATATTTTTTCCTTGCCATGAAAGTTCTAAAGTAAATTGAGAATGCCTAGCAGCAGCAAACACTTCATTTGCTAATTGATTTGCAGTTGCCTATGTTGCTATGGTTTTACAACATTAGACTGTCAGCAACTTTGAATAAATTGTTGCTGCTTAATTTAATGTACCTGGTTGCAGCCGCCGAGATAGTTTCATTAGCTGAAACGATTTAGATTGTCCAGAAGATGATAACTCCAGACTGTCAAAATACCTGTGCTTTTTTACATAGGCTACACAGTTCGGTTGTTGCAATGATTACAGTTAGTTTGGCAGAAGTATGCCATAACCAGTCTTATAACATAAATGTTGATGGCAAAAGCTTAGCAAGTCCTAGCTCAAAGGTGTTTGTATTAAATAAAGTTAAAAGCATAACTATCGATTAGAGTGCACTTCACTAATAAGAAATGCAATCCCAAGTGACCTGATCCATTGACCGTTATTTCAACAGCACTACTGCAACACTTTAAAGAAACAAATTAACTCTAACGCCAATTTTGGGCGCCAATGGGCAGGCACACCAGGCACATTTAGGATTCGCATTGCAAAGATGTAAGTTAAATATCATTCTTTTTTCATTCGCATAAAGAGCTTGCTAAGCTTTCTCAAACATGCTTTTGAAGTTGGCCGAACAACAGCAAAATGACAACATACCCTACAGGATGAATTTATTCGCGGAGTTATATTTCGCGAAAATTGCCATTTCATGCATATTCACGGATTAATTTATTCGCGTTTGAAAACTGTCACTTTCTATGAAGAGTTAACTCTATTACGTTTAGCAATAGAGTTAACCCTACGCATGCGCACATTGCGTGTTTCGTTTTCTATTTAGCTTACAACTACAAGTACGAGTCGATCGTGCTAAGCTATAAATTTTTTGCTGCGTTCAGAGGTTTTCACGAATATACACAGATTTGGAGGCCTTTGATGAACCAACAATTTGTGGTAAGTAATGAGTTTTTCACATTTACTAAATTAGTTGAATTTTACTTTGGTTCTTCGGTAAAACGCAATATTTATTTTTTCCATCCCTACCGCTTCATTATTTGTTTTAGTGTGAGAGAGAGATTTTTCATCATACACGGAAGCACAATGATTGCAAAGGTGGTAGATGTCATTCTTAGAAGATCACCAATCATTCAGGGAGGTCTTGAAATTGAGGTAGAAGTGACTGCAGCTGCTAACGAGGAGAATATATCTGTTTTAAAAAAGAACAAAAACGCCTTTACAAGCACAAATCTTTGGCCAACTGACAGAACTTTGCAATAGTAAGCCATGAGGAGAGTTCTGATGATAACTTCCTTACCAGTCATGTAGTAGCAAGAGAACCGCCTTTAACATTTACCCAAGACAGTGACAGAGCTGCTATTACCAAACTAGTCAGAGAGCACCATTACACGCTAGTATTCACTTATCAAGAGTACCAGTTTAATTTATTGCTAGACAACCGCCATATGGACTGAACTGTTTATATTTACTCCATTCATCGTTTGTAAAATTATATTTGTATTTGAAATATTTTATTTGTACACTCAAGTTTGTAATAAATTATAATATATCTATACATGAAATAAAATATATAATTTAATCATGTTTGCTGCAGCGATATCAAGGAGTTGTTGTCGATGAAGGGAGTCTAGGTTGACTGGTAGATTCTCTGCCAATATTCCTGCCTTGATGAATATTACTACTTGTCTCTAGTTTTCGTAATCGGAGTAGGTTGTTTCATTCTCAATCTGCAGTAAACACAAAAAAGAAAAAATAATAATAAGTGTTACGGAAGTACAAAAACAATAGCTGAAGTATTTAATGAAAGCGATTAGTTTTTAAACAAAAGAATTAACTAATGCAGTTAATTATGGAAAAACGTACCTGCACTGCTAATCAAATACATACCATAATGTCCAGATCAGAATCATGATTGTCCTCAACTTCGGTATAAGAGATTGATGGAAGTGATTTCAATGTAAAAAGACTAGGAGAGATTTTTTGCGATGACGAAGCCATGCCGAATAACTTGTGAAAACCTTGAATAATTTTGTAAAGTTTGCTGCAATGGCAATAAAACTCGATGCCCCGCGATGATTTTAAAGAAGTTTTGGAATTCGGTTACGGTTAGTACTTAAATTAAAAACTAGCCTAACGACTAGTTTTCAATTTGATGCAGTAGTTATTCTCCCTTGCGATTAAAAATAGAACTAATTATTCACGGAATTTAATAATTCGCGGAATTGACTGTTCGCGAAATCGCGAATTTTTATAACCAACGAATATTTTCATCCTGTAGGGTAATAAGAGCTCAGCACCTTCACACGAACAACCGAAGCATTATCTTTATGCTCATAATAACTTCCAAATATAAATATACTACCGAATGCCCGACATTGCTCGGGTAATAAAAGTCTTTGCACAAAAAATTTATTTTTATTTAACATATCACAACAGTTACCATTTTAACTGTGAAAGTTCATATCATGAGAAAAGTGTTTAGGGTAGTTCATATAAATTAAGAGAAAAAATAAAGCAACTGTAAAATTGTTTCTATGTAAATGTGAAATAATTAATAAGTAATGGCTACATAAAGTCTGTTTTGCTACAATTACAATGAAAAATTATTTGTATACAATTATATGATTTCAATTCGTTTCAGTGTTGGCATCATAAGGCGAAAATGTCATATAGAGTGGTATAGAAACCTATAGTGATTATCTAATGCAATCACCCCCAGATTAAAACTATCAAAATATTATATACATATCATATATTAAAAATTAGTAGCAAAATAATATGTTAATCACAGTAACTATAGTTACCTACAATAACTTTAGTGTTTCTAATTGTTATGATCTGCAATAAAATGTAACATTACAAAGGACTATGCGTAGTACATACCGTAGAAGTTTTTAACTTCAAAGACATAAAACATAAATATTGAATTTAACTTGAATGAATTTAGGTTACTAAACAAACACTTAAAGCTAAGCATTTTACTAAAATAAACTTCAACTTTGTTATCGGCTAAAATTTTATCGCTTATTTGCTTTCGGTTTTACTTTCACTATAACTTGGAACAAATAACACCGAACTGAGATGTAGAGCAAGCATTTTATCTCTTTCAGGCGTTGTAAGAAGGATTTTGGCGAATAGCATATCAACATCTTCGTTATTTCGATGAAATCAGCACACCGATTGCCAAATTTTAATTTTGACAATCGATAGCATGGAATTTTTTGTTGATATTGCATGGCGAAAAAGGTGAGAAAAAATGTTTGTCCTCATATGGCAAAGCCGAAGCCACATTGTGTTCCACATCGCAAGACGAAAAAAATCATATAACAGGGGCCATCGCAACTTGAGGGCCCACTGTATTAATTTTAATTGATAGTTTAGAGTGTGTAATCGCGAAAAAGATATACAGTATATAGTAAGAGCGATGGGAATTACAAGAACGACTTAGCCATGTGGTAACACGTGCTTGTTAGTAGACTTGCGATTTGATTGTCTAGAGTTCAAATCCAGCGCAGGGTGATTTTTCATTGCTAAAGTTATTTCGCTATAACTGGAAAGATGAACAACAAACACTGAAATTTACATATATATATAGACAATGCTCTAAAATACCATCTGTTAACTTCATCTATTATGCATAAAAGACGACGGCAACAATATTGTTTTTTTATTAATCAGCATTTATTACAGATCGAGGCACCTAAACCACCAGAGTAGCAGTGGGTCAGTCGGGCCCTCCGACAGGACAAATGTCAAGATGAAAAGGACTGGTCATTGATAGCTGGCTTCAATCGTTGCTTGTCTGTATGAAGAATGACTTTTGGTGACAAAAGGTGCAACACTGATTCCGAAATGTTTTCGCTGTGGCACTTGATTTGGCGACAAGATCGCAGCGAACTGAGATAAGGTGTCACACTGTTGGTAAGATGGCGGAATACATTAAAAACTACCAGTTGATGGTTCTTTTTGCTTTTACATAGTCAAGGCCAATCGATCTATTAGATGACTTTGGTGACCCTTGTGTCTGTCAGTCACTTTGAAGTTACTAACACGATCTGACTCATTGCTGCACACACTCTGCCTCTTCAGCTTGGGTGTCAGTGAGCATATCCCAAGATGCTACAGCACATTCTAGGTCGGCCTATCTAGCTGTTTGTAGGATTGAGATCTCACTGAAGAGCTGGTTGCAAACTTGAGCTTGCTTGCTGAGTTTGTGATGTGGAAAATATATTCTCTAAGCATGAACTGGTCATCAATTAGTGCCCTGAAATATGTGATGACAGCAAACTTTTGAGAATTTTAGTCTCATGGAGAAAACCAAAAACCACCAGAAAAAAATGTTTGGTGTTATTTGTCTAGTTCATATTTTCTTCCTTCATTGAATGCAAGAAAAACTAAAGCAGTTTCGAGAGTAGATAATATTTTGTCTAACGATATTTGACAAAATAACACATTATTGTGTAGTATTACTGTATTAGTGGCTATCGGTAGCAGGTGTTGGTATCGTAGCTATGGTTTGGTAGTAGTTTTGGTACTAATACAAAACAAAGTTTACTTTGTTCTCTTTCTTTGTCGTTACGTGAAGTAGAAACCGGCAATCGGGTACAGGGAAAGAAAATACTAAAATAGCCTACTAGATCTTTGTATGCCGCCTCCAAAATACCAGATCTTTTAATGTGCCTTTTAAACAGGTCATACTAAATTCCATTATATGACATTTTTGTGATTGCGTGATCAAAAAAAACGAAAAAGAAACAGCTATATACTGATCAAGCTTAGGAGATAGAACGTGGAAAGAATACCTTTTGTAAGCAATCTTGCTAAGGACGCCATTGTGCTTCTCGCTTACATAGACGCTTGGCCACCGGTACAATAAGAGAAATCGCTTCACAGTCTAGATTTTACCGCTGCAACAAAGTTACCGTACATATGCTGTAGCAAAGTTTTGGCATTAAATGTGGGCGATGAAATCGGGCAAAACCGTTACAAAGTTGTACGTGATTTTGCTAAACAATGACGGTAACAACATAGATCAATTACAATAGAAACAATTAAAATACGTGGACATTAACATGTAATTTCGTTATCAGCTCTATGGGCAAGCGATCCAGCATTGTTTGCATTACTAGACATCGACCCATTATTAATCATCAGGAACTGAAATAAATATCACAAACGCATGAGTTATGCCGTTCATATTTTTCATGAGTAAGCAACTCTATACAGGAATGGTTATACAAAATTTCAATGCCATATAATCTTAACATATCTACATATAAGTGTCTATATACAGTATATATATATATGTATATATATATATATATATATATATATATATATATATATATATATATATATATATATATATATATATATATGTATATATATGTATATATATATATATGTAAAGATTTGCCCAAAAAAAATATATATATGTATATATATATGTAAAGATTTGCCCAAAAATAGAGGCAATCTTTATGTTGTTAATTTGACCTGGTTTTTGGTAGTTGTCTTCTTTTAATTTGTGTGAGAATTAGTTAGCAAGGAAGTAAATAAGCAAGTTATCTTACACACACAAATCAATAATAATTTATTTAATTCCAAAATTAAACAATCTCAACCTTAAAAGCTATTAAAGGTTGCACAATGGCTGACACTCAAAATAAAACCAAAATACAGTAATACCTGGCTTCAAGAGAGAGAGTTGTGGAGACGTATAAGAACAATTCAAAAAGACTCCCTGATAAAGTGAAGGAGCCGTATATATATATAAAAATGTGAAGCCACAACTAATTAAGATTAAATGCTTAGGAAATGAGTTATACTAAAAATATACTAAAGTTCGGAAGTGCGAAATAGTTTTATGGTCAAGTTGGACCAAAACTCGGAAAACGGATAGCCAAGATGGGTAGAGTTATTTTACTTTGGTTAGATAATTTTGACATAGTCATGCAACCCTAAATGGAATATGTATATGTTCATACGAATTGTTAATGAAATGTCTTTTTAATGTCATTCTGTTGATGGAGGGTGTATCATTAAGTGTATTCTTGTTTAATAAAGCTATATAAATGTTCGGATGACTGTCAGGTCTTTAATTGAAATGCACTTGGTTTGTGCCAATTGTGGGAACTCCGATCATCGTGTGAGCTTTGATATGTGGGAACCTTACATATACATGTCAAACATGGATAACTCGAACTTCACGGGACCGAGCGAAAGTGTTTGAATTATCAGAGCGTCCAAGTTATCAGAGCACTGTCACAAGTCCATGTATTTACGTATTTATTAGTAGATACATGTACATAAACAAACTATAATATAAATCAAAAGCACAAATGGCTTGTTTCAAATTAAATGCTTCTAATGTAAAGTTTAAAACGTTTTTATCAAAAGGTATAGAGGTTTTTCTATCACTTGAGATTGGTTTGTTGTTTGAGGTGATGTTATTGCCAGGACGGTTTTTAGATTGACATTGGCAAAACTTGATCGTTGTTGAAATGCTCAAAAGAAAAGACATCTTTTTCTTTTGAGCGTTATACCCACGATCAATTTTGCCGATTTTTCTTGAAGTTTATGCAAAGATTACCTCACTTTACCTCGCTTCTAAAGGGCGATCGCTAAGCGGATGTTTGGTATAAATCAAATTTCACCAAACCTTTAGAAAAGTCGTTGACAAAAATATTTTGCCGATGGTGGTAATAACGACGCTTATAAATTACGAAAAGTTGAGGTTTACCTCTATGGATTGGAATAAAGTGATTTTCTAAAGCGATAACAACCGTTTCGGTAGCCGTTGAGCAAAAAACAGTTCGAGTTAACAGTGTTGAGTTTGAGTTATCTATAGCAATTTATCATTACGTGGGAACGGACCAAAGAAACCGTTTGAATTAACCATGTGTTCGAGTTATCAGTGGACGGGTTATCCATGTTTGACATGTATATATATAATACATGTAATATATATATATATAAATGTTTCCTCACCCCGGTTAACCCGTATGGGTGGTAGTTTCTGCTCTAACTCGGGTCTTCTACCAGAGACCTGGGAGTTTGAGCACTCGCCTCAAGATCTTAGCTGTTCCCAGTAGCGCACTTTTCTGCAACTCACCTGAGTTGATTGCTGTTGGTATTTGGCAAGCCACATTTTATGCGCCGGTGTTATTGCGCCCAGTGCCCCAATGACTACTGGGATTACAGTTGTTCTTACATCCCAGCATTTTTCAATCTTTTCTCCAAGAGGGAGATATTTCTCTACCTTTTCTTTTTCTTTGCTGTCTGTATTGTAGTCATTGGGTACTGCTATATCTATTATAGTAGCTCTCTTGTTCTCCTTGTCCACCACCACTATATCTGGTTGGTTTGCTAGGACATGCTTGTCAGTCCGGATGTAGAAGTCCCAGAGGATCTTAGCGTGATCATTTTCATTGACCTTACCAGGAGTTTCCCACCAGTGTTGTGGTTTATTAAGGCTATGCTCGTCACATAGACTTCTATACACAACACCTGCGACATGATTATGCCGCTCAGTGTATGCATTTCCTGCTAGCTGCTTGCATCCACTGATGATGTGTTGGTTGGTCTCAGGTGCATCTTTGCACAGTCTGCATCTAGGATCGTCTCTAGTGTGATAGATTTTTGTTTGGAGTTGCCTTGTTGGGAGCACTTGCTCCTGGGCTGCCATGATTAGCGACTCTGTAATGGCCGTTAGGTTTCCTTTGTTCAGCCACATACCGGTATAGGTCTGGTGAAGATCGCCAACCTTAGATATTTGTCGGTGGTAAGCACCATGAAGAGGTTTTGTGTGCCAGTCAATTTTCTCATCATCAGGGCGAAGGTCCATTGTAAGAGCAGCCGATTGAAATTCAGCTAGCAACTTATCTGAAGTGGCCATAGAGGCTGCATATGCTTTGATGCTTTGCTCTTCCTCCTTCACTGTCTGCTGTACACTTTTGAGTCCCCTACCGCCATCTTTCCTATCGAGATACAATCTAGTAGTATCAGATTTTGGGTGAAGTGCTCCATGCATGGTCAGTAGTTTACGAGTTGTTATATCTGTTTCTTTGATGACTTCCTCAGTCCACTTTATTATGCCTGCTGGATATGTTATTACTGACAGTGCGTAAGTATTTATTGCCATGACTTGGTTCTTGTTATTGAGCTGGCTCCGTAGGACCTGCCGAAGGCATTTCTTGTATTCGGTAATGGCTTTGTGACGTACCTCGGCTTCGTGGTTGATGTTGCTTTGCATAATCCCCAAGTACTTGTACCCTTCTTCTATATCTTTGATGGTACCATTTGGCATTCTTAGGCCATTTGTGAGCATAGAATGGTTTTTCTTAAGAATCAGCCTTCCACATTTCTCAATACCGAAGGTCATTCCGATGTCCTTGCTGTATACCTGAGTGAGGTGTATTAGCGAATCAATGTCCCTTTTTTTGTTAGCGTACAGCTTGATGTCATCCATGTAGAAGAGGTGGTTTATCTTGGTGCCACTCTTAAACTGGTACCCATAGTGAGTCTTCTCCAGCATATTGCTTAGAGGGTTTAGGCATATGCAGAAGAGCAGCGGTGATAAGGAGTCACCTTGATAGATGCCTTGCTTAATTTTTACACTCGCCAGCTTTTTGCCATTAGCCTCCAGCTCCGTCTTCCATTTGGTCATTGACATCTTGATGAATGCCACAAGAGCAGGGTGAACATTGTACATACTGAGACACTCAAGTATCCAAATATGGGAAATTGAGTCATAGGCCTTTTTGTAGTTGATCCAAGCCATGGCAAGATTGGTATGCCTTCTCCTGCTGTCTTGACAGATTGTCCGATCCACCAGTAACTGATGTTTGGCTCCTCGGGTGTTGCGTCCAATTCTTTTTTGAGCACTGGTCATATAGTGACTCATGTGTTCTTCCAGTTTGTCTGCAACTGGAAGAATATCTGAATGTCTGCAATATATATATATATATATATATATATATATATATATATATATATATATATATATATATACATGTATATAGATACATCATCATCTTAGCGGCCTGCCCATGCAACAATGACTGTCCTGATTTTGTTCTGATCAAACATCTCCAACCATCTTTATTCTTAGCTATTTCTTGCCAACCATTCTTGCCCATATCCAGCTTCTTCATATTTCTCTTCACGATGTCTTTGAATCGCAACCTGGGCCTCCCCTGGTTACGCTCTCCTTCACACAGCTGAGAATAGAGAAGTTGTTGAGGCAAGCGCTCATGATACATTCCCTTGACATGTCCAAGCCATTTAAGATTCATCTGTATTAGAATGGACTTGAGTGGTATTAAGCCTGCTTTTCTCAATACCTCAGCATTGGTGATCTTGTCCCTCTATGAGATACCCATGATTGATCGAAGATGTCGCATAACATATGTTTTCAACCTGTCAGATTGCATATAGAGTGCATTCCATAGAGTACAGTCCATGTCACAGCACTATACAGTAAGGCAGCCAACACAGTAGCTCAATTCACCAGGAACTTAACCTTGATTGGTACATAGTGGTTGTTCCAGAGTCTAGAACTCAAGTTTCCATACACCGAACTCGCATTTCCCAATCTCAATGAGATTTCATTATCCAGCCTAGCATTGTCAGCTGCAGTGCTTCCAAGGTCCTTGAGAGATTTACACTGTACCAAAGGTTCGCCATTTTTGGTAACTGAGCTCTGTTGGATTATTACTCCACTGAAAAACTTTGGTGGCTAAAAGAGACATTCTGTCTTCCTAATATTGATTTTTAGACTAAACTGTCTTGCAGTCACCGCAAATCTGTCGATTAGGGATTGTATAACATCATGTTAGAGATCTGTCAGGCCACTATTGTCTGCAAAAAGCAGATATCTCATTAGTTTTGTTGTTGTTTTGGTCTTTGATTTGAAGTTGGCAACATTAAACATATCTGCATCCTTTCTGGTCTGAATATAGACCTCCTGCGAGTTGTTCTTAAAGGCAACTTTAAGCATAGCGGACAGATAAAAAAAGAAGAGTGTCAGTGCAAGCACACACCCTTGTTTCACTCCAGTGCTTACTTCAAAATCACTAAAGACGGAATCGCCCAGAGCTACATTTGTCTGCATGCCTGTGTAGAAAGCCTTGATGATGCCAATAAATTTATCTGTGCAGCCAAACTTTTGAAGAGCCTGCTGAAGACCAACTCTAGACCTAGTGTCAAAAGCCTTACTGAAGTCAACAAATACAACATATAGTGGCATGTTTTGTTCAGTCCACTTCTGCACTTGCTTTCAACAGAAAATCATGTCAATTGTACTCCTCCCACTCCTAAAACCCCACTGAGATTTGGGTAGTACATTTAGGGTGATATTCGCGTTCAAGCAATTCAGTAGTATCTGAGAGAGAACTTTTTCAACGATGGATTAAAGGGATATTTTCCGGTAAGTTGTGTATCCCAGATACTGGTTGTGCAGATACCAGATCACCTGTGCATCCCAAATATTCTGTAGCACACTATAAACAATCTACTATTCTCTGCCCACCATTCTTCCATACCTCAGATGGTATACCATCCTTGCTTGGGGCTTTACTGTCCTACATCGAACCAATCGCCAGCATGAGTTCATTCATATACCTAGCAAATCATCCAATGATGATACAGTTATCTTCTGTACTATTTTATTCTTCACCGCCTCATGGAGATCTTCTGGTATGATCAGCGGCTGATTAAAGTGGTCCCCAAATTTTTTCAAAATTTCATCTTTTTCTTGTAGAACTGTCATTCCATTCTGATCCCGTAGTTGAACAAAACCTATTGGCTTTGGACCATAAGTTTCCCTCAAGCCAATGTAGAATGCTTTCATGTCTCTTCTATCAGCCGCATTTTGTAATTCCCTGGCCTTCTTGTCCTACCATCTTTCTGGTGTACTTGTGAATGCTCCTCTGTGATTCCGAGTATGTCTTTTTCCTTGATCTAATATTGCACTGGAGGGTAGCTGTCCTCGCCTTATTTCTTTTCTCAATTAACTACTTCAAATGTTCATCATGTTCATCAAACCAATCCTAATGATTACATTACTGTTTACCAATTACATTAGAAGCAGTTGCGTGTATAGCATCTTTCATGTCCTCCCACTTTTGTTCCAAATCACTATTTTTTGCATTCCAATGTTTAAGATTCTCATCTATTTCTCTGTTAAGTTGCTCCTTCACTATTTTGTTTCTCAGTGCACCTGTGTCTAACTTGTGCGGTGGCTTTGACACAGACATGCTGTGCTGCAATACCCTTCTCATCATCAACCTAGATCTTAGCATTACATGGTCTGTCCCACAGTCTCCTCTTCTCATAGCACGAGTATCCAGAACCTCGCTCACATCTCATTGCCTGACAATGATATAATCTAGAAAATGCCAGTGTTTAGACCTAGGGTGAATCCATGTATTTTTGTGTGCCTCCTTGTGCTTAAAAATGGAATTATTATCCCAAGGCTGTACTTCGAGCAGAGAGCTAATAATAACTCTCCATTGCTGCTGCCTTTGCCTACTCCATGACTACCAAGCACACCTTTCCACTTCGCAGTGTCTGATCCTGTCCTTGTATTGAAATCGCCAATCAATACTAATTTATTATCAGTTGAAACCTTACTGATCGTACTCCTCAGATCACTGTAAAACTGTTTCTTTGCTTCCTCAGTGTTTGTCATTGTTGGGGGATATACGCTTATGATGGTTGCACATAACCTCTTCTGTAATGGAAGTCTCATTATCATGATCCAGCCATGGACAGGTGTTGGATCATTTTTCATAATGGCAGCAATCTGTTTTTTAGAACAAATCCTACACCAGTTTCTATTCTTTCCATTTCTATCCTTCGACTCCATAAGAAGACATACACATGGTCTTCTAAACTATCATACCCTTCCACTCCATAAGAAGACATACACATGGTCTTCTAAACTATCATATCCTGGCAATCTTGTTTTGCTTAGTATATCTATACCATACCTGTCCATCTCCATGGCCACAAGTGCAGTCTGCTTCTCTGGGCGTCGTGACTCCGTCCTATCCATCAGCGTACGAACATTCCACTCCGCTACACATAGAACTACATCTCTTTCTTTCTTCCTCCCATTTCCTAGCACACTTTTCTCGGTCTGCCGGAATTAGAACAGATCAACGCAGACCTTGTTTGACCAGTCGGCATTCGAGCCAAAATGAGTTGATTTTTGAGAGACTATTTTATGAAAACTGCTTACAAAAGCTTTTACAGTGCTACTAGATTTTGCTGGACAAGTAATACACACTTGACAGTGATAAGGGTTACCAGTGGTATGGACAAGTAATACACACTTGACAGTGATAAGGGTTACCAGTGGTATGGACAAGTAATACACACTTGACAGTGATAAGGGTTACCAGTGGTATGGAAAAGTAATACACACTTGACAGTGATAAGGGTTACCAGTGGTATGGACAAGTAATACACACTTGACAGTGATAAGGGTTACCAGTGGTATGGACAAGTAATACACACTTGACAGTGATAAGGGTTACCAGTGGTATGGAAAAGCCAAGACAGACCTAACCCCTCCCCTGTTGCATGTGCCTCTCTTGTTGCTGTGCGTGTCACATCACACTGACTGGCATGGCCCACTACAGACCTAGGATGGATGTCAGGATGTCCAGTCTCACCCATCAAGCCCAAAGGCCTGATGGTCAGTTTAGTCACTAACCGCTCGACCCATGTGACAGGTTGTACCGGTTTTCATGGTTATCCGATAGCAGGCATAATCACTTAACCATTATATATATATATATATATATATATATATATATATATCCAGAAAATGCCAGTGTTTAGACCTTGGGTGAATCCATGTATTTTTGTGTGCCTCCTTGTGCTTAAAAATGGAATTATTATCACAAGGCTGAGAGATTTATAGATATATATGCATATATATATATATATATATATATATATATATATATATATATATATATATATATATATATATATATATATATATATATATATATATATATACATGTATATATATATATATATACATGCATATATATCTATAAATCTCAAAGTTTGTGTGTGTGTGTGTGTGCGTGCGTGCGTGCGTGTATGTGTGTGTGTATGTGTGTGTATGTGCGTGTGTATGTGTGTGTATGTATGCGTGCATGCGTGCGTGTGTGTGCATGCGTGCGTGTACACGCGCGTGCGTGCGCGTATGTGTGCATATGTGTGCGTATGTGTCTTTTGGTATCTCTGGCTATTGCTATTAAAATCTTGGACTTACAATCTCACATTGTGCTGGTTCGAACTCACGAAGACTGCAATCGCAGGTTTGTAATCCAATTGTCTAACCACGAGTCTACAAAAGATCTCACGATTCATAGCTCTTATTCATAACTGTATACACCCTTTTCCTTATTTCACAGGCTAAGTGATGTATTAATTGAAACTCTATTAACTCTATGAAACATGATGCTTTTTCATGTTTTCGTGAACTTCTATTTCCAGTTTTTCATAAGGTTCAATTACTAAATTGGTAAAGTCGAATACTTTTCACGCGGACGATTGTATCATCTCAAGTAGGAATAGCCTCTACATTTTCTCTCCGTTTGGTCAGACAAAGACAGTCTGATATCTCATTTTTACATTTGTACCAGTATCGAGAGGTAGCAGTATTGTCGTATTCAAAGTGTTGATGAATAGCTTCTGGTGGAACAGTAACCGTTTTTAAACACACACACCCACTTCTATCTAATGTTTGTTATTATTAATTCTACATATTCAGGATTTTTATTTTGTTTTCTCAGTTCGTATTTATTGTATCGTTACCGAATCATCTTTTGTTGTAATTGTTGCAAAACTGATTTAATTTAGCTATTACTCGCTAATTATTTCCCATTTATATCTAAGCCTTCTTGTAGTCGTTTTATTTGGTAAAATTTATGATATAAAGTTTAAAAGTTGTTTGACAAAATTTAAAAACCTTTACAGTTGTTTTTATTTTCTCTCTTAATTTATTTCAATTACACAAAACACTTTTCTCATGATATGTAGTTTGAAAGCTAGAATGGCAAATATTGTTCTATGTTAAATACAAATTAATTTTCTGTTCAAATATTTTTTTATTAGCCGGGCAACGCCGGGTTGTACAGCTATACCTATATATATATGCATACATGCTACAGACAGTACTGTTTCGGCTATTGAAGCCTCATCAGTGCGACTCAGAGCCAACAAGGGAGACAAATCCTATTGCCAATGAGAGGTGACTTCTTGCCATGAAACAAATGAGCTGCCTCACTGACTTCAAAAAAGTCAATAGGCTGACACCAGAGTGCTCAAATCACAAAGTTGATGAGCTATGCACAGAGGCTAATAAGGCCGCGCCTCTCACAGAGAGCTCAACCAAACCAAAGTAAACGAGCATATACTCATGCTACAGGCAGTACTATTTCGGCTATTGAAGCCTCATCAGTGCAGCTCATGGTAGGCAAGGGAGACAAATCCTATTGCCAATAAGAGTTGATTTTTTGCCATGAAGCAACTAAGTTGCCTCACAGACTTCAAAAAAGTCAATGGGCTGACACCAGAGTGCTCAAATCCCAAAAGTAATGAGCTATGCACGAAGGCTAATAGTGCAGTACCTCTTGTGCCACACCTCACATATATATACATGTACACATATTTATACGCTATATATATATATATATATATATATATATATATATATATATATATATATATATATATATATATATATATATACATATATATATATATATATATATATACATATTAATATGTATATATATATATTAGTATATGCTCCCTTACTTCGGTTTGGTTGAGCACTCTGTGAGAGGTGCGGCACTATTAGCCTTTGTGCAAAGCTCATCACTTTTGTGATTTGAGCACTCTGGTGCCAGCACATTGATTTTCTTAAAGTCTGTGAGGCAACCTAGTTGTTTCATGGCAGGAAATCAACTCTCATTGGTAATGGGATTTGTGTCCCTTGCCTAAGCTCTGAGCTGCACTGATGAGGCTTCAATAGCCGAAACAGTACTGTCTGTAGCATGAGTATATGCTCCCTTACTTCGGTTTGGTTGAGCACTCTGTGAGAGGTGCGGCACTATTAGCCTTTGTGCAAAGCTCATCACTTTTGTGATTTGAGCACTCTGGTGCCAGCACATTGATTTTCTTAAAGTCTGTGAGGCAACCTAGTTGTTTCATGGCAGGAAATCAACTCTCATTGGTAATGGGATTTGTGTCCCTTGCCTAAGCTCTGAGCTGCACTGATGAGGCTTCAATAGCCGAAACAGTACTGTCTGTAGCATGAGTACATATATATATATATATATATATATATATACATGTGTATATATGTGGTACATGTACCCATATATACTCATGCTACAGACAGTACTGATTCGGCTATTGAAGCCTAATCAGTGCTGCTCAGAGCCAGCAAGGAAGACAACTCCCATTGCCAATGAGAGTTGACTTCCTGCCATGAAACAACTAAAACTGTCTAAAAACCTTCTCTTGAGTCTTCCCTGTCTCCTATCTCTGGTCATTCCATGCCCAATACTAGTTTTCCTACATATTTGTTTGATTCCTCACAGACGCATATAGAGCGATAACTCTCCATCCCTCCTTAACACATGTTTGTACCCCCTTAGGCTCCACTTCCTCAATTTTTTCCTACTACTCTCAACCACCTGCTCTTCTCCTGATGTACTCATTTCTGATTTTATCCATTTAGTGACTCCCATAACAAATCTCAACTCTGCCTCCTCTAGCTCCTTTTTTTGTTTCTTTGTCATGGCCACTGTTTCTATATAACATACATGTAGCTGATCTTAATGCTACGCTGTATACTCTTTGTCATGGCCACTGTTTCTATATAACATACATGTAGCTGATCTTAATGCTACGCTGTATACTCTTTGTCATGGCCACTGTTTCTATATAACATACATGTAGCTGATCTTAATGCTACGCTGTATACTCTTTGTCATGGCCACTGTTTCTATATAACATACATGTAGCTGATCTTAATGCTACGCTGTATACTCTTTGTCATGGCCACTGTTTCTATATAACATACATGTAGCTGATCTTAATGCTACGCTGTATACTCTTTGTCATGGCCACTGTTTCTATATAACATACATGTAGCTGATCTTAATGCTACGCTGTATACTCTTTGTTTCAGCTTTGCTGACACTTTATTGCAGATAGCATAAAGCTCAGATACGTACCTATGATTAATAACATCAGATTTTGGGTAAATTCAAATGTTATAGTAGTTGTCTGCTCTGTTTCCTATTTTGGCTTTTTCCTGTTCGGGACCGCTACTGCAAATAGTCGAATTATTCGACAAATATTTTACGTCAGATGCACTTTTTGCTTCAACCCTAACAAGTCACCTTTTACGACATGCAGAGAATACAGCGAGTTTATTCTATCTAAAACCACACTCACAAGCCTAGCCCGTCTTGACAAACTGTTGTTTTTACGGAGTTGTCCTCCGTTGAGCTAGGCGAGCAAAACAACTGTTGTTTTGCTCGCGGGGACAACTCCGCAAAAAACAACAGTTTGTCAAGGCAGGCTATCACAAGCCCTACACTATCTATTATAGCAGTTGTCTGCTTTGCGACCACCAAAAATCGCGGCTTTCCAAATTCGTGCTCTGTTATTTCAGAGCGATGTATACATCGTTCAACACTATTTTAGCTGCGTCTATTTATAGCCAGTAGTAATACGACCTAACAACAAAGTTGGGATTAAAGGGTTATGATAAATTTAAGTGGTCACTAACTAGTCAAATTGGAAAGTACGTTTACATCGATATCGATTCAGGAAGGCAACAACAGTTGTTAGCTTGGAGACTATGAAAGAGAAGCAACCATAGAAGAATTGTTTTTATAAATCTTTACGGCTTCCCCGCAACGACGGTAAGTTGCCTCCGGCCTAATATTCACTCCGCGTCTATTCTCCAAGCAAGTAAGCGGCAACATGGCTACCGACAGACTATATGCTAATTTGAATATCCCGTAGTTCTTTCGCTATTGTTTCTTTTGTTTGCGTTTCTATAGCGTTTATTTGCTCTAAAACTATTATACGCGTATTGGTCACATTGTGATAATAGGTTTTCTTTTGACGCTATTGGTAGCAAGCTGGGGTTTAGTGATGGATAAACTGCTCTACTGAGTTTAAGCTAGTTTATTAACTCTCGAACACGGATTAGAAAAATACCTGAGAAGGTTATTCTATGAGAAAACTGGTAAGTTTTTTTTATTTAAACGATTTGAACCATTCAGTGATTTTCTAGGTATTGTAAATGTTGATATCAGACTAGAAAACTGCACATGATCATTTTGAAGAGTTTTCAAGTGGCTCTGGAATCTGGCTTGTTGGCTGATCATTGTGAACTAAATAAAAAAGTTGCTTGTAGGTTATTATACAATTAAATTTGCTAACGGAAAGAGAGCTTAATGGAGAAATGTCAAAAGTGTATTTATAAATAACTAACTTTTGTGTGCCTTTTTACATTATTTCAGATAACACACTGCTCATAGAAATGGGAAACTCAAACTCTCAGTTTAAAAGAAGCCGCTCTCAGTATGGCAGCACACGCAGTGTAGCTTTTAGTTTACCTCCTGTTTGGGGAAGACATAGCTACGCGTACAGCGAGCAGCTGAAACGGAGACGTGCCTCTATTGGGAATTCAACAATGAGCACTCCGCCTAAATCTATTTTGCGTAGTAGATCAGTGGGTGGATCAGAAAACTTAGCTACATCACAAGGAAGCTGGCATGCTAAGGATTCTTCACAGAGCTTACATTTACTTCATGATTCTGCTAGAAAATCAGCTAGCTATTCTGACATTCACCAGAAGACGCCTTCTGCTGGCCAACTGACACCTAACCAATTTAATGATATTTATCTAAATAATGATTTAAGAAGAGTTTTTCGGTCACAAGACAGAAGCAAATCTGTGGCCAATGTCAGTAACGATGTGCACTATGAATTGGATTCTGCTACTAGCTTAGATAGAAAGCTGTTAACTTTGAAAGCCCAACGAGCAACATTTGATTCGCCTACAGGTACAACCATGCTGATTGAGGAGAAAAAAAATGGTGCCATTGAAAAGCGAATTAAAAGTAGAAAATCCAAAAAAGCTCCGCAACCAATTCTCACTTCAATTCATTCTGACAATCTACCAATAGCAAAAACTGAAGGGCTGTACAAGAAAAAAGGGCTAGCACCACATCCTCCTCTACGTCAGAAAGCACGGTCATTGTCTTCTCTGACTTTGCAACACGATGAGCTGCCCTTCAGTAGCTATGGTGCCAAGCCACTGTTTCAAGAAATTGAGCATGAACTTGAAAGACGAAACATTCCTATTTCTTCTGTTGAAAAGCAAATTGACATACCCAAGCCTGATTACGATGGTCAGAGAGCCATGTCAACTGGGGTGTTGGTCATGCCTTCAGTGGAACCTGTGAAGCTTAGGAAAACAAAATCAAAAGCTCCACCAGTTCCTGCTAAACCAAAGCATAAATTAATTCAAGATATCTTGCCAATTAGCATTAAAGGTGAAGAGGCACTACTTGAGCATGATGTTGTAGTCCATGATCACGAAGACATGAGCTCTGATCCAAAGGCAGTAAAAACTGAATGTTCAACCGAACAAAAAATATCTGTGCCAAAAGTTGTTCGAGAAATAGCCATTCAGTGTGATGCTCCTGTAGATATAGCCATTCAGTGTACTGGCAATACTCTTAAACAAAAGTCAGATTCGTCAAACCCTGATCAAACTTCCCTTTCTGAACTACTGCATTTGTTTACCGAAGCACAAAAGGGTGGTGTACAAACTAGTAAAGAGAAAGGTGATACGGAATCTGTCTGTAGTAAAACAAGCTCTTGCGAGCGGAATGCCTCTCAACAAAAGGTCATTCCAATGAGCCAAGTTTTGGCCGATGTTCCTGAACCACCGCCGCTTCCAGATTTTGGGATCAAGTTGCTCCAACAACGTACTATTAAGGTCAATGCCCCTGTTAGCATGGCTCCAGGCATGTTAACAAATTTAGAGAAGGAAGACAACTCAAACAATATTCCACCAAGAAGCTTCTCTTCGTTTCAGGAGCAACTGATGAGTGCTTATGAAAAAATTGAACAAAAGCGCAAAAGTAAGCCTTCTGAAACGAAGTTGCATCTTTCTAATGCGAGGCATGAAAGTGTACATCCCCTAGATGTATTCCGTTACTCTGACACTATTTTAGGGATACAAACACCACAGGAAGCGGAGTCAGATTCCGGTCACGATGAGCCATCCGATAGCAGCAATTCTGTATCACATTCAGAGCAGACATCCAGTATTCCTGACTTTGTTTTGGCCGGTATTGTTACTGGGATACATGCTGGGTTAGACGAGCCTCGTGCCCATATTGAATCTCTGCCCGTAACTGAACAACCTGTGAAAAAAGACAAATCTAAATTTAATAGTATAAAAAGACTTAAAAAGTCAGTCAGGCATTTGATGTTGCCAAAACGACAAGCTTCCTTAGACGAAGAAATACCCAAGCCTCTTGAGGACCAACCTGTTATTTACTCTGACAGTAATTGGACATTATCAGGACGCTCTAGGTCAGCACGAACATCTATCACAGAGATTGCCTCATCCGTTTCTGCTGAAAAACTAGCTCCTAATATTGTAAACGCTGAGACATCCTCAGAATATCCTCCAGAATCACTAAAAAGGTGAGCTGTTGAACAGATTTTGTGTATACACACGTATTCAATGAAGCATTTGTTTGCTGTATACTTGTTTGTGCATATTCACACGAGGTAAAATAGTTAAGTACATATAGGTAAAGCATCTTTTACGTTGTATTAAACATCTTTAAATGTATTCACTAGTGCTAGCAAGTGTGTATCAGTTTTGCAATGTGGCTGTGAATCACTCATGGCTCAGCTCATGACATACATGTAGTTTACAGCCTACTCGCTTCGCTCTTTTCTACTCTGTACAATTGCTGCGACGGAACAACCTCACATTGTTCTGGAAGTTTAGCAATTGGAGCTGCGAGTCATTTTAGTCTTTCTTTAGCAGCTATTGATCCGAGAGTATTATGTATTGTTCAGTGAATGAATCCTTGAAGCAAATGAATGGCGATTATTACCTATATGTTGTTGGGAGAGGCCAGTAACAATTTTACGTTTTGTCCTAGTTACTAAGCTGGCCTGTAGATATGCCTCCTTCATATTCATGCTCATCAGCTGTTTTTATCTACGTGTAAGTTATCTACGTGTAAGGCCAGGTTTTTTAAAACACGAGAAATGTGTAAGTTTTTCTTAATATAGAAAATTTTTTACTGTTGTTTGTTTCGCAAATATCAAGTTTTGAAGACAAGCAAAGCTTTGCGTTATTAATGAAGGATACTACACATAGTCTCTGTATAAGTTTTACTGACATTTATCCCTAGGGCCTATGAAGGTGTTTGGTATCTTAACTATGCAAATTGCACAAAGACAGATTCACTAAAATATGTCAGCTTTAATTCATTAACATTTCGTTTAATTTAAAAAAGGAATTCAGCCTAGTCCATAATAATTGATGCAAGATATCAATTGTATTTTCATGCGTAATTGGTGTCATACATACACTAATATAGGAAATTAATGCTTTGCTCAAACTATCAGCCAATTGCAAACAGAGGCAGCGCTGTAGTATTCCGGATGTTGATTCAAAGAAGCTTATAGAGGGTCACGACAGCAAATTAGAAGCGTGATTAACAAATGCAAAGGTTTATGCGATTAAAGTAGTTAAAGATATAAGTCCACTATTCATATATGTCACTCCTTACTCCGGTAATCTGTGCGTGAACCACTTAATGCGTAACAAGAGATTTTAGTGCATTCATTCTACTTGAGTAATGCGCACTCATCAGTAAAGCGAGCTCCTTCGCTAACTTTTAACACTATCCTATTATTGTTTGCGCTAATGTGGTTGACTACTTCTTTTAGTTCTTCACGCTTGAAACATACGAATATGAAGTCGTTCTCTCTTCTCACACCGATGAGCTACCCTGGCACAAAACCACA
The DNA here is from genome assembly GCF_963576615.1 of Watersipora subatra. Lineage (NCBI taxonomy): Eukaryota > Metazoa > Bryozoa > Gymnolaemata > Cheilostomatida > Watersiporidae > Watersipora > Watersipora subatra. The sequence goes on along the minus strand of NC_088708.1, from coordinate 34,013,279 downwards.
CCAAACCATTCCTACCAAACAGAAGTCCCCTGTTAGTCAAATCCATAGTTTAGCTGATGTACCGTAAGTAATCCATATTTTGTAAGAAATCTGCTGACTCTATGCTTAATAGCTGACTATGCTATAGTTTCTATGCTTTCACTCTTTTAATAGCCATAATGAAGACAAGAGGGCTAGCCATGAAAGAAATGATTTTCATTTTGCGCGTTAGATGTGTGGCTACCTGGTAATCTACTACTGGCAATGAGCCAGTAATAAAAAAGTCACATGACCATCAATTAGTCCACCTGATTTTGATGTGTAATACATTTCTCTGTTTAGTCTTGCATATGAAGTAATTACCAATATAGTTTTAATTGGTCAGTCAATATCTTACCGGAGGTAAAAAACAGTATATTATGGAACTGGATGTGGTAGTTGTCTCCCTTGATATAAAGCCCAGCAAACTCATTAAATGACTGTAGGCAGTTTCCTCAGGCAAGCAGATAAAGAATGGTTAGAAAAATATGTACAACTGCTGCAGCTGTAGTTACATGCTCTATTTCACATCTTGTGTGGTGCTATTTCACATTTTGTGTGATGCTATTTCACATATTGTGTGGTGCTATTTCACATATTGTGTGGTGCTATTTCACCTCTTGTGTGGTGCTATTTCACATCTTGTGTGATGCTATTTCATCTCTTGTGTGGTGTTATTTCACATCTTGTGTGGTGCTATTTTACATCTTGTGTGGTGCTATTTCACATCTTGTGTGGTGCTATTTCACATCTTGTGTGGTGCTATTTCACCTCTTGTGTGGTGCTATTTCACCTCTTGTGTGGTGCTTTCCCCAAGCGTTCTACAAATATTATGATTTTACTTATGACTAGGACTCTGTTTAACTTAGATGTATAGTGAATGGACTAATATTGAATGGCTTCATATTTGTGTTGACTTGCAGGTTGTGATCACAGGAAGACCACCCAATACTCTCAACTTGAACAATCATTATGCAAACTCATATGTATGAATGAGTTTATGGCAGTTCGTGGCATTCTTTACCCTAACAAATATTCTATTTTCATAACATTAAGTTTTAATATACATAAAATTTTCTAATATTTGAGTCGTGCCTCTCAACCTACTCTTCAGAAATACTCATACCCAAGCATTTTATTATTGTGTGATGTTCGTTTTTTTTTCAAAACTCTGTGATCTACTGTAAATATTCTTGCAAACCTTTACCTGTTCATCTTTTCAGAAAACCACAAATGAATTTTCAAGGCTTTGTTTGCTAAAGCCTCTTCCATTGTCGCATTATCACATAGGCATAATTAAATGGTATTGATTCTGTTTATGAAGTTGGCTAGCTTACACCTGGGTGACAGCCATGTTTGCAAATAACTCTGTATCGGTAATATCTATAGAATTCTTGCTGCATTCATTGTACAATCTCCATGACTGTCAATCACTTACAAGCAACCAAAACACTGATATGTAAGCATGAATGTATTTGAATATACGTTTTGAATAAACTCTGTATGCCATACAAAATGTTCCTTGATGTATAAAGTTTAGATGATTGGCTAGGCTCTATTTTAAGCAAAGTCTATTTCAATCCCAGCGTTGGTGCTTGTCAAAAATCCATAAAAAAACAAGTAGACAAAATCAATAAGACACAAGAGAAATCCAATTTTGAGCAATCAGATGCAAGAGATAAAAAAGTATGTAAACTGCAGCTGTATATAAACTACTAATATACGACTTGTACTATTATACATTATTGAGCTTTTGAAGCTTTGTAAAAAATTTCATGTTGAACATGTGAAAAGTGCTAAGACATAACCTGAGCTGCCTTTTGCTTTGTGGGCGCTGACTGAAGTTTTAAATCGGCCAATAGATTCATTTCCTCTGTATATGTTCGCAACTTCAAGCTGTGATCAGAACAGAGTGGATGGTTTTTAGCAATACTTTGTTGGCTCGTCCATTTCTTAATCTGACTTTTGTCAGCTGTAGGTTTTAGGCCATCTTTTGGGTACATAAGCATAGGCACAATACTAGTTTCGGTAGCTGTCGTTGTCAGCCCATGATGACCTTTAGTTCTTGTTCTCAGTTTTTTTGCTGTTTTTACTCTCCAACAATCTGCTGACTTGGATCTTGGTGTACCCGCTGATTGAACTCTGAGCATTTGAGCACTTTGTGCTCTTTGCTCGGCTGTTGCAGCAGATGCCACTCTATCCATACTTTTTCCTGAATGGGATGTTCTTCCTGCCGATGTCTGTCCACTTCTCACACTTCTACCATCATCCACGATAGCGTGGTCTGCAAGAAACTCTGCCAAACCTTCGGAAATGTCCACTTTTGTTTTGATATCAATACTGGATGGAGAAGACTTAGGCCGATATCTTAGTATCGGTTTGCATGTCAAATTCTTTTTCTGCTTATTTGGAAACTCTTGATTGTTTGAGTGTTCAAAAGGATATGTAGACGCAACTTGATTTTTTAGTGCTGAAATGGTAAGGTAGATAAAATCCGGGGTTTGGGTTTCACTTCTAATTTGTTTTTTGAGCAATGTTTTCATCTCGTTTAGTGATGGATCTGAACATTTTGGTATTTCTGGATGTTCAAATGCCCAAGATACTCGCCTCTTTTCTAGACTTGTGGCTGGAACTTCATTGTCATCATCATCATCTATTCTATCAGGTAGAATTGACATAGACACCGATTGTTTTACTTTTGGTGCCGTAGATGTCGGAATTAATTCGGGCTCTTCTTTCAATGTTAAATGCTTACTTTGCGGTGGTTCAGCTTCACAGTTAGCTTGAGATCCTGTAACACAAAAATACAGTCTATGTAAGGAGTAGGTGGTGTGGATATTTTTGCCCATTGCAACTCGGCGGATCTTTGTATACCGCCTACCATATGATTTTCTTACAAAACAGATTTCACGATTCGACATCTTTGTACCTTCGTGGGCAAAGCCATTGAGAATGGTGCAGGTAACACTCAAGACATTTCATGCCTCAGCTTTTGATTTGATGTAAATTTCGCATTAGCTATCTATTCATGGTATAATCGATAGGAATCTTTGTCGAAAGCATAGGACAATACAAGAGAGCAATATATAGAAGCAGTATCAGTGTTGGATATCTATTATAGCACCCCTTTGATCATAATGTTTACACAATTCTAAGACAACATAGCAATACGCGTCTTTTACAAAGATGTCTGCTGCTACATTGTATATGAGTAGATGGGAAACAAGGGCATTAAATACAGTGAGATGATGTTCTACGCATTGCTTGCGCTTCACTAATGTTACAGCCAAACCTCAGCTAGCCATATATGCTACAACCTCATTACTGATATACGTGCAAGGCAGCCTATCTTTAGTGAGTGTAAATGTAAAGGCTCAAAGGCTTCACAGCTCTCTTTAGCAGACCAGTTATTAATACTGGAGCTACATCTACTGCGTATTATAAACTCTCTCTGACCTTGGTTAAAAGCACTTCGAGCAGAATGGGCGGATGTCATCCGCTTGAATCTAGGCTTATTGGTCTTGGATATGAGTCGCTCGTCAGCGGAGTCAGCATGAGCCATGCGCTGAGCCCGGATGTACGGGTAAGAGTAGACCTTGAGTGGTGCCCCGGCATACTTGTTGTTATCGACAAGGGAGACAACTTTGTCCGTCTCCTGGCTGTAGTCCCACTCGATGCTCTCAAATGTTAGCATGAGTACATTAGATTTGGTATTGATTGTCATTCTGTAATGGAGAAACGCATACGTATATGTTCCCATTTGAGATCTTAAGGCTTTGCTACTATTTGAATGTTTTACAATTTGTGTATAAGTAAAAAATCAAAAAAAATTTTTTTGTTGATATTACTGTGAGTAAATGGTTACAAAAGCAATCTACAGACTATTATGCTGATAGGATCAAGATACGGGTATCAAGCTGGCAAATATGTCGACTTGTCTGGCCGATCTGTCGATTGGTCTGGCAGATATGTCGACTTGACTGGCAGATATGTCGAAAAATAAAATATAGTATCTAGCTAAACTACAACTTAACTTTTAGTAAAATTATCTTTACTTATCGAATCGCTCTCATACATGCATCTCTTTCAGTGCATAACATACTGATATCCTATAGTGTATAACATACTGATCTCCTATAGTGTATAACATACATGCATCTCTTTCAGTGCATAACATACTGATCTCCTATAGTGTATAACATACTGATCTCCTATAGTGTATAACATACTGATCTCCTATAGTGTATAACATACTGATCTCCTATAGTGTATAACATACATGCATCTCTTTCAGTGCATAACATACTGATCTCCTATAGTGTATAACATACTGATCTCCTATAGTGTATAACATACATGCATCTCTTTCAGTGCATAACATACTGATCTCCTATAGTGTATAACATACTGATCTCCTATAGTGTATAACATACTGATCTCCTATAGTGTATAACATACTGATCTCCTATAGTGTATAACATACTGATCTCCTATAGTGTATAACATACATGCATCTCTTTCAGTGCATAACATACTGATCTCCTATAGTGTATAACATACTGATCTCCTATAGTGTATAACATACTGATATCCTATAGTGTATAACATACTGATCTCCTATAGTGTATAACATACTGATCTCCTATAGTGTATAACATACTGATCTCCTATAGTGTATAACATACTGATCTCCTATAGTGTATAACATACTGATATCCTATAGTGTATAACATACTGATCTCCTATAGTGTATACCATACTGATATCCTATAGTGTATAACATACTGATCTCCTATAGTGTATAACATACTGATCTCCTATAGTGTATAACATACCGATCTCCTATAGTGTATAACATACTGATCTCCAATAGTTTATAACATACTGATATCCTATAGTGTATAACATACTGATCTCCTATAGTGTATACCATACTGATATCCTATAGTGCATAACATACTGATCTCCTATAGTGTATAACATACTGATCTCCTATAGTGTATAACATACTGATCTCCTATAGTGCATAACATACCGATCTCCTATAGTGTATAACATACCGATCTCCTATAGTGTATAACATACCGATCTCTTATAGTGTATAACATACTGATCTCCTATAGTGTATAACATACTGATCTCCTATAGTGTATAACATACTGATCTCCTATAGTGCATAACATACCGATATCCTATAGTGTATAACATACCGATCTCCTATAGTGTATAACATACCGATCTCTTATAGTGCATAACATACCGATCTCCTATAGTGTATAACATACCGATCTCCTATAGTGTATAACATACTGATCTCCTATAGTGTATAACATACTGATCTCTTATAGCACATACCATACTGGTATCTTATAGCACATACCATACTATAGATCTACCTATACTATACATATCATATGTATTATAGTGGGGGAGAGCCGGGCGTTGGGACAAAATCAGCATTTTTTGACATTTTATGTGCCATTATAAAGCTACTTTTGTAATTCTTTGAGATAAAAGGGCGGCATACGTTGCACACCTTGTATGCACACAATTGTATGCATTATACAATGTAACTTTTTTGTCCTACCGTGCCCTGACCCTAGGGTACATTGGGACATGTATCTGGTTAACTGGGACTATATAAACAAAAAGCAATTATAATGCATAGTAACACCCATTTAAATTCTATTGAATATGGGATAGTTTACAGATTGTTATACATTGTATTATGATGACTAATTACTTTGTAAACTGATAGTTCAACACGGTGATTAGCAAAAAACTCCTTGCATCATTTTGCAAATAGTTGTATTGTCAGATTACATGTCAACAGATACGTTCACTGCAAGTCATGCGCTCAGCCACTCGTTTAGTAACACCAGCCAATAGTAGCACCAGCCAATAGTAGCACCAGCCAATAGTAGCACCAGCCAATAGTAACACCAGCCAATAGTAGCACCAGCCAATAGTAGCACCAGCCAATAGTAACACCAGCCAATGGTAGCACCAGCAAATAGTAACACCAGCCAATAGTAACACCAGCCAATAGTAGCACCAGCCAATAGTAACACCAGCCAATGGTAGCACCAGCCAATATTAGCACCAGCCAATATTAGCACCAGCCAATAGTAGCACCAGCCAATAGTAGTACCAGCCAATAGTAACACCAGCCAATAGTAACACCAGCCAATAGTAATACCAGCCAATAGTAACACCAGCCAATAGTAACACCAGCCAATAGTAATACCAGCCAATGGTAGCACCAGCCAATAGTAGCACCAGCCAATGGTAGCACCAGCCAATAGTAGCACCAGCTAATAGTAGCACCTATTTTAACCATGTTTTGGCTAGCTCTACAATACAAATAGTTGTCATAAAATCAGTGGGGTGCATTGGGACATGTCTCAATGCACCCTAAAGTGAGTTTTAACAAAATAAGTTATTTTTAATGTTAAATCTTGTTTCTGATAACAAAGACATTTACATCAATAGCTTACACTTTTTAATGTATTTGAGTAAAACCTTATTTAATTGTATTACACACTCATGCCAAAATAATAATATTATTTGCAAGATCCTAATTTACCTTTACCTATGAAAACAATCTTTTAACTGACCAAAGTTTTAAGATTTCTCCTAGAAGCTAGAGAAGAAAATGGCTACTCAGTAATGTAGTTTCCGGCCATGACTCATTTTGGGAGCAAACAACTCAATTAATCTAGCTATAATGCGCGTGTTCCAATGCACCCCGCTCTCCCCTATATGTCTTACCTATCTCCTATAGTGTATATGCTGAGGACCGGGTCACTCTGACTGTTTCCGCGCATTATCCTGCAGCACTGTCCATTTACCATGTTCCAGATTCTGACTCTCCCATCTTCAGCTCCAGTTATTACTCGTAGGTAAAGAAATTCCATGCATAACACAGGGCTACAAATATGAAACAGGAGTCTAATCTATATGTGTAAAATTATATTATAAAAACATATTGAGCTCTGAACAAGACTAACCGAAGTCTGCTGAATTAGCACAGGCCTACAATGAGAATAAATCTATAACGATGGAAGTCCTTCAGCAGATCTAATATGTTATGATAAAAAGGCTAAATAATGCTGCCCCAAATGCTGAAAAAAATGATCATTCAAGTCGCAGACCAAGATAATAGAATAACAGACCTGGGCAATAAGAATATCATTTTTATGATCGCGTAATGTTATTGTGTAACAGTGAGCTGATGAAAACCAGGCATTAATGGCAACTGCAGTTCATGGATTGACCATTCCTGTAAGATTACCTGAGTAGAAGTACACATTGTTTTTACAGTATTAAAAATGAAGACAACTTATAATCCCATAAACTTTTAATCATTAATACATGCAATAAAGTAATGTAGGTTAATACAAGTTGTCTTCTCTTTTTCCTGCAAGTAGAAACAACTTCTTTTTTAAGGATTTCATGCGCTAGTAGTACAAACATTGGACTTCAGATATATTACTATTATTAAGGAGTGATATAAATATTTCTTTAGCAATTTCAATGAACAAACTTGTCACACTTTTATGGCAGACGATTTACAATAAAAATATCAACATACACACTTTCATCTCTAGTATCTATTGACGTCCCATATTCCAAATTGTTGGCTGTCTGGAAGAATCTACTCATGCTAACCATATGCTTTACTGTCATTTCACTATGCTGCCTAATGTTGCTGCTTTATGAATAAAAATAAAAACTTGAGAAAATCAGACCATACAAAAAAATTATTCTAATAACTTCAGCGTATTTGCTTTCTTGTGCCAATAAATCCTAATAAATATAACAAGAATTACATTTCTTCGTAAAAAAAAACAAAAAATAGTGGTAACAACTCCTGTAAGTTACACTGAAAATGTCAAAAACTCTGAAATTAAAAACATGAATCATCTGAAAGAAGACATGCCAGGAAACTTTGAGAATCCTTCCTTGAAACTCGTCTGTTGCAACTCGTCTGTCGATTAAATAGCTTCAAGCAGACATAGAATTGGGTCAATTTCACCCAATATTTTCGTAAAAGCAGCAATTTTAGAAAATTTTTAACAGCAACAAAAACCAAACCACCATTATACCATGTAGAAGAGCCAAAGCTAAAAATTGAATATTGAAGTAGGACTATAGAACTGCATGTCAATAGGTACTGCCTGTCGATAGGAACTACATGTGGATAGGAGCTACATGTCAGTGGGAACTACATGTCAGTAGGAGCTACATATCGATAGAAACTACACGTTGATAGGAATTACATGTCGATAAGAACCATGGACACCATACCATAAATAGAAACAGCATACCATGGATGACGCAAAGCTGTGAGGCAGCGCTTGTGATTGCCCTGGTTGCTCCAGGCAAGTGCGTATCCATCAAGGCTTGCAGTCACTATATGCCACTTATCAAAACGGAGAGCAGATATCTGCTTGTCATGCCCAAGTAGCATCTAAAAAGAAGACAAAAAATTAACTCAGTTTGCAGATTCGCCTCCCTTGACCTGAGACCATAATAATGCGCCAGCGATGTACAGATCCTACGCCTGTAAGCGCGTATTAAATCAGGTTTATTGCTTTTTTTCAAAAGCGCACGTGCATAATATTCACACATAAAGAAGGACGCTTGTTATTGAGGATGTATTTATATAATGATTTGCAACTGGGTTTGCTCAAAGATGCCGCAATGATTAATTAACTCTAAACTGACAGTGTGTTCACCCAAGAGCCCCTAAGAGATATTCAACTTTCAATGATAACTACAGACATCAATTCAGCTAGAATGAATGTCAATGCTTGTGAGAAAGAGAAATAATAGAGCCACATTTACTTATCAGTCCAAGACTCATTTCCGAAAATGCCATGGAGTGTTTTTCCGAAAAACAGAGTACATTAAGTCTACGCTACTTCATACTGATGATAGTCTGTTAGAGTTACCTTCTCTTAGATCTTTGAGGTGTTCACTGTAAACTATACTCATGTAAATTTAGACAGAATAAACAGTAAAACAACCTAAACAACTTTAAAAAGTAAAAAGCTGATAGGACAGTCCTAAGGGAACTCTACACTGCTCATGTAGTGGGCAATTGGAACACAAAACACTCTGTTAATATAAGAACAAGAGATCGAAGTGACCTTAAGACTGTCAGTGGAGATAGGATGGGCAATAAACTGGTCAAATTGTTGTTTTATTTCTGGTAGTCATAGCCTATGATCATGTGATAACTAGGAAAGGATCGCCCAATTAGAAACAATCCTCTTTTCTTTGATAACAAACATATGAAGTTGCGAACGCAATGAATACTTGATGTTTAGAGGCTGAATCCTTTATAATAACAGTAAAGTTGCTATCAAAGACTGGTTTGGTGCAATGAACAGTTTTATTTTCAAAAATGTGTTCACTGCAAAGTGTAGAGGGCATTGACAAGAAGCAAAGAGAGGCAACTCACAGAAAATTAACAGTATTGCCATCTCATGATAGACTGGTCTAAAATGAATGACTACGCAGTTCATTTATTGACCTGAATTCATCTTTCTGCTACCGGCGGCATATATACAAATACCTTCTCAAATACAAGCTGTGAGTTTATCTTAGATAATGTGTGACTTGTAACAAACTTGTGCTTGCCACGAACCACGTAGGCCTAAGTTGATGTTTCAATGATCTGATCATACACATGCATACTTATAATAATGATAACCTATCGATGGCATAAAACATAACTTCAGTTGCAATTATTTGAAACAGAAAGTAGTAATTTCATGAATGACTGAAACAAATATTGACAAATTGATCAAAATTCATTTGTTACACGCAGTTCAATGTTCACCGCAGACGTGAATGCTTCATCTACGCTTGTTGTTTCAGTAACCAAATATTCTTAAAAGAGGAACACAACTACAATTATACTACAAAAAGTTGAAATTGAAACTATTGCAAATGTTGCTGAAATGCATAGTAGTGATCAGTAGATTAGGTTTAAAAAGCACCGATGTACTTTAAAGACACGACCAGAGACCTCACTCTTACAACAAAACGGTATTATATGTATGATTACTGTTGGAGTAATGCGCACCTTTACAAGATGTCCACTCTCCAGATTCCAGACTTTCACCCTTCCTTGTTCGCAACCAGTCACGCACTGAGTCTTGCTCAGTACGACTGCGACCACTTTCCCTCGATGCTTAAACGTTCTGTAGCACTTTTTGCTGTTGATATTCCAGACTGACAAAAGAAAAACATATTGAGAATGCATTAAAGAACTAGACGTCTGTGAGTCATTCTATGATACCGTATTTTTGATGACACACTCGTAATTTTTGCTTCTCAACATATCATAGCCTTCAGCTCATTATTAAACGTATGAAATCTTAAGGCGGTAGGTGAAAACCACATCAACTTGGAAAAACAACTTTGCGCAAACAATTCAGAAATCACCACAAGAATTTGAACACAAACCATTGCGGATAACTACAGCGTGTGTTCATCATAACATCTCATAGCACAGACCAAATGGTTCTAGGGCTAGTCCCAAATGGTTCTAGGACTGGTTGATAGTCAGTATTGATAAAGACTAAACTGTTGCTTTAACCAAAACCATCAGTTTATAAATTAGTATCTTATAAAATACTTGCCAGACCTATCTATATATTCCAATAGCATAAAGGGTAATAATATTTTACAATGTATCTATATATTCCAATAGCATAAAGGGTAATAATATTTTACAATGTATCTATATATTCCAATAGCATAAAGAGTAATAATATTTTACAATGTATCTATATATTCCAATAGCATAAAGGGTAATAATATTTTACAATGTATCTATATATTCCAATAGCATAAAGAGTAATAATATTTTACAATGTATCTATATATTCCAATAGCATAAAGGGTAATAATATTTTACAATGTATCTATATATTCCAATAGCATAAAGGGTAATAATATTTTACAATGTATCTATATATTCCAATAGCATAAAGAGTAATAATATTTTACAATGTATCTATATATTCCAATAGCATAAAGGGTAATAATATTTTACAATGTATCTATATATTCCAATAGCATAAAGAGTAATAATATTTTACAATGTATCTATATATTCCAATAGCATAAAGAGTAATAATATTTTACAATGTATCTAAATATTCCAATAGCATAAAGAGTAATAATATTTTACAATGTATTTGTAACAAATCAGTTGTATTTTAACATAGGGTTTCTTAGAGCAGCTTTGATCTACCTACCTTTGCACGACTTGTCATGGGATGCTGAGGCAAATTGCTCTCCCTTAACACAGTAATCAAGTGCAACGACCGTGTCTTGATGCCCATTGAATATTTTTACACATTTCAATGTAGTCAAGTCCCACTTTCTATAAAAAATTGTAAAATTGTCTCAAAAATAAGCTTACAAGTAGAAAAGACAAAAATAAAAAATTCATTTCTAACTATTTTTCTCAAAGTATGTCGGACATTGGCATATGACTCTCCATTTCTCTTGCGTCCGAACAAAATCCTGAAATCAATAATTTCTCAACAAAAGACAGCGCTAATCATCGCAGCACATTCTCAGCACTCTACTCCGATGGCTATAGCGTGTTGGGTAACTCTGTGCGCTTCACAACACGCAGAGACAGACGAGAATATACACTGCAGAGAAAAGAAGGTTATACATATAACTGAATATGGAGGTAACTGTTACTATAACTCTTGGTATTGTGAGCCGCATGAAGTAGTCGAGGTGACGGTAACTCCACAAAACGTGATTGCAGGACCAATCTATGACTTTATATACATAGAAGATGAATAACCTACAGAATTAGCCCAGCCCTAAAACATGAAGTGACAGTCAACAGCTGAGTGAAGTGATGATGTAATAACTCATCTACTAGACTTCTAGGGGAGTTTTACTCAACGTAACTAAACATCAAGACTGGTCTAGCTTGCCATTTGAGTATAATACATATTACAGGAGCTGCTGATCATAATATCATATTCAAAGTATCAGAGAAAAGTAAACAGCATTCTACATTTCATGATCCAGACTGCAAATAGCTAACCCAACGTCCTATCTGTAGTCTTTACTGCTAAATTTTATGCTGTTAATGAGCTATGTAAAAGCTTTTATGAAAGATTTCAATTTTTATACATATACCTCATGCAGATGTGCTTTATCATTGTACATATATAACATAATTGACTAACCAACCTGTAGGGAGTAAGGCTATCATGTAACCTACATCAAGTGTAGATATATAGTGCAGGTTGCTATATTTTAATACCACGTTGTTGCCTAGTACAGGGGTGACAAGCATTTTAAACTACTAGGTCAACACACGGAGCAGCGAAGGCGCACTAGGCCGGCAAAAACAAGTTTCTAAGAAAAAATAAACATTAAAATATATACGACACAATCAATTGGAAACATGTTTCTTTGTGATGGAAACAACATAAGGATTGGTGGAGGAAGTGTTCAACAACAGAATGTCATTTAGGTGTGTGCCTGTGAGCTGAGATGGCAGATTACTCTTACAAAATTTCAGCTTCAAAAAGAGCTACTCACAAAAATAGGTGCTACCAAACATCGCGATCACGCGCTTGGCACGAACTGGCAATAATGGAAATTGAGAGCGTGGCAATAGATGTTAGAAGTGAATGAGAGCGGTGTGAGAAGAAAACTTAGACGAGAGAACCAATTGGCGAATTGAATGAGTTTCAATTTTTTTAACGCATGCTTTCAGCGCTATTGTTTCTGCAATAACTGCGACAAATAAGTTAGCTAGAACACAGGAAAAAAATGAAGGCCGGACCAAAATACTGAAAGACTGCCCCGTATCCAGCCTAAAGGCCAATTTTTGCCGACTCCTGTCCATGTATAAACTTCACTACAGCTAAAACAGTATATAAAATGCTACATACTAATTTGAAAACTGACTATATCATAACTATGGCTGTAGTATAGTAACATTGACCTATACCCTCACCTCACACTTGTGTCAAAGCTACCAGTCAAGACGAAACCCTCGGACTCTTGTATGTTCACGCATTTAATGGATCCCGAATGCCCAGCAATCGGGTGTTCAGTATCACGCCCCGTCCTAATATCAATAAGGTGACAGCGTCTGTCCTTGCTGTATGGTAAAAAGTTACCTCCACTCGCGTGTATCACTCGATCTCTGTTGTGCCTAGACAGGAAATATTGCTATGTAGCAGTGTTAAAGATTTCTTACTGGCTGCCAGGAGAACATAGAGTACCTGCTGACGAACAGGTCAGTCATAGAAACGTAACTGTTGCTATTTGATTATTGGGTAGCAGCAACCTTTCAAAGCATATTATTTGATACTCGCTGAGGGCTGTTCAGCTATTGCAAACCTCAGACATGTGAGACAACACTCAGACGTGCAATATAGAAATATGTCACAATTTAAAGATATCTAAACTATATTTCAACAATGATTAAAATAAATAACTATACTTTTAGCTGCATGACAACCTTATTTTAAAGCTTGTCTTGTGCATTTGCTCGTCATAAAGTGATGCTCTCACCAGTGACCTGGTAGGTATTGTAAATGCATATTTTGTGGCTATTTAAAATGAAATAAACATGGTAGCAAATTTACATTGAGTATTTTAGTTTACATATTTCTGATAGATGCCAGACATTTACGGCTAGACGTTACGGCTAGACGTTACGGCTAGACATTACGACTAGACGTTATGCCTAGATGTTATGGCTATACGTTATGCCTAGGTGTTATGCTTAGATGTTATGCCTAGATGTTATGGCTATATGGCTAGATGTTATGGCTATATAGCTAAATGTTATGGCTATATAGCTATATGTTATGGCTATATGGCTAGATGTTATGGCTATATGGCTAGATGTTATGGCTATATGGCTAGATGTTATGGCTATATGGCTAGATGTTATGGCTATATGGCTAGATGTTATGGCTATATAGCTAGATGTTATGGCTGATTGGCAAATCAACTTGAAGTTATGCACTATTGTCATCTATTGACATAAAACCTGCTTCAACTATTCTATATTAGAAAAAGTTAAATAAAACAGGAACATTTTGTCGGAGTGTCCAGGAACACAACTGCTGTGACTTAAATCACGCACTCTTTATAGACCTTCATTGATAAATAACGTAACTGTTTTTGTTTCTTTTTATCACGATTTAGAGCAAACATGCTTCTCAGCGCTGATCATAGCCAGCTTCAACAAAAAAGTACATATGATCAAGAAATCTACGCGGAGAGTACATACTCATTGACAAGCACAAGGACATTGTATGAGCCACAGAAAAGGTTCCTTTCCTCCATGATGACCTTGCGTGAGCTGTAGCCGGCATAGGCATTCTCTATGTTCATCTCACTCTTAAATCGCTCATCTTTGTATACCTTTGGATCGACTTCTCCGTCCAACTTGATGCACTCACACGTGTCCGCTTTTACATTGGGCACAAGAATATCTATGTCATTGGCATAGTTAGGATTAACTCCTGAAGATCCCTGCACAAACAGTTATAACTAACAGTTATGACTAACAGTTATGAGTAACAGTTATAACTAACAGTTATGACAAACAGTTATGAGTAACAGTTATAAACTAACAGTCATGACTAACAGTTATGGCCAACAGTTATGTTCATGTTGTTCCCTGATTAGAGAATTAGGCAAAAGAAAATACCGGTAACTAAAAATTCTCAAACTCGTACTGAAATCAGCAGTGTTCGTTCTTGTTCAAAGCTGAAATCAGCAGTGTTCGTTCTTGTTCAAAGCTGAAATCAGCAGTGTTCGTTCTTGTTCAAAGCTAAAATCAGCAGTGTTCGTTCTTGTTCAAAGCTAAAATCAGCAGTGTTCGTTTTTGTTCAAAGCTGAAATCTATCTTACTAACTTTATAGAGGTGCGCGAAATAAACTGAATTCCCTAGTTGGAAAAATAAAATTTTCATGTACAGCATCGTTATGGTGAATTTAGTCAATTGCCCTAAGTGATATATTAAATTAATCCTCATTTTGGCTTGATTTTAAATATGTAAACCAAACATCTGTAAATAGATGTTTTTGAATGATTATGTAGGCTAAATTCTGAACTTGTTATTTTTGTTTAAATAATTGAAAATGACAATATTTACAGATATGATCTCGCTAACTCTAGATGGCATGACAATAGAAGATCGACCGGAGCTCAAACTGCAGCAGCCAATGAGATCAATGGAGCAATAATGCACATCATCCCACAACCAATCGATAAAGCCATACAAATCAATGCAATTGTTTACTCATAGACATCTGATAAGATCAGTATAGGCTCACACAATGCTCTCCACAGAAAGTAGGGAATAGCGACCATAGAATTGTAGGTCTGTGGAAGTGCGCAAAGAAAGCTAATTACGGTTAGGTGCAAACTGTATAAAGCGGTGCAACCAAGCTAGATAACTTAGAAGAATTTGTAAGATCAGATTTTTTGCACCTGAACACTTCAGAATTCAAAATGAAAGACAAAAAAAAGTTCTGTCAGGGACGGAATGTTCTAGATGCATATGACAAAATTTTTCTATTGCAGCCTTCAGAATTTCTTCAAATTTTACAATACTCGGCTAAGCTTTACAAAGCACTATTTACCTGTATAACATGAAGACATCAATTGTATAACATGAAGACATCAATTGTCAAGTTCATAAATGTTTGAGCCAACTGAGATGGATATTTTTTACATATTTTCATGCATGTGCCAATATTAAAATCACTTTTTTAAATACATTACATCAGCAGAGAGGGCCTTTATACTAGTATACCTCAGTTTTATGTCAGATCAGAGGGAGACACGCAAAAAAGTTATAGCATAATATTTGCAGATGCAAAAGCTAAGTAATGAAATGATAGAAAAAGTGATAATATAAAACAATGAAACAGATTACCAGGATGTCCTGTCCAAGCTAAATGAACAAGGGAATAAATTGATTATAAAACTCAGTGAATGGCAAGAGAGCAAAAAGATGCAAACATTTCATTTCCCTTAAATAAATAGACAGGAAACAGATGGCGTGGCAGCATAACAAGGCAGTGGCCAGCAAAACTGATGATGAGAATAGAAAATCAATGGTGTTACAATAAATGTAGGAGACACAAAATTGAAGTTTAATTATTCGGTCTGCTTTAGGAAAACGCGTCGGCTAGTGCGTTTGCTAGCACTTCTGCTAGTGCGTTTGCTACAATGTCTGCTAGCATATACACTGCTAGTGTATATGCTAGTCTGCTAGTACATCCGCTAATACTTCAGCTAGTATTTCTGGTGGTACGTCTGCTGGTACGTCTGCTAGTGCGTTTGCTACAATGTCTGCTAATATGGCAGCAATACATTTGCAACATATATTTTCCTCATGACAATATAAGCTATCTTTAATGGCAACATCCATACATCCTGCGTTACTACTAAAGTGTTTGCTGTATATTATTTTTAATGCAATAAAGGAAATTACATAGATACCACATTGATTAGGTCATTATAGGAGAGTTGTGCATCCACATGAACTTACTAAATGTTTACCTTGTACAGCCCACTCTTATATGTGCCTCACAAGTCACTTCTGGACTGCTCTATCTTAGATGAGCGATATTATTGTATCAGTATACGTGACTAACTTTACACAGTACAAGTGACTCACTTCACACAGTATAAGTGACTCACTTCACACAGTACAAGTTACTCACTACAGAGAGTACAAGTGACTCCCTTTATTCAGTACAAGTGACTCACTTCACACAGTACAAGTGACTCACTTCACACAGTACAAGTGACTCACTTCACACAGTACAAGTGACTAACTTCACACAGTACAAGTGACTCCCTTTATGCAGTACAAGTGACTCCCTTTATGCAGTACCAGTATACATGACTTACTTTAAGATGCTGTCAACATGCATTAGTTGATTTTAATTAAACTTAATTTATTCAATTCACCTTCTGATAAGATCAATTTAGATGAGCTACTTGTAGGTGGAACAACTGCAAGTGTCATTTGTGACAGTTTTACTATCGATGAGTTATTTGAGATAAGACTGTTGGTACAGGAGTTATTTGAGATAGTACTAACAAGCATTAGTCACTCCCAGACAGTAACTAGCTAGTCAAGTTACGATCCTCTAGATAAATCAGCATAAATCAGCGAGAAAAATTAAAATAGGCTAATGTCAACCTGCATGAGCATGATGTCCTCCCACATCTGCTGGTTGGCATAGAACTCTGCCCTCATTTCCTCAACTAGCACATGCCAGTGATAACTGACTCGGCCACAGTTGAACAATGTTGCCTCATCCAAATAGCCAAGAATGCACTTTGAGAGGTGGACAGGCAACTCCTTAATATAATCTCTATATCTAGAACAGATATTATTCATCTATGTACATAACAATGTGTATTCAGCCATGATGAGATGCTAGATGTATCAGTGCTATTCTTCTGGGATGTGACAGATACTAGAACTGTCTGATGACAGTCTCACCAGATTTATAGTGTTAGAATCAGCTGACCTCCGCTCCTTACACCCCTATGTCCCTATGAAAACTACGTCCCTCTGTAAATAACATGCCCACGCTGTTGATTGACAATATAGTTCAACAATGCCAGGTAAATTTCTATGATGAATCTAAAATGCAATCTACTTCAAATACGTTTTTCATAGTAGTCAAGCTCCTATATTATATCTCAAAAGCTAAAAAAAATTTCAAATTACAAAATCTTTTCACAAGGCCACGAAAAGGCTCAATGACACGTGTAATGCCGAGAATATGTAAACATGTTTAGATTTGTAATTTATTAAGCCTAATATTGCAACAGTCCAATAGCTTAGCCACGCTTGCTGAACAAAACAAACAGAGTATTTCTATATCCTTTATTAGTACTTAGAAACAGCGCATTAGGCTCTGGTCGAAGCATTTTTAAATTGCCCAGTGAAGTATTTCATGAAAAGCACAAATTATAAGGAGTTGCTATCCTTGACTCTCGCTGCATTCAACCTCCGCCAGTTGAGCTTAATTAGTCTTCCCCTTCAACTAGCATGAACAGAATAGCTCTTTTCATATGTTAATACAATTAAAATAGGTGCGACAACAAACTGTTTCACAATTCCCAGTGCAGAGATTGTTGTCGTAAGTAATGCCAAATCAAATCTTGAAGTCCATACTAACAGCATTTTTAATTTAGAAACATTGACATATTAGCCATTACCCGATGTATTATGATGAGAAAATATAAACTTCTAGTAAAAATGCTCAAGAGAGAGCTAGAAATGGTCGTGAGTGAACGTCTCAAATTAGTCGAATGTCAGCATCACACATCCACAGCATCATAGCAACACTCATAATAGCCATAATGCTTGTGAGCAGCACAAGGCTAGATGACATACATGTAAATACGTTCAAATACTACACATGTTCTGCGACTGTATTGCCGTGGTTGTCAGCAAAACAACAGTACCTGATGTTTGAATTCACAGCACAAATGATTCGACTAAATTGCCTGTGTAGTGTTTTCTAATGAGCCACATCAGGATTTTTATTTATTTTGAAAGCCTGCTCTAAGTACCTTGTTACTCCTACAAGAGCTTTCTCGCTGTCCGGTGCCACAAACAGGGTTGGGTCATCCTGATCATCCTCACTCCAGTCAGTCGTGATTGCGGGTGCATTTTCCTTTGTCAAGGTTTGTTTAGCCTTAGCACTTGTGACTCGGTAGCCTGAAGACTCCATTATTTCAGGAGCAGATTTAGCGGACACTGCACTGCCGTATCGTGATGCAACCACTGCGGAGCTGACACGACTGGAAAACTGCTCATCTAAAGAAAATGGAAGTATAAATGCTAGCAGACTTGAAATCACAGCGTTGCTTAGCAACTTGTAACAAATAGACATAACCAACTGACGGTATATAAACCTATATTGTATGCTAAATATCCATTATCAAGTTTAAATTATGAAGAATTCCATTTACGAAGATTCATGATAAATTACCATTTAGATTACCGTAGTATGGAGTAATGCAGCGACACGCATAAAATTGTTATTAGTCCGTCATTAGATCTGTGAGATAAGATTCTTTGTTAAGCAGATAGAAAGCTGGTTTACTGAGGCATGATATAAACAAAATTTTGTGTAAGAAATCAAAATATGCCTCTAACATAAAACAGCAAAAATACAATATTTCCTAACCTTTGTGAGAAAGAGCCTTGATCTCTGCCGAGAGGAGAGTCTTAGCATGGTTTCCCACCATAAAAAGTAGCTGTACCTCGCATAACTTGAAAAGACCCAATAGGAAGTTGCTTTTAGTCCAGTAGTTGCTGGAGACAAACCAGTTCCATGTGTATTTTATGCTCAAATCAATGTCAGCCATACTGAGAGCTCTGTTAGATGAGGCCTTGACATTGTCAGTGTCTAAACTTGGAGCAGACCTATTGCGAGCATACGTAAAGTCTTTGGATATCAGAGGTTTCAATATTTGAACTGTATATTTAAGAAGATCTACGCTATGAAATCTTTGAACCAATCCCATTAAAAATTTCTTCTTCACTCTATGACTGCATCTCCAGAACCAGTTCTTAGTAGAGAGAATACTATGGGATAGAAGGCACGATTCACACTCGCCGCAGTCTCTGTTTTCTAAGGATTTGGCACATCGTAGTTCTTCGGCTTTTCCGACACTGAACTCATAATACTCGGAGTTTCTATCTAGAGGTATATCTTCGCAGAAGACTGTTTCCATCTGAAATTATTATAATGTATAGTGAGATATAGATGCTTTAAAAATATTTGATCAAAAATTTTTATCCTTGAACATACATTGTTCTTTATGAAAAACAAATTTATCACGTAGTAGAAAATTTTAGAAATAAAAATCCCATGTTACATGGTGCTTTATTCAGAATTCCATACCCAGACTACCTGCAGGTTTTGAAAACTTATTAATAATGCTTCAGCACAAACCCTTAAGGCATGCTGATAAGCTATCAGCAGTTTAACAAACACAAGTATTCTTAATAGATTGTTTTCTTCACCGAACTTTAATATTTGAAAATGACTGTTTTATCACAGCCTTTAATATTACTTAGCAAACAAACAAGTAGCAAACTTGATGATACTAAAAAGATAAGACTGCATCTATTAATACCACTAAAACAGTTTGTAAATTTAGTAACTACAGCTATTATGAAACAATGCTGTAAGTTTCCTACTTAGTGTATCAACCAAGCTAAAATGTGCATCAACAAACAAAGGCTAACATTCACGAGTAACAACGAAAGCAATGTGACAACTTGACAAATATTGCTGTAAGCTCGAACATATATTACGGACCTAACAGCAAGCATAGATTTAAAGGTGGTTTTATACAAAACTATGACGCATGTGCTGCCGTCATAGAATGCTTTTGAAATACCAAATTCTAACATGGTGGGGAATAGACATGTCACAGCTAAGAATATACAGCAAAATATCTATGATTTATTATTAAAACTGATCTCAGAGCTGAGAGAATCTTTTATTTTATCATACAGCCCAATTACATTAAAAAAACTTATCGTCATACGTTATATAAGAGTTATACAACATATAAAACAGCTCACTAGGAAACAACGACAAGCCTTACGACACAGGCAATGTTATACATGACATGTTTTAGTAGGTGTATTGATTTATAAAACATGTACACAACAAATATACACTAAACCTTGGCAAAAGGCACTAGCTGCGTCGCCAATTATCTCGATTTAATTTACAATATACAAGCGTTATCCAATCTATTAATAGGTTATAGTATGGTGTGCTGGGTGAGTGTAACAGTACCAGAGTTATATACGTACGGCTTCAAGACGCTTCTATTCTCTGACTGAGTTGATTCATTTATAATTAATTGAATTTTGGCTGCTAGTACAGTTGCTATAATTATTTCATTTTCAGCAGTCGAACAAAAGATGCGACCACAATAGGCTAAACGTATCTATTGTCCTCGTGTTAAGGTGGAGTTTCACGTCACCATGAGCAACTAGCTAAAGCGGATGTAGTCGAAAATCTAATTAGTAAATGAATTCTCAACAAAAAAATTTGTTTGATTTATATAATAAATTTTATTTGCAGTCATACTATTTTAAATAAAGAAAAAAAAATTTACTACAGCATATTCAATGTAGAAACATTTATAGGTTAATGTCGCCATGCAACGCTCGCCCGGATGGTTTCATTGGAAATTTTGATCAGATATCCATTACTTTTTGCAAAATGTTTTGGACGCTGAACAAACTTTCGAGTACTAGTAAAAAAAGTTTTTTTGGTTTATGTAGCGGGGTTAACGTGTAGCCAAGTTATTGAGCGTGTTGTCAATCAACTGCAGCAATGGAAAGGGCAAAAGTATGTCGTATTTATTAATAATTGCTGTTAATGTTTGCTAACTTTATATCGGACATTTCAGAACAGCATATTTGCCTAACTTCTTTGTACTATGTTGCAAAATAATAATTATTAAAATGCATTAAATAATGATATTAAAAATGTTTAAAACAGGTGTCAGGTTGCCCTATATCGCTTTATGCATTATTCTACGGTTTACTACAAGGTTTGATTAACCCAATAGATTAGATTTTAGGATTTCGATAAATCACAAAAGAGCATGTACTTTTCTTTTTAATATTGCTATTTTTGGTTTAGGATGAACACACAACTAAAATAGATGAATTGTGTTGTGAGTTTGTTTCAGTTTGCATTTTCATGTAAAGTTCAATTTACAGGTTATTATTTGTTAGCCAGTTTTTTAAACCTATTGGTGTTTTACGACTGTAAAATTATTGAGGATGAGAAACTCAAATGTTTAATGAAGTTTTAATAATACCAAATTAACTGATTAAAAAGGATTTATCTAAAAGCACATGCACAATTAGTCACTGCATCTATATTTGGAGAATATGGAAAAAATTGCTATACAAAGCTGATAGTGCAGACTTTTCACTGTTTTGTTTTTGTCAATAAACAACTTACATCAGATTAACAGCAAATTTACTGTTTATTTTTTATCTAATTTTCTAAATGCAAGTTGCTGGCAAGGTCTAACGCAGTACATAAATAATCTACTTTGCTTTATTAGACAGCTCCAGGAAAGTTTTGTAGTACACTCACTGTATGTATAGCTACAGATTTTATTTCACACCCAAATCACAGTTGTATTTTATATTCCATCATTGCACTCATATTTTACAGTGGCCTTAACTTGTTTTTCATCTATTTTGCTTCCCAAATATTTGTTGCGCTTTTTGGAAAGTAGACCACAATTAGGTTACAAATCAAGATTTAATTAGGGATTGAAATAATGTTGTCATCACAATGGGTTACTTCCAAACTTGTCACATTATCTTGTGGTGCTGTACCAGCGTAAAGTGTTCAGATTTTGGAATTTCTTTGTTGTACAATATTTAGCTCTATATTGTCTAGCAACAACTAAATCTGCTGTCCTAAGTAATATATTGTAGTGAATCATGTTACACTACAGTTCAGGTGTGGAGTAAGTCGTTGTCTGTTAACTATAGCAGCTTACACAATGATGTTAGTTAGCCATTCATTTTATTGGTGTAGACTGGAGCTGTTAGACTCCTGGTCACAAACATGAAATTTCATGTTTTTTTTCTAATTATTAATGTTCTTTGCAATTTCCTTATCTAAGCAGGCTTTTCTCTACTAGTAGCTTGATGATTTCATACCAATATTTTAAGAGAAGCTAAATATTGCACTATGTTTCATAGATGATGCCAACACCTGTGATGAGCTGCAGCAAAACAAAAGGGCTGCCAGGGCTGCCACCTATTCCTACAGGCGAGGCCAGCCAGAAGACAGAATTGTATGAGGTATCCCATTTCATCAAATTATTGTAAATAATGTCAAACAGCTGATTAAGATTGTTTTAGAAGTGATCATGAGTTTAAATCATTGACTTAAAGATAATTTGACTTGCCACATAATAAGACTTGATTGGCAAGGGATGACAGCTATGGGAGGAAGTTAATTGACTGTATCTGCATAAACCTCAATTAGTTTCTTCTAGTAGTTTATATTATCTTGACTTGATATCAATGTCTAGTGTTTATCAATGTCTAGTGTTTGCGTTATACATCGCAATATTTATACTCAAGGTCCGGACAGTCAGTTGGTTTTCCATCGCTTGGAGATGTCAGTGGAGCTAAGAGTAACGGGACAAATAAAATGTTTAGCACCATTTCAGGGTACACAAGCTACACAACATCGTGCACTGCATAGCGACATTCGAAAATGTGTGACCCGTGAGAGTGCTTGACCAAAACCAAACAAATACATTATATTCAAGCTCTCTGTATGCCAGCACCCTTGTAGGTGTTGGTAGGTTATGTTTCCATATGCCAGCACCCTTGTAGGTGTTGGTAGGTTATGTTTCTATATACCGGCACCCTGGTAGGTGTTATAAGGTTATGCTTCTATATGCCAGCACCCTTGTAGGTGTTGGTAGGTTATGTTTCTATATGCCGGCACCCTTGTAGGTGTTGGTAGGTTATGTTTCTATATACCGGCACCCTGGTAGGTGTTATAAGGTTATGCTTCTATATGCCAGCACCCTTGTAGGTGTTGGTAGGTTATGTTTCTATATGCCGGCACCCTTGTAGGTGTTGGTAGGTTATGTTTCCATATGCCAGCACCCTTGTAGGTGTTGGTAGGTTATGTTTCTATATACCGGCACCCTGGTAGGTGTTATAAGGTTATGCTTCTATATGCCGGCACCCTTGTAGGTGTTGGTAGGTTATGTTTCCATATGCTGGCACCCTTGTAGGTGTTGGTAGGTTATGTTTCTATATGCCGGCACCCTTGTAGGTGTTGGTAGGTTATGTTTCTATATACCGGCACCCTTGTAGGTGTTGGTAAGTTATGTTTCTCCAGGAGAACGGTTAAATAGTTTTAAAATGATTTTTAAATGACAGTTTTAATCCAGGGACGTAAGCTGAACATAATATATTCGCTTAAAACATGTTTTAATATAACTAAATTTGTGGTTTCAAATAATGGCCTTTCATGAATTTAAACATTTCTATTGCTTTAGATTGTGCTGAAGAACAGTGCTCACCCGCCTATCATGAAGGGCACATCATGGACACAGGCTGCACCGTTCAAGGAGGAGAAGTTCTGCAGAACCCCGAGTGAATCTATTGGAAACAACTATACTCCTGAGGCTAGAGATCTTAAAATCAAAGATCTATACAAGCGCAAGGCTGCTCCTTTGATGCGAGGTATAACAACTCATAAGTACCACAAATCTATGTAGCTCATCTGGTTTTCAATAATTGTAATTGCTTATACGTGCATGTTTATAATGGTAAAACACGGTTTTCTATCGACAACCTCATCTTTAATAGATACATAATTTACTAAAAGTCATAAAGGAATTCTTGGTTGATCATCCAAATATATGTCGATAGATAGCAACAAACGAGCCAGGAGTGGTGAGCTTGCTCCCATATCTCCGAGGAAAAAGGACGGAGCCAGTTCATCACAGACCAATATTTACAAAGAGAAGCCACCAAGACCCATGTCCCCTAATCGGCAGATGAACCTCATGCTACAGATAGAAAGAGAGGAGGCTAAAGTTATTGGCGAGCCTTCCAGCATAGACATGGAAGTATGTTATGCTGTTTACTTTTAGTTTGAGTATTCTGCGTACTCTTCATGAAGTTTTACTTTATTGAACGATAAACTACATGTATTATCGTTTTTGATAACAGCTCTGGTTGTATGATGTAAAGGACTGCCGCTGTAGGAAAGGATGAAACATAATTTCGCTCATTTGTTGTTATAGCTCATGAAAATGCAGCTCATTGGTAGTAGGTATTGTTAGTCACACTACACATCACAAGAACTCCTGTTATTGGTAGTAGGTATTGTTAGTCACAGTACACATTACAAGAACTCCTGTTATTGGTAGTAGGTATTGTTAATCACAGTACACATTACAAGAACTCCTGTTATTGGTAGTAGGTATTGTTAATCACAGTACACATCACCAGAACTCTTGTTATTGGTAGTAGTTAATGTTAGTCACAGTACACATCACAAGAACTCTTGTTATTGGTAGTAGTTAATGTTAGTCACACTACACATCACAAGAACTCTTGTTATTGGTAGTAGTTAACGTTAGTCACAGTACACATCACAAGAACTCCTGTTATTGGTAGTCGGTATTGTTAGTCACAGTACACATCACAAGAACTCCTGTTATTGGTAGTAGGTATTGTTAGTCACAGTACACATCACAAGAACTCCTGTTATTGGTAGTAGTTATTGTTAGTCACAGTACACATCACAAGAACTCTTGTTATTGGTAGTAGTTAATGTTAGTCACAGTACACATCACAAGAACTCCTGTTATTGGTAGTAGGTATTGTTAGTCACAGTACACATCACAAGAACTCTTGTTATTAATAGTAGGTATTGTTAGTCACAGTACACATCACAAGAACTCCTATTATTAATAGTAGGTATTGTTAGTCACAGTACACATCACAAGAACTCCTATTATTGGTAGTAGGTAATGTTAGTCACAGTACACATCACATTAACTCCTGTTATTGGTAGTAGGTATTGTTAGTCACAGTACACATCACAAGAACTCCTGTTATTGGTAGTAGGTATTGTTAGTCACACTACACATCACAAGAACTCTTGTTATTAATAGTAGGTATTGTTAGTCACACTACACATCACAAGAACTCTTGTTATTGGTAGTAGTTAATGTTAGTCACAGTACACATTACAAGAACTCTTATATATATACTTGATACCAGCACAAGAATATACTGTGTGCTGGTATCCAATATATTGTGTGGTGATATCCAATGTACTGTGTGCTGGTATCCAATATACTGTGTGGTGATATCCAATGTACTGTGTGCTGGTATCCAATATACTGTGTGGTGATATCCAATGTACTGTGTGCTGGTATCCAATATACTGTGTGGTGATATCCAATGTACTGTGTGCTGGTATCCAATATACTGTGTGGTGATCTCCAACGTACTCTGTGGTGATAACCAATATACTGTGGTAATATCCAATGTACTGTATAGTGATATCCAATGTACTGTGTGGTGGTATCCAATATACTGTGTGGTGATATCCAATATACTGTGTGCTGGTATCCAATATACTGTGTGGTGATATCCAATGTCCTGTGTGGTGATATCCAATATACTGTGTGGTAATATCCAATATACTGTGTGGTAATATCCAATATAATGTGTGATCATATCCAATATACCGTGTGGTGATATCCAATATAATGTGTGGTGATATCCAATATAATGTGTGGTGATATCCAATATACCGTGTGGTGATATCTATGGTTATATCTATGTTAGGAGTTATTTTAAAATTTCATCATTACTTTTTCATTCGCAAGGGTGCTGCACATATATCTTTGTAATACCACATTGTATCTTTATATATCAAGTTTATGTCAAAATTCATAAGCTGTGACCTTATGACCTTACAGACCTTGTGAACATGTCTTTACATAGTACGCCTTTTCTATTCAGAGGTATGACTACTACATTAACAAAGGCATCCAGCAAAAGATGCTTGCTCCTCAACCAAAAGAGCAAATGGAGAAAGTGACAAACCTCATCAACGGCTCGTTGCTAACCGCACCTCATCTCAAGGAACTTTTGAGAGAGACCAAGGAAGAGATTCTGCAGGATTATGAGTACAGTCTGAGAAAATGCATCAGTAAGAATATAATCCTTATCTTGTTTACTCTTATTTTTAAGTTAACCTCGTCTGCCGCTGCGGAAAACAAGTCAAAAATTGGCGTATCAATTTTACTCAGCGATTAATGTTGATGGGATGAAACTATAGAGTGCATATTTGACTGCAACATGTGCGGTTTATGTAAATGTAGTTGTATTTTTCATATTGGTTCCTAACTTAGCTGGCTTGCGGTGTAACTTTCGAAATAGAAACTATTCATGTCCTATATTGTTTTACTTAGCAGTTATGTAAAACGCCATACTCTCAAGGAAGCAATGACCAGTTAACAGGGACTTAGCTGAGAGCCTAGAATCACATAAAATGTTGACTGCGGGTGACTGTTTTATCAAAAACTATGCTCACATACTCTCTAGACATTCTCTGTTGAAGCCAAGTAAAAAAATCCATTTTGTTACAGTGTTCATCCCAAATTTTGTTCTGTATTATTTTATTTTAATACACAATATTGAATTTTTGTTTTCTGCTCAGTCGATTATATTCTGAAAGACAAAGAGGAGCGCGCCCGGCTCCATATTGAATGGACACCCCGTACCTACCCTCAAAGAATCATTCGTGCTCCCGTTCCTTGGGCGAGTACCTACAGGACGATGAAAGAGTGGAATCAATCATATCTCTTTACAACAAACAGAATCATGCTGGAGCTACAAAATATTTGGCATGATCAGTAAGTTCAGTGCCTTCTAAAACATTTTGTTTCTGGATCAATGCTTCCTCTTTAATACTGTTATTGATGTATTTGAAAGGTATAACTTAATTTGAGGTCAATGAACAGTGAGAAGGTATTTATTCTTTTATTTATGCCTAAGAAAGATATTCAGACCTTCATGTTTGTTCATATCGGAGATATGTGCCCATTATAGATTTAGTAAGCTGCGATTTGTGAAACTAAAAGACCTCTTGTCCGCTGATCTTCCTCTGCTGCCAAGCGAGTTTGAGTCATTGGTGAAGACACACTGCTGGGAGGCTCATGAGGAACTGAAAAAAAGGTTTGTAGCTTATTATGTATCGGGATGGGTAGGCCATACATGTAGTCCTACTGTGTCTTTTGAGAATTGGAGAAACATTTGCTCAATATAGGAAAATACCTTTCTGCTAAAGCAAATGATTTCTCTGCCCTTTAGCTGGATCCCGACCTGTGCAAAAGTTTTCATAGACAAGAAGCACTTGTGGGAACATCTCATTCCACAGAATGACGGTGATAGCACAGCTCTCGTACAGTCCTTCTTTGGCTGCGTTGCCTCCCTTATGTCTGTTCAGCTGAGGGAGATGGTCGTCAACTCTCTGGCAGACTTCCTCGAGTTCTTCCATATACACGCCTCAGGAAACGACTTTGATGGTGAGTCTAGTTGGTTCAGCTTGCTGGGTCTCATTGATTTCTAATTTAATATCTTATGTTAGAAACGCCTTTTTAGTTGTTGCGACTCTTGTGTTTTGAAAACCAGTCTATGCGACCATTCTTATTGACCAATTTCATCGTGAGATAATTTTAACTGATATGAGCTTGAATGATCATGGGCGACTTGCATTTTATGAACTGTGAACTTTACAATCATTCGCCCAGTTTAAACTTTGATTGCAATAGAAGCATGAGCAGGCCCTGAATGGCAACAGTGGTTTCTACTGTCGGCTGCATCTACTATTCAATTACATTGAAAATCTGACTCTTTTGGTCTTTTCATCCTACACTTGAGTTTTATTGGCATAATCCAGATAATGCTATTTGACCACTCAAGTCTCACATTTTTTCTCAACATTTGTGTTCGGTTTTAGTTTTGATAACGGCTCCAGTTGTGTGATGTAAAGGACTGCCGCTGTAGGAAAGGATGAAACATAATTTTGCTCATTTGTTGTTATAGTTCATGAAACTGCAGCTTATTGGTAGTAGGTATTGTTAGTCACAGTACACATCACAAGAACTCTTGTTATTGGTAGTAGTTATTGTTAGTCACAGTACGCATCACCAGAACTCTTGTTATTGGTAGTAGTTATTGTTAGTCACAGTACATATCACAAGAACTCCTGTTATTGGTAGTAGGTATTGTTAGTCACAGTACACATCACAAGAACTCTTGTTATTAATAGTAGTTATTGTTAGTCACAGTACATATCACAAGAACTCTTGTTATTGGTAGTAGTTAATGTTAGTCACACTACACATCACAAGAACTCCTATTATTGGTAGTAGGTATTGTTTGTCACAGTACATATCACAAGAACTCTTGTTATTGATAGTAGGTATTGTTAGTCACAGTACACATCACAAGAACTCTTGTCATTAATAGTAGGTATTGTTAGTCGCAGTACACATCACAAGAACTCCTGTTATTGGTAGTAGGTATTGTTAGTTACACTACACATCACAATAAATCTTCCCATTTCACCTACCATTTAGTGCTCTTTCTTCTGACTTCTATGAATTACTATGATTACCTTCTTAGATGATGACACGGTTAGGCTTTTCTATCATGTTTAGAATAAAGCAAAGTGTATAGAACATGCGATGTAGGTGATAAGCGGCGATAACGAGAGAAGCCATGTAATGTTAACTCAATAAGATGGAAAGCTATACCCACTTCGTCTCCCATCCAAACCGGCAAGGATGGTTACTCATTTTCCAGCCTCTGTTTCAGGTGAGTTTGATGAGCTGAGGTTCGTCATGCCTCAAGTGATGATCATCAAACTCAAGATCGAAGATCCAAAGATTCTCTTTGACCCGACCTTCAGGGAATGTCGTGACATCATACTGCGGTGTTTCTCTGACATCATCGCTAGTGGGGAGGGACTAAGCCGGGTCGAGTGTGAGCTTTTTCCCGAGATGAAAGGACAAAAGTTGCTGCTGAGGTCTGTGAAGATTGAGGAAGCACTTGTTGCAGAGTTTACAGACAAGGTCATGGAGATCTTTAAAAAAAACACCATCGGGCCTCATAAGTATGTTCATCTATTGTAGTTAGTGAGATATTTGATATCTCTACATCTTTTTCTTTATTCATTTTGGTCTTTTATCAGACTATCAGTTGCAATAGAACCCTTTATGTCTTGAGCTGTATTATATATCAATTTTATATGCCAATGTTATAGGAGATATATTGCAAATTTATATAATATTATTCGATATGCGATCTTTAGTTTTCAAGTGCGCTGAGTTTTTAATCTTTGATTAACACAAAAAACAAATTAATTAAAGATTTCATTCGCAACTCTGTATTGTACAAGCTAAATTTTGAATGTAAAATGTGAATGCAGTGGTAATGTTATACTTGAATCATATGCTCACATTAGTTAGTAATCATATGTTCAAATTAGTTAGTAATCATATGTTCAAATTAGTTAGTAATCATATGTTTACATTAGTTAGTAATCATATGTTCACATTAGTTGGTAATCACATGTTCACAATAGTTAGTAATCACATGTTCACAATAGTTAGTAATCATATGTTCACAGTAGTTAGTAGTCATATTTTCACATTAATTGGTTATCAAATGTTCACATTAGTTAGTAATCATGTGTTCACATTAGTTGGTAATCATATGATCACATTAGTTGGTAATCACTTGTTCACATTAGTTGGTAATCATATGTTCACATTAGTTGGTAATCACATGTTTACATTAGTTGGTTATCACATGTTCACATTAGTTCACACTCCTCTACTAGTTTTTTTTTGTTTATTTCAGATACCTCAACACCTACAGGAAGTACATCGACTTGATGAATAACAAAGCAGATCAAGAAGTTACCGCTTTTCTCAAAGAAGCACATGCTATACCTGGTTTCAGGAAGGTTAGTTGTTTCAATACAATAATGCTTGATATATGCCATTTTTATAATATAAATCCAGGAAATATTATTCTTGTAACACTGACTTTGTTTTGTCAAAAACTCAAATAAGTAATTTTATATTTACATCAGTGTATATTCAGTTATCTCGACATACAGTAGACATTGCTTTAGAGGAGCTCATGGACTGCGTGTCATCCGCATGTTCTATATAGGCAGCAACATGCAGACACCGAATGAGGGTAATGTTTAATGCAAGAAGTCTTGAATTCAATTTAGAGTTTTTTCATGTTCATGGAGAAACCCAGTAGCTAGCACTTTATATATATCAATATATATATATATATATATATATACTTATACATATAAGTATATATATACTTATATATAAGTATATATACTTATATATATATAAGTATATACATTGTATATATACTTATATATATACATGTACTTATATATATAAGTATATATGTGTATATATATATATATATATATAAAACTATGTGTACTAAAAAACTACAAGTTATGTTAAAACATTTTATTACTTAAAGTTTCGTGCGTTAGGCGCGTTAGCCTGCACGTTTCGTGCAGTCGCGTTAGCCTAACGCACGAAACTTTAGGTAATAAAATGTTTTAACATAACTTGTAGATTTTTAGTACACATAGTTTTATATCAGCCCTGTTTTTACTCAAAACATTGAGCACTCTTTTTACTAATGTGTATAAGTATAACTTATATATATATATATATATATATATATATATATATATATATATCATATATTTTATCTGCAGAGTGTGATACTGAGTGTACCACATGAAACTATTAGTAATAAAATGTTTAACTTATAGAGTGAAGTTCCACTTATAAATATTTTATATATATGTAGATATACTAACCGAATTCCTGGAGTTGCACGGGTGATAAAATAATTACCCTGTGAATTTGAGTGACTTACCTCGCAACCTAGTAGTCTAAATCTTTACTAAAACATTAGCCGTGTTTTAGGCCAGCTTAATAATCATTACGTTAAGCGTAACGATCAACTGTGTTAGTTAATAACTCCAAGCGCTCTAAGTGTGAGTATTTTAATCGATGTAATGAATGTCATCAAAATCATTCATCACTATGAATGATCGCAATGTAGTGGTTTAGATCGCTGGAAGTTCCAATATCAATCCCTAGACTCTAAGTTTGTCATTGCTTGATTTTAATCACTATAACTAGACAGATGGACACTGAGATTTATATATATACAACTAGCTGTGCTACCCGGCGTTGCACGGGTATTAAAATCAGCTTATAGACCTTGAGGGTAATGATAGTTGCCTGCCTCTTTCTTTAGCCTGGCACATTGCCAATGGATAATTTGAGTAAGCTTACTAATAAGAGCTACCTCATGACGCTACGCCATGACTTTGCGTGGTGATCGAAAGCAGAAGCGTATTTGCTCCCACATAGCGACATATATCGCCTAGCAAATCTATCAAGCTTTAAGGCGGTCGGACTGGTGAATGGGAGGTTCTGAGATCAAATCCTCTGCTTTACGGATTCTTTGTCCCAAAATATGAAAATTGCTATAGCTGGACATACACAACGACGAATACACAAACTTTGAGAAATATGTATATAAAAATGTGTATATGTGTATATAATATATATGTATATATACATCTACATGCTTATATATATCATTATTTGAGCAGCCCTTATGGAACTTGAATCTTTCTATTTGGGTTTTCAAATGTAGAATTTGTTTCATAACTTTCACTTCTCAATGTTACGACAGGCAACTTGGGATAGTTTAAAATTGCCTTTTAATATTTTATTCCATTGCGTTTAATGACGAATAATAATAATGAGGAATAGTTATGCTAGCTGAGGTGCTGTTTAAAACACTGACACTTCATCCTTGAGTAGCGTATGGTTGAGACTGTTCACTAGAGCAGCTGACCAATGTGAGGGAGAATGTACTTAGGATACACTGGATCTGCTCATACGCACACACTTGAGCAGCAGGCCAGTGCATCTACGTTGACAAGGTGTTTGGTAGCAGTTACCTTTGATTCAAATGTTTACAGTATTTTACCTGTTTTGTGCTTCAAAAACCTTGAGAGCGAACTCATTGTAGGATGAAACCTTTTATTTTCTCCTGACAGTGTCTAAAACTTTGTAGCTGATTTAGGTAGTTGGTGTAAAACATCTCAGCATATCCAACTGATTCATACGCTGTCTTTGTTGACTTGCTAGAGAACTGACACGAAGATAAAGGTCTGGGCTTCCTCACCCCGTGTTTTATACGAATGGAGTTGCAGTGAGTCTGAATAGTTGGTGCCGTCACATTTCTGTTTATTCAACTCGGACAGTCAATCAATATATCAATCAAACAGTTTTAAATAGAACTATGGTCTATATATGGTCGAATTGACTTTGGAAGAACCAACAGAATATCTGAACTTCGAACATCTAGACTCGGTGCAACTGCATGATTAATATTACATCATGGTATATTAGTTGCATTCCTCTGCATACGCAATATGCTTTATGTTCACCGCGTGTATGCTTATACTCCACACATCACAACCATTTCCTCGTAAATCATATGACCATATGACTAGCATTTTTATATTCACTGCATGAAAATTAGCTTCCAGGACCTGATTCTTCACCATGTTATCCCCAGTTCATCCAACGCAAGTTTCAAAGAGCATAAACAGAATCATTAAAACATGTTTTCTTTCGATTTCATGCATTAAAGCCTCAGTCCATAGTGAGTAATACTCAAACATATTTTTTGTAGAAAATAAACAGCTATCAAAGCCTCAAGGATGAGATAGCCTCACTGCGTGTCACAGTGCCCCTCAGTCTATTCTGCCTCGACTGCGCCGCTCTCAACCTCGAGCTCTGTAACAGAACGCAAAAACTTAAAGACAGACTCGTTGTGTTTGAGGTTGATGAGAATCGTCAGTTGAATCGAGAGTACGTTTAGTTTGTATACTACTCTCTACTTTTCTACACCTTGCGTTATTATTTTAAAGTTTAGCTCTATCAACTGTATAAAGTACAGTCTGGAGTTGGTTACCTCATGAGTTGACAACTCATTAAAAAGGTCGCGTGAAATGCGCCTCAAAATTGCTTCGATCTAGCCATGCAAGATTGTATATGGTATGTATGATAGCTGGTGAGGCCAGAGATGCGGAAGCTTTGAGTCCTCTACAACGTTTTCACATTTTTATTGAACTCGGAAGTATTTTACAGCTGGGTTTTCAAATAGAAGAGTTACAGTCTTTCATAATTATTTTGCTAAACTGTTATTAGTTTTCTTGGAAACATTTTCATAATCTGTATCTTTTAATTCTCATTATAATTTTCAATAAAAAATCTTTCAAATGCGTGATTATGTTTAAAGTGAAAGGGAGGGATGTGAAAAATTAATTTGAGGGCATTGTTTATAATGTTTATAATGTAATTGAAGTTGTTGTCTATATGATAGCTGAAGATTATGTCAATGTCTCTTTTGTTCCATGCTCACCACAGTGTGTCAAGGTCTCTCTCTTTCCAATCTCACAGCGGCGTGTCAAGGTCCCTCACTGTTTGCTGCAGGTTGTGTCAAGGTCTTGTTCTGTCTGCTGCAGGTTGTGTCAAGGTCTTGTTCTGTCTGCTGCAGGTTGTGTCAAGGTCTTGTTCTGTCTGCTGCAGGTTGTGTCAAGGTCTTGTTCTGTCTGTTGCAGGTTGTGTCAAGGTCTTGTTCTGTCTGCTGCAGGTGTGTCAAGGTCTTGTTCTGTCTGCCGCAGGTTGTGTCAGCAATATGATGAGATAAGTGAAAAGATCAGCGAAGAAGCCAAAACCACAGAAGATCTTGTGACCCTCATAAATTTTCTGAGAAAATCGCAGGATGTGACATCATTCAAACTCAAAGGCTATGTCGACAATGCTGCGCGCCGTCTCGAGTTTCTACTCGACTACGCTCAGTTCTCATGTAAGCTATCATGACAGTAAAATGTCTACTACTACTCATACAATTAGTGCAATGCCGTTGGCAGCATGCCAAAAAGTTAGTTTGGGATTATTTTACCACTTGTGGTGATCTATGGTGGTTTAATGAGTGTGAATGCTGCATTGCAGCAATTTGTCTTCTTGTGCAAAACTAGATCAATTGTTGTACAATGCATTATATAAAATGTTGGAGCACATTCTCATTAAAAGAAATGCTGTGACTAGTAATTGTATGATGTGAAAGCATTCAAAGTTTTTTTAAGAGATGTTAATGCACTGGTAATCATTTCCATATCCATAGATACTGTTGAAACGGCATTCCTTGTTGAAAGCTCCTTCAGAATCTATATAATAGACTTGTAAATAACTCAGGCAGTTTGAAGACATGGTATCAGTTATATACCTTGGCGCCTTCATCATTCTGTTAACTTATAGATGAAGACATCAAGCTGAACAGTCAGGTGTTCCACTGGCCGGAGCAGCTGCAGACTATTTTTGATGCCTCCTCAACTAAACTTCAGACCAACAGAGAGAAGGCTGAAGATGAAATCAAGAGCAAGGTGAAAGCCTTTGAGGAAAAGCTCGCTGGCTATGAGAAGGAAGTGGACTCCTTCCGAAAAAAAGAGGTAAGATTAAATTTTTTTTAATAAAGTCTAGTCTCATTGCTTAAAAAAAAATTTTTTTTCTTAAAACTTTGGATTTTTCAGTTTTAGAATGTATAGGTAATTGCTAGACAACACTATTAGTGAGAAATAACTTCTGTCGACTTTAGAGCAGATATTGTTTACAAGTTCAAAAGAGGGTTATATTGTTTTAATAGTGTAGGAATATGTGAGTGTCACTTTGAAATATGTATAATTTTGTTGATTGATTTTTAGATAATGAACAATGATGAGATGAAGAACAATGTTGACTTACTCGATCGACTCGAGGTTGACTTGACAGCAGCTCGAGAGGAACTCGAGCAACTTAACATCGAAGAGAAGTTGCTTGAGTTTGAGCAGACGGCCTTCCCACAAGTACAGGCCATGTTCCAGACTAAAGACCCGTATGACAAGCTCTGGCGAACTGCCTACACATTTACGCAGAAGCATGAGAAATGGCTTCACGGTTTGTACTGTTGGCTTATTAGGGCTCGGCTAGGGTAAGGGGCAGACATCAACTAAGCGACTTATATTGTCTTATTTTTGTCTTTTAAAAATTATTTACCGGTATATCGTGTGTTGCTGTGACTAAAATCTCAATGATCACTTTCAAACTCCCATAAAAGATCATGTTGATGCCAAGCAATGAATGTGAGTGCCGAAGCTACCCTGGGTTTCCATAGCCTGCTTTTAAATCCTTACTTTACTGTTCCTTCTTACACGATTGCAAGTGATTGCTAGTTGCTGTTTATGCTCATGATTTCAGAAGGAAGAACTTTTTTGAGTGTACAACAACAGCTCAACGGCAGCCTTTGCTAATTAAAAATAACTATTTCTAAATCGATGCAACGTTTTCATTTCCAAGTAGTATTATTACAAGCTGCATGCTATAATTAGTGTTCTTCTACAATTTTAGGGTCTTTTCAAGCGATGAATGCGGAGGAGGTAGATAATGACGTGAATGACATGTGGCGTCTTATGTACAAACTCAACAAGACATTCGGGGAGGTTGTTGGGCCCCGAACACTCGCTGATAAAATTAGAAGGAAAATCGAACAGTTCAAAGTACACCTACCTTTACTGCATGTCATCTGCAATCCAGGTATGCGTTACCTTGTTCTACACCGGATCGTTTATCTCTAGCAAAATATTATGTATTGATGTTGCACTGCAGGTTAAAGAAGGCTGACGACTATACACAAACAATAAAACGTTGAATGTGGCATCGATATTTATTATACCATATGTACACGCATACAATGTATTTATCATATGTACGTGAATGCAATATATTTATATTATGTACATGAATCTAATGTATTTATCATATGTACACGCATACAATGTATTTTTCATATGTACATGCATACAATGTATTTATCATATGTACATGCATACAATGCATTTATCATATGTACGTGAATGCAATATATTTATATTATGTACATGAATCTAATGTATTTATCATATGTACATGCATACAATGTATTTATCATATGTACATGCATACAATGTATTTATCATATGTACATGCATACAATGCATTTATCATATGTACGTGAATGCAATATATTTATATTATGTACATGCATACAATGTATTTATTATACATACGTGAATACAATATATTTATATTATGTACATGAATACAATGTATTTACCATATGTACATGAATACAATGTATTTATCATATATACATAAATACAATGTATTTACCATATGTACATGAATACAATGCATTTATCATATGTACATGCATACAATGTATTTACCATATGTACATCAATACAATGTATTTATCATATGTACATGAATACAATGTATTTATCATATGTACATAAATACAATGTATTTACCATATGTACATGAATACAATGCATTTATCATATGTACATGCATACAATGTATTTATCATATGTACATGAATACAATGTATTTATCATATGTACATCAATACAATGTATTTATCATATGTACATGAATACAATGTATTTATCATATGTACATCAATACAATGTATTTATCATATGTACATGAATACAATGCATTTATCATATGTACATGAATACAATGTACTTTTTATCATATGTACATTAATACGATGTACTCTTTATCATATGTACATGAATACAATGTACTTTTTATCATATGTATTACAGGTATCAGGGAGAGACACTGGGACAGGATGAGTGAGGTGGTACAGGCCGACATTAAACCACAAGAGGGGACAAGTCTCATGAACATGGTTGAAATCGGCCTTAGTGACTCAAAGATCATAGAAAAGTAGGCTGGCTGAAATGAGAGTTGATATATACATGTCAATATATGATGTTAAGTTAGGCTATGGTACTCACTCGCCATATAGCATGAGATTTACCCATTGTACATAAATAGCACAATATTTGAAACGCTTCTCTTAGGGCAGCTCGTCACCTACATGGGCGTTGAGCTGGCCTGCGTGTATATTGACCTTGGCCTCCTTCTTTTGTAATACAGGCTAGAAGAGATCAGTGGTGCTGCCAGTAAGGAGTACTCGCTTGAGAAGGCCATGGAGAAAATGAAGATTGAATGGAAAGACATGATGTTTGAGTTTATCCCTTACAGAGACACGGTAAGTCTTACTTTAGTTATATGTACTTTCGCGTTTTTTACAGAATGTACGCTTTTTAGTAGGACCGGAAAAATTCTTATATAACATTTTTACATGTTTTGTGTTGTTTTATCTTTAATACTGATATGGCGGAATGCTGTTACCAAGAGTCCCGCCACATATCATGGCTATTTCATCATCAGCAAAGATATTGTCAAATACGGTATTGAAATATAACAAATTAAATTTTATATTTTTGATACATTTTATAGTATAAAAAAATATCATTTTATTCAGTAATAATCTACTATAACTGTACTCTTCTCAATGTCAATAGCTGCCTTATAATCACCTCAAAAATCCTTCCGTCAGCTTTCTAGCTCTCTTGCCACGCCTTTATCTACTGATATTCCTTAACAGCTGTCTAAAATATAATTTGAGCTTGTGTAAAGAACAATAAATTTAATTGTTATTGTGGTGGAAATAACGTTGAGCATTATTTTTGTTAAGTGCAACAGTATAAATTATTATTATTATTAGTCATACGACTGCTATCATAGTTTAAACAAGTTTATCGAACATGTATAACATCTAGTATTCAATCGCCTCACAACTTTTGATCATAAAGCTGAAATACTCTGAGCTACCAAGTCCTACCCATTATAATATCTTAACAGCATTGCGTAGTTTCTTACATTGTCGATTTTCTTTTGTTTTTCTGGAATGTTTCTTCTCATTTCTCAGATTTCTTGTGGAAGTTGACAATATGTATTAATTTACTAGGATAATGGCATCAACTATTTTATAAATTGAAATGTTTAAACGTATTCCAGGATCCAATGCAAGGCTGTTATGTATGTATGCATTGTTATTGTATGCTATTTCAATTATTTAACTTTGTCAACTAATTAATAAAACTTATTACGCAAAAAAAATATTATTTCATCAATGTGTTTATAAATTCTGTAATCAGATTATAGTAACTATTATTTCATTGTTTATAACTCTATTCTACTGAAGTGAATACATAAAATAATTAGTAATGCAGTTAGTATTGTTCATATCATTTCATACCTATGTGTAAAGGACTTGAAAAGAATTGTGGTAAAAGATGAAGTCTATTACGCTTGGTGTCTATTTTTATACGCTATGTTGTTTATTCGTTCAGATCTCGCCATTTATAGAAATATTATTTCATCCACTCTTTGTCGATAGTCTGAGTGGGCATGTCATTGCTCCTCAACGCTACTTCTGTTGATAAAACCTGAATGGTAACAATATTTATGGAATGAATTTTTTTCTATCTCTGTCTCTTCCATCTCAGTAGCTTCACACTGAAGAGTACGACTTGAATTATAATGTCTGTTACTTTTCCGAAACAGAGAGAACCTTTCTTACCAACCAATGTACTGGTGGATACAACAAGCTAAAAAATACTCCAATTTCTTTTATTTTTAAAAGCTTCTTTTTTCTTTTCTATAAAACTTGCCTATATAAGTCAGCCAATGATGAGATGACTCTTACATAAGTCAGCCAATGATGAGATGACTCTTATATAATGTAAGTCATCCAATAATGAGATGACTCTTATATAAGTCATCCAATGATGAGATGACTCTTATATAAGTCATACAATGATGAGATGACTCATATATAATGTAAGTCATCCAATGATGAGATCACTCTTATATAAGTCAGCCAATGATGAGATGACTCTTATATAAGTCAGCCAATGATGAGATCACTCTTATATAAGTCAGCCAATGATGAGATCACTCTTATATAAGTCAGCCAATAACGAGGTCACTCTTATATAAGTCAGCTAATAACGAGATGACTGCTATGCTTGACAGGGCGTGTCTATCTTGTCATCGGTAGACGATATCCAGGTGCTGCTCGATGATCACATTATCAAAGCTCAGACAATGAGAGGCTCTCCTTTCATCAAACCATTTGAGCAAGAGATGAAGGAGTG
Source organism: Watersipora subatra (assembly GCF_963576615.1). NCBI lineage: Eukaryota > Metazoa > Bryozoa > Gymnolaemata > Cheilostomatida > Watersiporidae > Watersipora > Watersipora subatra. Next base: position 33,973,410 of record NC_088708.1, on the reverse strand, counting down.
GGAGGAGAAACTTGTCACTATGCAAGGCAAGTCTTGAGATCTGTATTTCCTGTTAGCTGGTCGGTGGTCTCTACACTCGATGCCCTAATACTGATTCGTAAACCTTCTCTGTACATTCGTTAAATTCCTCTGTCTAAATATTCGACTTTCCTCAAGGTAATAGGCCTAGAGGCCTGGAATGAAGTGTCACCACAGAAAAAGGTGCAATTAATGCGGCAGCTCCATTGAGAAGCTGTTTATAAAAAATAACTTTTAATAAACCATTTCTATAACAGTAGGACTTGAGCACAGTTGAACTGCGAAGACAAGTATTGATGACTGAAGTGAATTTTTTTATTTATTAGGAAATTAAGAGAAAGAGTAAAACAACCTGTTCAAATCAACGCTGTATTGCCATCGTATGACCACGTCTAACGCTAACATTAAAATTATGAATACTATTAAACCAAGTTCATGTTTGTTTTTAATAATAAACATCTTTTTTCACCAGACATTTTGGATCAATGGCTCAAAGTACAGGCTACATGGCTATACTTGGAGCCCATCTTCAGCTCTGAAGACATCATTGCTCAAATGCCGGAGGAGGGAAGAAAGTTTGCAACTGTCGACACGTACTGGAAAGACATCATGACAGAATCTGTAAAGGTAACAACATGTTCGCTTTAGCTGTGGTTCAATTATAAAAATGACACAATCGTTAAGACTAAATGAACTAAAATCAATTTTAGTTCATTCAATTTTAACGTTTTAATCTTTTTAGCTAAATACCTGTCACATTTGTCAAAAAATTAGCCCTTTTGAAAAATGAAATAATTATTTTTTTCTGAAAATGTTTAGCTTCAAATTTTATGTCTCATAGTTTAAGTTTCCTAATGCTTATATGTTTAGCTTTCACCGACATGTGTTGCTTAGCAACTTGCACACTAACCAATTGTGCATCACTTTATGTGAACGGTTTAACACTGGTGTTTATCACTATACAGGACACACACTGTTTGGCTGCTACTGCCCAAAATAACATGCTGGGTCGTCTCACAGAAGCCAACCAGCTGCTAGAAGAGATCCTCAAGGGCCTCAACAATTACCTCGAGAAGAAACGGCTCTACTTCCCAAGATTCTTTTTCCTCTCTAACGACGAACTGCTAGAGATCCTCTCAGAGACGAAGGTGGGTTATCTTTGCTGAGAAGACAACTCTAGTTACTGAAGACTGCTCATTCAGAAACAGTCTTTAGCTGGCATTAATATTCATTATATTATGTACTGTATTACTGCCTATAATGCTATAGTGGGATAAAAAAAAATTGTTGATAATTTTGTTAGAGTTTTAGACTCTGCTTGGAATACAATTATTTAGTTCAAAGGAAAAAGTTATGAGTTCCTATAAAAAGGGAGTAGTTTTTATATGAAGCTCATGCAGTTCAACCTGCATAAGACTTTGTACTGTTCTCAGTTGTATACTATCTATAGTTGGATCACATGCTACGTATTGACATGCTTTTGCTATGCGAGGAATTTTTAACAAATGTTCTTAAAGTTGTGTTTTATTTATTTTCACACTAGTTTTTACACGAGATGGGGCATTGGTGAGCCGCCCCATCAATTGAACTCAAATAAATAAATTGTTTCTCTTGTCCACTGTCAGTAGACTTGCAAACTTCGTTAGCTCGATCATGGATGTGTCTCTATTCATGATGTTAAAATGCTGTCTCGGTTATCTTATTGGTATTTTGTTTATTATACGGATACAAACTGGTAGCGGAAATGTGAATCTTTGTTTCACATATTACAGACCTTAATAGGTTCAAATATTAAATGGATACTTTCATTAAATAAAGTATATTTTGCTAGGACCCTACAAGAGTGCAGCCTCATCTTAAGAAGTGCTTTGAGGGAATTGCTAAACTCGAGTTTACTGAGGATCAAGAAATAGTTGGGATGATTTCCTCGGATGGAGAGATGGTTCCTTATCTTCATAAAATCCTTCCTGCACTAGCCAAGGTGCCTCTCAGTAACTCACGCTGCTAAGTGACTGGCTTCAGCACCTGTAGTTCAGTCTATAGTAATTGTTAATATTTGTTTAGAACAGGCTCACTTAATTGAATTTTGATTAAAATAATATGATGGCTTAGACTGGTCATGGAACAAAATGGAACCCTGATGAGATCCCAAGTGCGGTGGTATGCATAAATGAATGACATTCTTACTGAGGCAGGTCCCTCGGTAGACATCTTTCATAACAGAACTCTTGTGCTCATTTTGCAAACCAAGTTGTTTGTTATGATCATTTTTATTTAGTGATTAAATAGATTTAAAATTATTCTCATATCAGCCTTAGTGTACCCTTTCATGATAATTACTGCACCTGAAACCAATTGTCATTGGCTACATTTCATGGTGCCATATAAGCTCACTCGTATCTTCTCTGTGCCCTTTAGTAATTGTGTTTTTGCTCTTTGTAGGGAATGGTGGAGAAATGGTTGGTTGAGGTTGAAGAAGCTATGCTTTTCAATGTTCGCAAGGTCATATCTGACTCGGTCAAAGACTATTCAGTTACACCGAGAAAGAAATGGGTTATAAACTGGCCCGGGCAGGTCGTCATTTGCTGCAGTTCCATATACTGGACAACTGAAGTTTCTGAGGCTATGCGCACTCCTAATGGAATGGATGTAAGGCTAGATATTGCTTCTCCTTGAGCATATTATTGCTCTGGAAGTTTTAATACAATATGATTTAATCTAAAAGTGTATATTACCGCCCACCGAGTTATTTGGCCTTCGCTACATAGCTTACTCACCCTTCACAGTATACCACCTACATAACATTCTCTTCACAGTATACCACTTATATAGCTTACCTTTTACAATATACCACCTATATAGCATACTTTTCACAGTATACCACCTATATAGCATACTCTTCACAATATACCAACTATATAGCTTACCTTTCACAATATACTACCTATATAGCATACTCTTCACAATATACCACCTATATAGCTTACCTTTCACAATATACTACCTATATAGCATACTCTTCACAATATACCAACTATATAGCTTACCTTTCACAATATACCATCTATATAGCTTACCTTTCACAATATATCACTTATATAGCTTACCTTTCACAATATATCACTTATATAGCTTACCTTTCACAATATACCATCTATATAGCTTACCTTTCACAATATACCATCTATATATTTGCTAATCTTTTGCTTTACCTTGCTTAGGCCCCAATAAAGCTATAAAGAAAATATCAACAACTCTGATGAAACTTGGATGTTTTAGTTGATGACAATGTTGGTTAACATTTGGTTGTGTGTAAGTATAGACTAGTATGTGCTGGCTATTAAGATGGCTAGTTTTGCTGCAGGAATACCTAACGAAGAGCAACAAGCAGATCGATGAGATCGTAGAGCTCGTGCGAGGGAAACTCGGGACAGGAGAGAGGGTTACATTGGGTGCTCTCACAGTAATTGACGTTCATGGTGAGTGTCAGATATTTTATACCTTATGTTATGTATAGAGTTAGCTCATGTTGACTGTTATAAGGGTACTGAATATGTATGTTAGTATCTATTGTGATTCTTTCATAAATATCCATACAAGAAAGAATATTCATTGCAAAAACAAACGATTCATCTGTTTAATCAGTGAGATCAGTTATACTATTGTTTAGTGTGTGTGGCCATAGGAGATATAGTTATGACAAATCATTTCGTCTCATCTATGTTTCATGTATTATTTACAGCTCGTGATGTTGTGGCTGGTCTAGCCAAGGACAAAGTGACCAGCCCTAATGACTTTTCCTGGTTGGCTCAACTCAGGTACTACTGGAACAATGACGTTATCATCCGGATGATAACTACTGAGATGAAATATGGCTATGAGTACCTTGGCAACTCGCCAAGACTTGTCATTACCCCACTTACTGACAGGTGTTACAGGTTGGTGTCATAATCATATGGGTGCCACTCATAGCATGACATCATTTTATCAGTTGATTTGTTAAACGTCCTTTCTCAATGTAGCAGAAATTATATAATGATATTTGAAGTGACAGTAATTTAAATTTTTTGCCAATACAGTCATACCTGTACATACGAGCTTAATGCCTTCCGGGGCCGAGCTTAGAAATTTCAAGCTCAGAAAACTCTCAAGGAATTTTCTTCGTATTTCAAATTTCTCCTATGTTTAGCACTCACTCGTATGACGAGGTATGACTCTTGTCAAATCTTCAGATACAAAATTAAGAGTCGAGCACCATCAGATATAAATTATGTAAGAAATAGGTTGTGTAATGATGGAAAAGTCGATCTTCCACTTATCAAAGAGCATATTCACATGATTTTGCATTGTAAATGGCTAAATCACCTGTGCTTCACAGGTGAGACTTTTATGGTGTAACAATCCCAAAACAGACATATTTATATATTTTATCAACCTGAATGCGGTTATATAAGTCATGCTAAGCAGGCAAGAATATTTTTATCTCATTGAGTACATCTCTTCTATTCTGTATCAGTGATATTTCTGTTGGACGTCTCTGTGTAGTACAGCATTAGTATAATTTTCATTCAGAACATTGATGGGTGCTCTCAAGTTAAATTTGGGTGGAGCTCCAGAAGGCCCTGCAGGAACAGGCAAAACAGAGACATGCAAGGATCTTGCTAAAGCTGTTGCCAAGCAGGTTAGTTAGTTTTACTCTTGTACTGAAAAAAACTATTTTTTTCCAAAATATTTGTGCTAGCAGACATCTATATACTTGACTCATAATAACTCTACTATTAGCGCTTCCAGTTTCAGACGATTTTAACCCAAATTTGATTGGGTGCTTTTAATTGGCAGTTATCAGAATGCGTGTGCTAATGATGAGGCTACGCTGTGTGTCATTATAAGAAGGGATTGTAGGCTTTTTGGCAAGCACAAACAGGTAATTTTTGTTTTAAATGTGTAAAGGAAGGCACAAGATAAACTAAGAGACTTTATTTTAAGAGGTCAGTCAGAGGTCACTGAGAGAGTTTCGTCTGCAAGTATATCTAAAGATAATAACTTCAAGAGCCAAGATGTTAACTTCTGTAAACAATAAAAATAATCAAAAATGAAAACAGCATAATTTTGCATTTTTAGTGTTGTTACAGTGATGCATCTCCAGAAATACCTTCTACATAACTATAGCTGACTTTTAAGCCATTGGTTTATTGGAGTTTATTTAAATCATCTATTATAGTGTGTGGTCTTCAACTGTTCTGACGGCCTTGACTACAAAGCTATGGGCAAGTTCTTCAAGGGACTTGCGCAGGCAGGAGCCTGGGCTTGTTTTGACGAGTTCAACAGAATAGAGCTTGAGGTTTGTCTTACACCTTTCATATTTGTACAGATCCTACTAAGTACGTGTTCAGCATATGTGTAAGTATGTCCGCATATGTAAGTATGTCCGCATATGTAAGTATGTCCGCATATGTAAGTATGTCCGGGACGGGTATAACTGGAGTGTCTCAGAACCTGCATGCAACCTCAGAACCTCTATGCATGCATACATGCATGTATGCATGCATGCATACATGCATGCATGCATGCATTCATACATGCATGCATGTATGCATGCATAGAGGTTCTGAGGTTGCATGCAGGTTCTGAGACACTCCAGTTATACCCGTCCGTCCGTATGATACATATGTCCGCATATGTAAGTTATATATATGTCTGCATATGTAAATTACATAAGAGCATGGTTAGTTTAACATGGAGTACAGTTTGAATTCATTCTTTGGGAAAAGACAGCTTCTGAATTTATATTTTATGAAATTGCAGCCATGTACAACACTATGATACGAATATAACAGGTTATATTAATTAGCTGGAGTCATGTTCTCTTTGTAATGATTGCAGGTCTTGTCAGTTGTTGCCCAACAGATTCAAAGCATCCAAACTGCCATTGCTTCTAAAAGCACACGCTTTATGTTTGAGGGTACTGAACTCTCTCTCAACCCAACATGCACCATGTTTATCACTATGAACCCAGGCTACGCAGGCAGACAAGAGCTTCCTGATAACCTCAAGGTATGTATAGTATATGCTTTATCCCTGGCCTTTGCTGAGAGAGAACCGTGATAATATAATGCGGTATATCAGACAGACCGTCCTTATATCAGACAGACCATCCTTTCAGTTTTGATAAATAATAAAAATGAGGTTGACTTTGTTATATTTCATTTTGAGTTGACACCGCAGTAGATGCTGTTGCATTTCAACAGCGTCTACTCTTATATCCGGCTTTGCAATCAGTTTCTAGTTTGTGTAAGGGTTGGGGGTAAGCAACTGTAAAGAAACGGCTGCCTTAGAGTGCCCACACTTTTTTGGTAAAAAATTTTGTTTTAGATTTTTGTGATGTAGGCTATTTTCTTTGTTGATTCAACAAGAAATTAATGCAAAAATATTTTTTAGAGAAGACTTTTAGCTGTTAGTTAACAAGCTAACCATGTTTCAATAGGCAGCCTTTCAGCCATCCTCTATAGAGAAATGTATTTCTTGGGTTAGACCGCTTTGTATAAACAACTTGGCTTGCTTATCTGGCTGATGTCATTGGTCGTTGATGTGTAGTCGTTGTCACGGCTACGCATCAGGCTAGTGATGAGCTGGCCTTTTCAGTCAGTTTTATGCTCTGCTTAAGGACGCACCTAATTGTTGGCAACTTAAAAACATTCCTTACTATCTAACCGTGAACTTGTACATGACTCGTATGGTTTGACCCTCTATTTGTCTTTAGGTACTGTTTCGTACAGTAGCCATGATGGTACCAGACTATGCCATGATTGGAGAGATTGTGTTATATTCCTGTGGATTTGTTGATGCCAGAGCTCTTGCTATCAAGATTGTTGCTACATACACCCTCTGCTCAGAACAGCTCTCATCTCAGCACCACTATGACTATGGTTAGAAAGTAAACCACTTCTTAACTTCCGTTAACGAACGGTGCTTTAGTATATCGTCTGGTTATTTACAGATCAAAGGGTATAAATGTAATTTGTACCGATTTTGGTTTAGCTCGCCCTTCTTTTACAGCCGGTAGTTATAGCCTCAATCTTTGTTAAAGGTATGAGAGCTGTGAAATCTGTTCTCACTGCTGCTGGTAATCTCAAGCTGAAATATCCAGACCAGGATGAGGCTGTGATTTTGCTCAAAGCTCTCATGGATGTCAACTTACCCAAGTTCTTAGCTCAGGTGGGTCTTTACTACCTAGATTAGCATCGCTATACCAGCTTCATATAGCAACTTATTTATTGTAAAGCAAATGCTCCTACGTAAACCTCCTTTTACGGAAATTCCACGTAACATAAAGAATTTATAGAATTTATGTAAAGTTGTTTCTTTATATTACATATATTACAAAAATATCATTTTCGTTTTGCCGCACTTGAGCAAGAAAAGGATGTAAAGGGGTATCTTTATTATATATACTAGTACCATGGCAGTCTAGTGCGCTGTGAGAGATTGTACAGAATGAGTAGCTACACAATTACTCAGAAGCAGTCAAATGGTGCAGGTGTTAAAGTCTCAGACTACCAAACTGAATGTCACGAGTTGGTGTCTCGTTGAAGTCAATCTTTCATCTTAACCTCTCACCCTGGCTTCAGGCAGACAAAACAGACAAATTCCACTCTTATTATAGCATAAAGGTTTATTTTTGTTTCACTTCATTTCACATGTATACATTTTTTTTTCTTTTTTGTCTTTGCAGATTAGACTGTGCTGTCTAGGAAAAAAATAAAAAGATCAATTTAAATTGACATTGAAGGTGTGCTCTTCCCGTAACTTAACATAGGTTTGCCGTAATCATGGACCCTGCACTAAATGTAAATGATAAGAAAAAAGAGAAAAGATGTCAATACAAACCAATAATACCACAGTTACTGTACACAGTTTACACTCATTAAATTAAAAAGTCATGTTTAATTTTTTCCGTTTTTAAGGGCCAGAGGAGTGAGTTTGGGACGATCATGGAATAGATTAGGCAATTTACATGTAATTTTCTGTTCGCATACCCTGAATTCCCAGTAACATAAACATTCTCAAAATAGATTATTTACGTTGTCGGGGTATCTACTGTATGCGCTATAGTTTTACATAGACATTTCTATGTGAGTAGCTCTGTGTACATGTAAATATCTTTAAATGGCCTTTGTGCTCTCTCACTATATAAATAAACTTGATTATAAACAGAGATCTATTATGCTGTCTATGTATTCAGATGAAATGGGGTTTTGTTTCAAGTTGAAGATATTGAGATTGCCTTTAAGCCAGGGTAAAACTCAACCCCGGTTATAGATCTGGGAATCTAAGAATGACCTTACATTCATATATCCATCTTTAGCTGTTTTTCACACACCTGAATGAATCTATAAAGATATATTTTCATTTTGAAAAGACTTGCTTTACAATAATAATCTACCTACGTATTTGGATTAGTTCTCGTTTTCTCTGACTTACCTGTAAGTACGTTTACATAAAAGCCAAACATATTTTCAGGATGTGCCCTTGTTCGAAGGCATCATTTCTGACCTTTTTCCTGGAGTTGAGCTGCCGCAACCAGACTACGATGTTTTTCTCGACACTCTCAAGACTTGCATTGCCAAAAGACAACTGCAGTCAGTGCCCTGGTTTATTGATAAAATCATTCAGGTAATACTGCTTTCTCCTTGCCATTGCGAACATACTCATTTTAGGCAGATTAGGTGATATAACACCGTTCATTTTTCTTTGTGTCTAAAACCTTAGAAAGGTTCCATGGAGGCCATATAATGCAATATATTTAAAAATATTTCTCATTTTATAAAAATAATGAGAGTTGTCTTTTCAATAGAGTTGATAACTTCAGTATGCTATAGTCGATTTGTTTTTTTCAGCATCAATTTGTTTTGAGAAATTGATGCTGATGGCTATACTAGACCGTTAGTTGCTGCTAACAGCTAGTGGTTCAGCCTTACCTCGTTTGATTTTATATAATCTTCTTGGCCATGTTTTAATTAAAAACTTTCATTTACTTTTTTATTTAGTTCGATGAATAGACCTGCATCAGCAATGCTTTTACGGATTGGAAACTATCTCCGCATATTTAACATGCGCTTTTAAAGTTATATGACAAAGTAGCATTTTCAGATGTCTTACTTTATGGCATTTCATTAGCGAATAAATGTCACAGGTCTATGAGATGATGTTGGTCAGGCACGGGTTTATGATAGTTGGTGAGACGATGGCTGGCAAAACTAGTGTCTACCAAGTATTAGCTGATGCTCTGCATGATCTGGAGGTGGCGGGACTCATGAATGAACATAAAGTATTGTTCAAGATCCTTAACCCTAAGGCTATAACTATGGGCCAGCTATACGGATGCTTTGATCCTGTTTCCCATGAGTGGACAGATGGTGAGACTGGTGGTGTTGTTTAATATATCATTATTATTAAATTAATTATAAATTTTTAGTTATAATATTACCATAACTTTACAGTATTGTACGAAAGGACCTGTTTTGTAAATAATCTGGTAACAAAAATTGCAGCATTTTTATACATACATACTCGTACATACATACACTTGTATGAATTCATTTCTGTCACTTTCATTCCTATTCTCCATAGTCATTGCTCTAGTCACTAGTTTAACCAGAATAGCCTGATATTCCTTAACCTTACATGTAGCTCAGAATCCATAAAAGTTCAAACTGGTAATCAGATTTATCATAACATCTGATTAAATGTCAAAAAGAAATTTTTATTATTTATTTCAGGAGTATTTGAGGTGTTGCAAAGACAAACATGTGATTACATAATCTAAGTATTCTGTATTAACTCTCTGGACAGGCATCATAAGACACGAGTTGAGTGATTAGATTTGAGCAATGAATTGAGGCGGAAGGAAAAGGAGACTCAGAGTACATACAGCTGTATAGTATAGCTGATAATTGTTTAACTGGAATCACTCAGAAATGAATCAAAATTAATAATTTTTTTACTTTGTTTTAAGACAACATATTAGCCTCGGATTATATTTCTGTTTAACCATAAACCTAGATTATTCATTGCATGTGTGACTACATGTACTACTATAGTCCTAAGACTAAAAGTATGTCAACTGTGTTTGTTTTTCTTCCGTAGAAACACTAATGCTCTCCTTGGGAGCACATGCTTTAAAACTGAATATGATAGGCACACACGGATTCGCCTTTTAATTTTCTTAAACCTTTTAAGCTTGTGAATAGTTTGTTATCATTTGAACAGGTGTGCTGGCTAACACCTTCCGAGAATATGCCAGCAATCCTTCAGTTGACCGAAAATGGATACTTTTCGATGGGCCGGTCGATGCTGTGTGGATAGAAAATATGAATACCGTGCTTGATGATAACAAAAAACTTTGCCTGATGAGTGGAGAAATCATACAAATGTCAAACGTGATGAATCTAATATTTGAGCCCGCTGACCTGGAACAGGCATCACCTGCCACTGTCAGTCGTTGTGGCATGATATATCTTGAGCCTCATCAACTTGGCTGGCGACCACTAAAAGGTACCCCTGGCTTGTTTATGGCTCATAACGTGCACGATGTGCAACTGGTATAACTTTAAGTGTGCTTGATACTATCTATACGCTTCATTTATTTGGCAAGTTGTTGAAATAGTAACTATAATTTTAAATCTAGTACAAAGTATGAAACATAATGCAAATGCAAATTATAGATACATTTTTCATTGGTGTTTATGTTAAAACTGGAGCATTTAGGTCTATTTGTGTGGTAATATAAATTTTGTTATAGATTTGAATTGAAACCTTATTCTACTTCATACATAAGAAGCTATGTAGGCAAGAAGCTGTTTTGTACTTACTCATCAGTAGACTGTAGAGTGGCATGGGAGACAAACCCTAACTGTAAGGCTTAGTTGCATACATGCATCTTAGCAATTGGAGGACTTGTCTAGCACCCAGTCCAGAGTGCATAAACTTACTAACTTTCACTGAATCAATGCTTTCAAGTTACAATAAAGGTACCTAGTGACACTAGAAATCATTAATTCTTTGTTATGGCACTCAAACTCCTCCTGTTTTAGACTCATACATACAGCCACTCAAACTCCTCCTGTTTTAGACTCGTACATACAGCCACTCAAACTCCTCCTGTTTTAGACTCGTACATACAGCCACTCAAACTCCTCCTGTTTTAGACTCGTACATACAGCCACTCAAACTCCTCCTGTTTTAGACTCGTACATACAGCCACTCAAACTCCTCCTGTTTTAGACTCGTACATACAGCCACTCAAACTCCTCCTGTTTTAGACTCGTACATACAGCCACTCAAACTCCTCCTGTTTTAGACTCGTACATGCAGCATGAAATTCCTGACTCACTGGATGAAGAAAACCGAGCATATTTGAATGACCTCTTTGAATGGCTGTTAGACCCTTGCTTTGACTTCATCCGTCACAACTGCAAGCAGTTTCTCGTCACTTCAGAGCTCCACCTCGCTCGATCTCTTATGACAACTCTCTCCTGCCTCATGGATGAGATAAAAGATGCTGGGCAAGAGGGTAGTGAGATGAACCAGTCTACAGTATGTATTCCTATGCTCACCAAACAGTCCTCTGGTTTTCGTTAGTCAGTCATAACGGGTCAATGGTAGCAGAGTTGACAAATTGTTTTCTGGTTATCACGGCTGTTACTATAGTAAGCAAATTTTCCTTAGCAGCTGTGCATATTCCTAGATCTTTTAATTCTACAGTGACTCTAACTCGGTGTATGTCTAGACCAGAGGCTAGTAATATTCGTGTCAACTAGTATCAAAAGCTTATGTCCATGAGCAGTTGTAATAATGGTCCATGTTTTTTAACGTAGGTTCTCTGATCTCTAGTTGTAAAAAAGCATCACCTAGATAAGAGAATTAACATCATAGCTCATTGTGTTGATAAAAGAATACTCTGAGAAATTTTAGATTTTTCACCATGCATTAAGCGAGTAACCAGAATGTGCAAGATTGGGATTATTAAAGGTGTGGCTGCGATTAACTGTTTGTTTTTGAGGTTTTAAAAGCTTGTAATCACATTCCCACATATTTTGCACCTACTACACTACACAACAGAGTAAGACATGGTGAATGTTTTGATATCAAATAACTGTAATGTGAATTTTGTTGCAAGTCAACCTTTAAATATGCATGTAGTTAATATACCTCTGACTGTTCTTTGATGCAACGCATAAGGCCTGTGTATGGTATCTACCTAAGTGCTGTAGACATAGTTTTCTCACACAGTTTCACTTGTTCTTTGCTAATATTCTAGAACGTTCCAATTGCAGATCCCAGGTCATGGGAAGGCGACTGTAAGTTTTGTATAGTCAACCAAATCTTTTCCATGTTGCTATCTTCTGCTCGTTTTGGTATACTCGCTAGTAATGCTTATAACTAAAAGTATAGCCTCGTGTCTAGATTAAGGATAATATATTTAAATAGGGAGGATCCCTCGCTCCTTCGCCATTTCTGGATGAGATTGAACAATCTCAGGTGACATGTTGTACCACGGCCCGATTATTTTCATTATCGTCATATTGTTTATGATTTGCTAAGAATGAATTACCCTTTGTATAATGAACTTTGAGTGGTTTCTTTGGGAAGCTAAACATGGATATGTTACAGACTGATTAAAAAGTGTTGTGTATTTATATATTATCATTTGATGGATGCTTTGAAAAAAGTACAGGTTTCCCAATACTGTTAGTAATCATTCAATATGTTTCATACCGTACAGTTGAAATATTAGCGATACTATTCATGTAGGACATATTATACTCAAATGTAAGATATCATGAGAGGATCTAGTGTAGTAAGAGTGGACCTTTCACAAATGACATAGGTACTAAAATCGGTGTTAGCATAGACGGAAAGAGTATGTTAACATAGACAGAAAGAGTATGTTAACATAGACAGAAAGAGTATTTTAGCATAGACAGAAAGAGTATGTTATTATAAATGAAAAAAGTATGTTAGCGTAGACGGAAAGAGTATGTCAGCATAGACAGAAAGAGTATGTTAGCGTATACGGAAAGAGTATGTTAGCATAGACAGAAAGAATATGTTAACATAGACGGAAAGAGTATGTTAGTATAAACAGAAAGAGTATGTTAGGCTAGACAGAAAGAGTATGTTAACATAGACGAAAAGAGTATGTTAGCATAGACAGAAAGAGTATGTTAGCATAGACAGAAAGAGTATGTTATCATAGACAGAACAAGTATGACTAGGTTAGCTAGTTGTTTGTCTTTCCAAGTTGAAACTCATTACACAAGTCATTGTTGTTGGTCCCTTTTCTTTATTCGGTTGTTTCTTAGAAGTCCTTAGACCTGTACTAATCTGACCTGCTCTTTTATTTATTCCCACTAACAGTAATGCTAGCTGGTAAGTGCAGAAGATTCTATTTGGTGGCAGAAGTGGCCCATGCCAGACAATTCTCATACAAGCAGTACTTCTTTTTGTTAGTAAAAGTTTTTTTAAAGCTAGTAGCAGAAACATTGTAGCAGACTAAATCATTTTAAACTGGTTTAAACTGGTTTGCAGGGCTGACTAATTGTCATTGAACATTTAAAGTTCAGATGACGATATGTATATGTTTAGATAACTCTATGGATGCAAGGATTGTTCTTGTTCTCCCTTGTCTGGACTGTGGGTGGTCTTTTAGTCGGCGATTCTAGAAAGAAGTTTGACACATACTTCAGGTGAGTGTGACTAACTCACTAGCCTACTTTTATTAAAGTTCTCTCAGACTGAACAAGCTCATTAACTGCTTCAATCATATTAGAGGTCCTCACGTCAACAGATCTACCTGATCTCTCTTCATCATCAATACTTGACCTGCCTTCTCTAAACAATGTTGCCCATTCATTAGACCTTTTTTTAGCTAAAAATGTTTTTGGCGTAAACATACTGCATACTTCCTCTAAATCTCATCGGGTGCCCACCCTTAAGTTGCAAACAATTTGACAACTGATCTCCGTTCAATTCTGGAGCGGGTGTCTTGGTCAGCATTTGTGGACAACCTTAAAAAATGATCACATGACCATATAATGAGTCATCAGTAAACATTAAATAAACTTTCAAAGAAAGTGTTAGGCTTTCACTTATAATAGAACTCTTTATAGATAAACTCACCTTATTTATTGAATGACGCTCGTACAATGAATTCAGACTTGATGACAATAAAGAACAACTTATGACTATTGAGTAGTGCAAATACTAGTAGCCACTGTCCACAAAGTCATAGTCTCTATTTATCACTGTATCATCATGTTATCATATGCTTAGTGGGTGTTCTGCAAGTGCTGTTCTACCACATTGTAGAAATTTCATTGCGTTATCATATGCTTAGTGGGTGTTCTGCAAGTGCTGTTCTATCACATTGTAGAAATCTCATTGTGTTATCATATGCTTAGTGGGTGTTCTGCAAGTGCTGTTCTATTACATTGTAGAAATCTCATTGTGTTATCATATGCTTAGTGGGTGTTCTGCAAGTGCTGTTCTTTCACACTGTAGAAATCTCATTGTGTTATCATATACTTAGTGGGTGTTTTGCAAGTGCTGTTCTATCACACTGTAGAAATCTCATCATGTTATCATATGTTTAGTGGGTGTTCTGCAAGTGCTGTTTTATTACATTGTAAAAATCTCATTGTGTTATCATATGCTTAGTGGGTGTTCTGCAAGTGCTGCTCTATCACATTGTAGAAATCTCATTGTGTTATCATATGCTTAGTGGGTGTTCTGCAAGTGCTGCTCTATCACATTGTAGAAATCTCATTGTGTTATCATATGCTTAGTGAGTGTTCTGCAAGTGCTGTTTTATCACACTGTAGAAATCTTATCGCTGGAACTGATGCTGATCACCCAAAACCGAAGAGCATTAAGATTACAAAGAGTAACTCTATTCCAGAGAGAGGTACCATCTATGATTTTCTGTTTGAGAAAAAGGCCAGCGGAGTTTGGTCTGAGTGGATGGAACTCGTCAACAGAGACAAATCTGAGATTGCTTCTACAGCAAAGGTTTGTTTAGGCTCATTGAATCTCTTTCCAACACACACACACAGATGCCAGTAAATATACAGTAGAAGCATTTAGTTATAATGATACATTTTTTCATATGTTGCAGGCCAGTGACCTTATTATACCTACTGCGGAAACCGCCCGACAAAATTTCTTCCTCGATCTCTATCTCTCCCATGAGATCTCCTCTCTATATGTTGGTCCAACCGGCACTGGAAAGTCAGCCATTACAAATGCCTTCCTCATGCAGCTTCCTAAAGACCGGTGAGTGAACAGAACCTCTGGAGCTCTGCTGTTCTTTCTTTCATTTATGATACGGTAACTTCATAGTATTTGTGTCTTTTGAACAAAGTATTAAGTTTTATAATTATTTATAACTCTGATCAAGTACATTTAATTTAAACTTCGCTTTGGCTCTTCGCTTGCGCACTCATTTTCTCTGAGTGGAAACTCTAAAGCTTTATCTAACTTCTATTTTATTTTATCATGATAACACGCAAAATAATAAAGACTGAATTTTTACAGAGGTTCTCACTCTTCAACTGCTAGTGTTGCTATCATATTGATGAGATTCATATAGTATATCATAACAAATTTGTTAAAATCTTGATAGCATCTAAAAGTGATATTGGTCTTAGCGTTGAAGACTAGATATAAATAAGCTATATATCTCTAGGTACATACCAAACAACATAACCTCAGTGTTGAAGACTAGATATAAATAAGCTATATATCTCTAGGTACATACCAAACAACATAACCTCAGTGTTGAAGACTAGATATAAATAAGGTATATATCTCTAGGTACATACCAAACAACATAACCTCAGTGTTGAAGACTAGATATAAATAAGGTATATATCTCTAGGTACATACCAAACAACATAAACTCAGTGTTGAAGACTAGATATAAATAAGGTATATATCTCTAGGTACATACCAAACAACATAACCTCAGTGTTGAAGACTAGATATAAATAAGCTATATATCTCTAGGTACATACCAAACAACATAAACTTCTCTGCGAGAACGAGTGCCAATCAGACTCAAAATATTATCATGTCTAAGCTAGACAGGCGGAGGAAAGGTGTCTTTGGGCCACCCGTAGGCAAGAAGGCTATCGTGTTTGTCGATGACCTCAATATGCCGCAGAAAGAGAAGTACGGTATGTCCAATATCATACTCTCTTGTAATATATCTCAGTATTTATTACACCGCTAAAATGGTTGACAACACCAAGTCTTTGAAAAGGTTAATTTAAATTGTGATTAGTTTTTATTTTTGATTTTACTTATTGGTATATATTTGTTTTTCATGACGTAGTTACTATGAACATCTATGGAGAGAATAAAAGTGTGTTTGGCTGTTTGTCGTATGAGTCTTATGCCGTCTAGTAGTTATGACTCCTCTGAACAGGTGCCCAGCCTCCGATAGAGCTGCTGAGGCAATGGATTGACCATGGACACTGGTATGACCTGAAAGACACAACCAAGATTTTCCTCAATGATGTGGTAAGCGTTCTATTTTGCACATTTTTTCTTGCACAATTAGTTTTTATCACTGTCTGCCCATGGCAACAGCTAAATTGAAACAGTCACTGATCGTGATAACTGCAGAGCTGTCATGGTGTCACTGCATTAGTTATGCTAATTACTAATTATAAGTTGTTACGATACCGTAATACCTGTTGTTTCAGCACATTGTATTTCAAGTTCATCAATAAAGGTTAATGTTCTGCATAAAATGTAAAAAACTTACAAAGATCAATTTTGTGTAGTAAACATTTCTGCAAAAAGCTGTTCAATATTTTACTAAAACTATCGATTGTCTAAAAATTATTTTATTGCCATTATGGGCTGACCCTAGTTGGTCCAAATTTAATAGCTCAGAGCTGAGTCACCGAAACATCAAATTCAAACAGTTCGACTTCCTTGAGGCTGCATGTGTCTTTCACCATGAGTACTAAGTACTTTCACCATGAGTACTAAGTACTTTCACCATGAGTACTAAGTACTTTCACCATGAGTACTAATTACTTTCACCATGAGTACTAAGTACTTTGACCATGAGTACTAAGTACTTTCACCATGAGTACTAAGTACTTTCACCATGAGTACTAAGTACTTTCACCATGAGTACTAAGTACTTTCACCATGAGTACTAAGTACTTTCACCATGAGTACTAAGTACTTTGACCATGAGTACTAAGTACTTTGACCATGAGTACTAAGTACTTTCACCATGAGTACTAAGTACTTTGACCATGAGTACTAAGTACTTTCACCATGAGTACTAAGTACTTTCACCATGAGTACTAAGTACTTTCACCATGAGTACTAAGTACTTTCACCATGAGTACTAAGTACTTTGATCATGAGTACTAAGTATTTTCATTATGAGTACTAAGTGCTTTCACCATGAGTACTAAGTGCTTTCACCATGAGTTTGAAGTACTTTCACCATGAGTACTAAGCAAATAAAAGTAGTTCAAACCTATTAAAGTGAAGATATTTTTTGCTGCAGCTGTTTGTGGCAGCCATGGGGCCTCCTGGTGGTGGTAGAAATGACATCACAAGCAGATTTACTCGCCATCTCACCTGCATCTCGATGGATGAGTTCTCCGACAGTACCATGAGCAGAATTTTCACAGCTATTGTTGATTGGCATTTTGCCAAAGGATTCGACTCCAGTTTTGGTAGAATGGGGAAGGTATGTCATTTGAGCCATACTTAGAGCAATGATTCTTAGTACAGTGTTACCTTATATAGCATAGTTGTCTGGATTACAAATATACATGTAGTCCTTTGGGCCACTTATGGGTATAAAGGCTGTGTGGCCGTGCAGACACGTTAGACTGCATGGGGTTGTAATGTGCCGCACTTTTTTCTGTTTATTCATGAAGGAAGTACAGAGACCAAAAAATGTTTTATTAAATTCGGAGTTAGAATTCCAGATTTTTTAGTATCACAGATCACCAAATCTTGTCTCAGAAACTTATAAAAGCTAACATAGCACCGTTGAATAACTTTATTGTTTACAATGAAATGTAGCATTAAAAATATGAATTGCTAAATAAAATGAAAGGCTAAATAGATTTATAAATACATACTTTTTACATATTTTTACATATTTACATATTTTTACATATTTACATATTTATAAATAAATACTTTGGCATCGCAGGTGTTGGTGCAAGCTACGATGGATGTGTATAAGAAGGCTATAGAAGGATTCCTGCCAACTCCTACAAAGAGCCACTACGTGTTCAACCTGAGAGATTTCTCACGAGTCATCAACGGGGTGCTGCTTGTGCCTGAAACTCACTTACAGGAGAGTGATAAGCTTATACGTCTGTGGATTCACGAGGTCTACAGAGTCTTCTACGACCGCCTCACCGCTGATGATGATAGGTAAAGCGTGTTACCTATAATTAGAAGTGGTGTGACGATCATGAGGCTAAATCGGCAATAAAATTGGCAGCAAACCTATAATCTTGTTCTATTATCTTCTGTTTCATTTTGTTTTTAAAATTGCATACTATAGGGATTTTCCTATTTCATAAAAAATTTTAATTTTCGTATCTCGATGTTTAATCACTTAAGGTTGTTTTACACAGGAAGCTGTTCTTTGGAATGGTAAAGGAAGCTTGTCAAAACCACTTCAAACAGAACATAGACAAAGTTCTCTCCCACCTCTCTCCATCTGGTAAGATTGAGGATGAGAACATTCGCAGTCTTATATTTGGTGACTATATGAACACCGAGTCAGCAGTGAGGATTTATGACGAAGTGAGAGATCTCAAAGAGCTGACAACTACCATCGATCAGTGAGTAGACAACCCATCCTATCTAGCACTTGAGTGTAACGCTTGATCGTATTAAGAGTATGCAAACATTAGCTACAATATCACAAGTATCTAATTAGGATCGTTACCTGAATCAATATTTGGATTTTTCTCCCTTGTCACGCTACTATTACTTGTCATGAATCCCTTGCACAAAATCGCACACTGCCCTAAATCAAATAGACCATGCGCATACATTTTGTTGTAGAATTTATTTAATTATGGGTTTCATGTATTTATGTAATATCACACTTGAAATTCTGACCACCCAGAACGTAGCTGTAAAGTTCTGTGTGCCTTGTTAAATGCCTTCTATTACCAGACATACTGAAGGATTGGTGAGAGCCGTTTTATTAACTTATGATTGATCGAATACACCATCAATATAAGAACACATTGTCGCTGTAGAATTACGACTTTTGCCGGAAGCGATATTGCTTGATAGTTTAGCATCTGATGCCAGTATAGTAATCATAGAGTGGCTAGACTGGCCATAGTATATGTTGGCTGTTCGCACTAGAGACCAGATTGCTCGATAGTCTGGCCTTAGCATTCGGTGACAATTCAACAATCTTGGAGCAGGTAGTCTGGCCAGAGTATTTGTTGGCTCTTCGCTCCGGAGCTCCGATTGCTGGACGGTCTGGATGGTTTGAGCATAGCTTCTGGTGCCGGTTTGGCAATCATGAAGTGGATAGTTTGGTTATGGTATCTGGTGGTTATTTACTCTCCAGGCCTCGAGTGCTCTAGGCAAGCTATATATCCTAGTAGAGATCCCTCTTTAGCATCTGGAAGAGTAATGCACCACCAAGCTGGGAGTTGTCTCCTCAGACACAAATATGTTATCATTCTGAGCTGGATTAATTTTGTGCGCAAGGTTGCTCATACAATGCCGGCAAAAAAACTTGACCAGGCACAATGTTTATATGCGTAATTGTACACTCTAATAGGCCTTTGAGTGTAAACTTTCTTATATTGTCAGATAAATAATCCCAAACAATTATCCTTTCGGTTCTCCCATCATCGTAAGATGACTACATCTTGGTTTGTTTAGCTACCTGGATGAGTATAACCTGGTGAGCAAGGCACCCATGCATCTCGTCATGTTCAAGTTCGCTATAGAGCATGTCTCAAGAGTAGCGAGAGTCCTCAAACAAGATAATGGACATCTCCTTCTAGTCGGTACGCTTGTCTCTGCCTATCAAACTATAGATTGCTTGCAGAAAACTGTTTATATTCTGCATTAGAGATGTAGAATATTTGATCTGTTGGAAATAAATGTAAAACTGCATTAGTTCATTCCATAGGCATGCATAGGGGTTTCACATAGATTCTTGTTGCTATTGTAAACATATAATAGATATGATTTAATATAATATATTACAATATAATATATTATAATTTCATATAGCGAGACATCGTTATACATATCATAATGTGAGGTTATGTTATATTATTACATATAGCGGGACATCGTTATACATATCATAATGTGAGGTTATGTTATATTATTACATATAGCGGGACATCGTTATACATATCATAATGTGAGGTTATGTTATATTATTACATATAGCGGGACATCGTTATACATATCATAATGTGAGGTTATGTTATATTATTACATATAGCGGGACATCGTTATACATATCATAATGTGAGGTTATGTTATATTATTACATATAGCGGGACATCGTTATACATATCATAATGTGAGGTTATGTTATATTATTACATATAGCGGGACATCGTTATACATATCATAATGTGAGGTTATGTTATATTATTACATATAGCGGGACATCGTTATACATATCATAATGTGAGGTTATGTTATATTATTACATATAGCGGGACATCGTTATACATATCATAATGTGAGTTTATGTTATATTATTACATATAGCGGGACATCGTTATACATATTATAATGTGAGGTTATGTTATATTATTTAATATACTGTAATATTAGAATATATTTCTGTTGTCCATAATAGTACCATGCCTCGCATTTGCTTGCGGTAAATATAAACCACGGATAATAGCACATCCTTAAAATTGGATGCAATTCAACTTGTTTAGCTTAGTTCGCTTGTATAAAGAATCACTTCTTGATAACTGTCTTTCACTGTTTTGCAGGCATCGGTGGCAGCGGGCGTCAGAGTGCTACTAAGCTAGCCACCTTCATGGCGGACTATGACCTCTTTCAGATAGAGATAACAAAGGGTTATGGCAACAACGAGTGGAGAGATGACCTGAAGAGGGTAAGTTCTAACATAGTGTTGACAAATATTCATGACTAGTGAGTACTTGTATCAGCTTTGCAAGATAAACTTCAAGGTTACATTCCGATTTTTTGTCTGATATAAAGCTGTTCCTATTATAACTCACAAAGTTGAAGCAGTTTCACCCTAATTTTAAATGAAGCTTTTACATAAAACCTTTTGACTCTAATGATCTGCTAATGGTCACATGTATCTATTTTTGTAGCATGATATTAATTATTAGGAGCAATGGTTTAATCTGTCTACTTTTCTTGCCAGACTTACCTCGCTATAAACAGCCTTGTCTCAAAACTGCTGCTACTTGATGACAGCCAAATATCTTTGTCTTTTTAAAAAAGTAAATACAACTGAAAAAACATCACGACAGAAATCAGTCAAATCCAGAACTTGTAATGATAATCTTCTCTCAATTGTAGCTGTTGCTCAAGGCTGGCACCGAGGGCAAACCTACTGTCTTCCTCTTTTCTGACAACCAAATCAAAAGCGAGTCTTTTATGGAAGACATCTCGATGATCCTCAACACTGGTGATGTGCCAAATCTTTATCCGGCTGACGAGAAAGCAGAAATTATAGAGAAAATGCAGACTGTAGCTAAGAATGAGGTTGGTAGACAAGTCTGACCTCTGCAAATATTTTTTATTTTTCAATCATGCGTTTGTAGAAAATATTTTTGTAATTTTATTGGCGCTGTTTGTAGTTGTCTTCTTTATTAACTTTGATTATTTTTGTTTTCTGCAGGAGAAAGTAAGTATTGCTAGTTGATTAGTTTGCTTTACTTAGTCTTATTGTCAGCTAATGTTGCTCAAAAATTATGTATCGCAATTATTAAATAAGTATTAGTTTGCTGATCAGACAGAGATTGTGAACATTAAGGCTTTAATTACAGTTTTCTGGTTTGATTATCTATGAATAGCAAAAAGTGTTAACTTTTAACTAAAGGAAAAGGTTCAAAACTAGGTTTACCATTACAACTGCTGTTGCATTATGCAAGAAATGATAATTGTTAAATTTCACACATTTCGTGTATGAATGTACTTGCTGTCTTTTATCTGTTCTCTTGATTTTGTGTTTAATTTATTTGTCTTGTTGACATTCAGCTCAGCGTACGTTGTAAAGTGTATAGTATGATAGTTAGTGACATTAGCCGCTCTAGTGAGTCACTGTTAGTTAGTGCAACTCTCTACAAGTACTAGTCATAGCTAGTATCTACAGTACTAATTACTTTCCTTTAGCATTGCCAGACATTTCCTGTCGATTAGTCATGTCTCTTCTCTTCCATTCTTCTGAAAGCTTTATCCGCTGCTTCTGTTTAGAGTTTAGACTCTGATGTACGCAGAAAAAAAACGAACTAAAACTGCATCAAAAGATGAATGTTCAAACAATTCAAATTTTGAAAAAAACTTTAGGTGTGCTACGCGTTAAAAACTCTTGTTCAGATCACGTGTTTAGGACGTTTATAGCTTTTTACCTAATGTTACTCTGTGTGGTGTAGAACCTCACTAGACAATAAGATTTTAGAGAGCAAATGAAAAATTTATGTGATTTTTCCAAAACATTGTTTGTGGGTATTCAGTCGCAGAAGTTTCTCTCAAACAAAATCACTTTAAGGTTTCTGTTTGACCTTTGGTCCGATTTTGTGAAAATTATTAGGCGCCAAATAAGTTTTATGGATTTTAAACTAATGAATATCAGGTTTTACTTGTTCAACTGGTGATAGCAATGACTAGAAATACTATGATTACACGAAAGATCTTTCCTCTGAAAGACACGATCAAAAGTAATATTTATATTGATTACTTGCTGCAGTTTCTTTCAAGCAAGAACAGAGTCATACAGGTAGTGGTTGCTGCTAGCCTCTTGTTTCTTCTGTTTCTTGTTTCTTCTGTATTTGGTGCATATATCCTACAGAAGAATAAATGTTTAAAGTTGTTCTCTGTTAAATCTTTGTTGTTTATTTGTTTTCTATTCATGAAATTAAGTTTTAAAAAACTTGTTCTTTTTAGAAAATTTTTTTTGGACTTCATTTTTAGAGAAACATGTTTTTCATCATGTAAGCTACTTGTAAGACCAGCTTATTAAAAGTCTGAATTTCAAGAAAAAAATTTCAAGCAGATTTTCAAATTTCAAGCAGATTTTCAAATTTCAAGATTTCACACCTTCTTGTGTAATTACTTATTAGGCACGTGCAAAGATATGAAATTTTGAAAATATTGCTCTACAAACACTTTGTACACATGAATTTAATTTGCAAACAGAACAAACACATGCAAATAATATATTCACTTATCAGCTAAGATAACATTTTGTTAAAAGTATCTCAGTGTTACAAGCGTATGCGCTGCTTTGACACAGTGAAAGTAACTAGTACTACATGTGTCATGTGTCAAGTGGCATGTGTCAAGCGGCATGTGTCAAGTGACTTGAACAGAGTCATAACATTCTGATGTTTGTTTCATTGCGTGGCATTCAACAGGGTCGAAAGTTGGAAAGCACACCTCTTGCCATGTACAACTTCTTCATAGAAAGAGTTAAGCAGAACCTGCATGTCTCCTTAGCCATGTCTCCAATTGGGGATGCCTTCAGAAACCGACTTAGAATGTTCCCATCTCTTATCAACTGTTGCACAATTGATTGGTTCCAGGTATACATATTTTTTGTCTTTTTGTTTTTATACCTATTTAGAAATTTTATTTTTTAGGCAAATCTTTGTTTTGTAAATATATTTATTGTAAACTTGTTGTATTTATTCGTCTCTTTATGGTAATGAGTTTTCTTACAGGCCTGGCCAGAGGATGCCCTAGAAATGGTGGCTAAGAAGTTCCTGGCGGAGGTAGAGCTTGAGGATAAACTGAGACTGGAGTGTGTCAACATGTGCAAATTCTTCCACGAAGATGTGATTTCACTCTCAAGCAGGTGACCCTCTAGCGCAGATATACTCGTTTAATACGCCGTATCATATAGATAGACTGTGTGTTTAGGGTGCCAGGTTTTTATTTGTTCCCATAAAAATAATTTAAAACACAATGTAGCATTACTGCGCACAAAAATTTGCTTTTACGTAGTATATTGCGTAATCTAATATTATACTATTCGAATTAAAGTTTCATGCTTATTAGCTAGTTGCTGTTGTAGTACATCTTAATGAACTTGTCTATGCACAGGTATTATGAATCTCTGCGGCGCCACAACTATGTGACTCCGACATCATACTTGGAGCTGATTATGACCTTTAAACTATTCCTGAAAAAGAAGCGAGATGAAATTATGGCTCTTCGGAATCGTTACCTCGCTGGTCTCGAAAAGCTCGAGTTTGCTGGTGGCCAGGTTAGTATTAAAAATGGTTCTAAATTGATTGGCTGCCACAACATAGTTTGCAACAGCTATTTGTTGACATAATGAAACTGAGCTGTTCTTCCATTCTTCTGAGTTACAGTGATTTCTTCAACGTCAATACTTGCTAAATGGTTTGACCGTGGTTGCTGTAGGTGGCAGTCATGCAGGAAGAGCTCACCGCCCTTCAGCCAGAACTCATCAAAACATCTGCTGACACGGACAAGTTGATGGTGAAAATTGAGCAGGATACCGTCGAGGTTGAAGCTAAAAAAGAGGTAACATCTGTCAAAAAATCTAACCTTACACATTTTATACCTACCATTACCATTGGTTAGCACACATCTTATACGCATCATCAGTTAGTACACATCTTATACGCATCATCAGTTAGCACACATCTTATACGCATCATCAGTTAGCACACATCTTATATGCATCATCAGTTAGCACACATCTTATACGCATCATCAGTTAGTACACATCTTATACGCATCATCAGTTAGCACACATCTTATACGCATCATCAGTTAGCACACATCTTATACGCATCATCAGTTAGTACACATCTTATACGCATCATCATTTAGCACACATCTTATATGCATCATCAGTTAGTACACATCTTATACGCACCATCAGTTAGCACACATCTTATACGCATCATCAGTTAGCACATATCATATACGCATCATCAGTTAGCACACATCTTATATGCATCATCAGTTAGCACACATCTTATACGCACCATCAGTTAGTACACATCTTATACGCATCATCAGTTAGCACACATCTTATACGCATCATCAGTTAGTACACATCTTATACGCACCATCAGTTAGTACACATCTTATACGCATCATCAGTTAGCACACATCTTATACGCATCATCAGTTAGCACACATCTTATATGCATCATCAGTTAGTACACATCTTATACGCATCATCATTTAGCACACATCTTATACGCATCATCAGTTAGTACACATCTTATACGCATCATCAGTTAGCGCACATCTTATACGCATCATCAGTTAGTACACATCTTATACGCGTCATCAGTTAGCACACATCTTATGCGCATCATCAGTTAGTACACATCTCATACGCACTATCAGTTAGTACACATCTTATACGTATCATCAGTTAGCACACATCTTATATGCATCATCAGTTAGCACACATCTTATACGCATCATCAGTTAGCGCACATCTTATACGCATCATCAGTTAGCGCACATCTTATACGCATCATCAGTTAGCACACATCTTATACGCATCATCAGTTAGTACACATCTTATACGCATCATCAGTTAGCACACATCTTATACGCATCATCAGTTAGTACACATCTTATACGCATCATCAGTTAGCACACATCTTATATGCATCATCAGTTAGTACACATCTTATACGCATCATCAGTTAGTACACATCTTATATGCATCATCAGTTAGTACACATCTTATACGCATCATCAGTTAGTACACATCTTATACGCGTCATCAGTTAGCACACATCTTATGCGCATCATCAGTTAGTACACATCTCATACGCACTATCAGTTAGTACACATCTTATACGTATCATCAGTTAGCACACATCTTATATGCATCATCAGTTAGCACACATCTTATACGCATCATCAGTTAGCGCACATCTTATACGCATCATCAGTTAGCGCACATCTTATACGCATCATCAGTTAGTACACATCTTATACGCATCATCAGTTAGCACACATCTTATATGCATCATCAGTTAGTACACATCTTATACGCATCATCAGTTAGTACACATCTTATACGCATCATCAGTTAGCACACATCTTATACGCATCATCAGTTAGCACACATCTTATATGCATCATCAGTTAGTACACATCTTATACGCATCATCATTTAGCACACATCTTATACGCATCATCAGTTAGTACACATCTTATACGTATCATCAGTTAGCACACATCTTATATGCATCATCAGTTAGCACACATCTTATACGCATCATCAGTTAGCGCACATCTTATACGCATCATCAGTTAGCGCACATCTTATACGCATCATCAGTTAGCACACATCTTATACGCATCATCAGTTAGTACACATCTTATACGCATCATCAGTTAGCACACATCTTATATGCATCATCAGTTAGTACACATCTTATACGCATCATCAGTTAGTACACATCTTATACGCATCATCAGTTAGCACACATTTGATGAACATAAGGTGGGCTGTCAGCTTCAAGCTCATTTTAATCCTAACCAATAAGCTGTAAGCAAAGAGACCAACTGTTTGTTGCTAATAAAAAAAAATGAACATTGGCAAACTTTAAATTCACGTTTTTAAAAGGTTTTTGTGCGGTTGACAGTTTAAAACTGCCATAAGTTATTAGCTGAATATTACACAACTGGAACAGCATGTTTCTTTCTGCGAGACATAAATATCATTCATGAATTAATGTTATTACTGGAATTTTAGCAAACTACATTTATCTACAGAAAGATTTGGAAATAAAAACCATGTAGTATGAATTTATAGTACCTAAAGTCATAATAGTAAAATAAATGCCACTCAATAAGAGGAATGTTTATTAATATCAATCAAAATGTGATCGCGTGATATTGTTATATATTATATATTGTTTATATGGCAAAGTTGTATTATATTCTTCAATAATAAACTCTTGATTGTCTCTTTTGTTGTATTAACATTTTTACTTTGATGTTTGCTGCTGGTCGTGTGTCATTCATTGTAATGTACAATTAATAAAATATCAGTGCATATATCATCGTAATATGATATCATAGGCTCATGGTTGAGGAATCTAAGGTAGCAATTGGTTGTTATTGATACAAATATTGCTTTTTTATTACCAATCAGCTTCAAGATACTTGGCAGCATTGGTGCATAGAAAATAATTTCTCTAAATCTCTCGATTTTTTCTGTATATTAAATAAAACTATATAACCTAGCAAGGTCTATAAAAATGCTTTGTGAAATAATATATTATTGGACCTTGAGCTTTTGCATTGTATTGAAGTTGACAACTAAAAGTGAAGTGCTGTATCTAGACCTGTGCTTGAGATTCCCAAGCAGTGGTTAAAAGTGAAGTGCTGTATCTAGACCTGTGCTTGAGATGCCCAAGCGAGTGGTTAAAAGTGAAGCGCTGTATCTAGACCTGTGCTTGAGATTCCCAAGCAGTGGTTAAAAGTGAAGTGCTGTATCTAGACCTGTGCTTGAGATTCCCAAGCGAGTGGTTAAAAGTGAAGTGCTGTATCTAGACCTGTGCTTGAGATGCCCAAGCAGTGGTTAAAAGTGAAGCGCTGTATCTAGACCTGTGCTTGAGATGCCCAAGCAAGTGGTTAAAAGTGAAGTGCTGTATCTAGACCTGTGCTTGAGATGCCCAAACAGTGGTTAAAAGTGAAGTGCTGTATCTAGACCTGTGCTTGAGATGCCCAAGCAGTGGTTAAAAGTGAAGGCAAGAGTGACACATTTAATCACTGGCAAATATTTTATTATTACAAGTAATGAACAAACATGATGATCTCATGTAATGGTCATCCATTTATTATGCTCATCTATCCTATGTGGTTTTTAACCTTGACCTTATGACCTAGATACTTTATAGAACAAAATCTAAAATGTACATTAGCTTCAAAAGCATTATATCTTCCTATCTCAGCTGGATGTCGGCGTTCTGCATCATTAACTCGCACACCTACTACTTTACAGGTTGTGGCAGCGGATGAGGCTGTAGCCAATGAGGCGGCAGCAGCCGCTCAAGCCATCAAAGATGAATGTGAAGGCGACCTGGCTAAAGCTATTCCAGCCCTTAATGCTGCCATCGCTGCCTTGAATACTCTAAAACCAGCTGATATCTCTCTTGTTAAATCCATGAAGGTAAAAAGATTAACTCTTGCCCGCTTGTACAGCTTGTCAGTTTCCATAAAAGAGAAAGGTTTAAATTAAATATTAAATTTGTTCCACAATCATTCATTCAGTTTTTAGTGAATCTTACAACATTATATTCCTCTAAATACCCACAACACCTCGATAAGTTGGTAAACTTTGGCCAAGATAAACCACATAGAGAGACAACATAAAACTATTTCCAAGTCATGGCTGTAACAAACATATACATGTAGCCTACATGTAGAATTGTTAGAAAGTTCATATACATGGAGTTAGTCTACACTTATAATACCTTATAGTTACCACAATAAGATTTCTGGGAAGGTGTGAGGTTGCCATTTAGTATACACTATGTTTCCATGGTGCGCAGTACTGCGAAGCAGCCCCCTCCGAAGTCGAGGGGATTGTACGTTTCCATGCTACGCAGTGGTTTTCAGCAAATACCGCAAATTAGCCAGAGAAGAGAAATTGTATAAATCGAATCGCCTGATGGAGAAATAGAATCGATCACGGATACCGAACGTCATAAACGGTCTTTTTATGATTCTGTCGTCATTATACTTTTATTTACAATACACATTCACATGGTTTTACAAACCTTAACACACTTTTTACATTGTAATATATATTTAATAAGTATTTTTTAAGTAATATATTATTTAGACGTTAATTTAGGACTTGCCACCTATTTTTCGAAGTGTTGGCATTGATAACAAAGTCCAGGAAAGTAATCACCTCATCATCCTCGTGAGTGCAGACCATAATTAAATTTAGGTGAAAGAAGATCGGAAGAATAGAAAAAACAAGATTAGCAGGACAACCTTTGTACTAGTTTATGGCCCTCGAAGAATCCGTCTCCACGGCATGAGAGCTATGCGCAGCCACTGCGCAGTCGCTGTTTCCTTGCTGCGAATTTGCACTGGCTTCGCACTGATCAGTGCGCAGTCATTTCAGTGCGAAGATGCCGTTTCCATGATTCGGAGATAGCGCAACTCCGAAGCACTGCGCATCATGGAAACATAGTGTTAGAATAGTCAATAACATTCCTATGCCTAAGCATTGTGCAGCCTGTTCTATTATTTCACCCAGGCTATGTTTGCATGTTACTCAAGCTATGTTTGCGTATTACTCGAGCTATGTTTGCATGTTACTCAGGCTATCTTTGCATGTTACTCAGGCTATCCATGCATGTTACTCAGGCTAAGTCTGCAAGTTACTCAGACTATGTTTGTTGACTTCTGAGACAGATGAGAGATTTTTACCCTATGCTGAAAATTAATGCTGATTTTATCCAACCCAGCTTCTACATAAGTATGAACATTTTTTGGCATTTTAAACTGCATTTTAACTGATGCAGCAAATAACTTTTTGCACGCACTATATTTTGTCTTTAATTATATAAATATATATATGAATAGACCTATATATGTACATATTAGCATCTAGTTCTTAGCCATAATTAATATATTCGTATATTTAGGTTGTTTGTAATTGGTCATGATGTTTTTATCAGTTTGCCGATTTGCCTATAGAACCCGCCGGCTCCGGTGAAACTGGTAATGGAGTCTATCTGTGTAATGCTCGGAATCAAGCCTGAGAGAAAGCCAGATCCAAACAGCGGTAAAATGAGTGATGACTATTGGGGGTCTTCACAGAGGATTCTCGGAGATATGAAGTTTCTTGACAAACTCAAAGCTTATGACAAGGATAACATTCTTCCAGCGATTATGAAAAAGATTCGTTCCACGTAGGTTGGCTTATTCTCTCATGGCTTCACTTTATATCTATCATGATGGGTTTGATGTCAGCATTGTCTGTTCATTCGCTGCCTCATTAGCTGGAATACCTTTGTAATCTTGTTGATTCATAATAACACTTGCATCATGTACTGGAATAACACCTGTATATTGTACTGGAACAACACTTGCATCATGTACTGGAATAATACCTGCATATTGTACTATTGAACTGAAATAACACCTGCATATTGAACTGGAATAACACCTGTATATTGTACTGGAATAGCACCTGTATATTGTACTAGAACAACACCTGCATATTGTACTAGAATAACACCTGCATATTGTACTGGAATAACACATGCATATTGTACTGGAATAGTACCTGTATATTGTACTAGAACAACACCTGCATCATGTACTGGAATAATACCTGCATATTGTACTATTGAACTGAAATAGCACCTGCATATTGAACTGGAATAACACCTGTATATTGTACTGGAATAGCGCCTGTATATTGTACTAGAACAACATCTGCATATTGTACTAGAATAACACCTGCATATTGTACTGGTATAACACCTGCATAGTGTACTGGAACATCACATGCATATTGTACTGGTATAACACCTGCATAGTGTACTGGAACATCACATGCATATTGTACTGGTATAGCACCTGTATAGTGTACTGGAACAACACATGAGTCTTGTACTAAAACTTTTCAACTTTCATGCTCAAGTATTAATACTAGATTTTCAAAAGTTCGACTCGCTTAATACCAACTACTAAACTTACCGTTTCGAACTGAGAAGTTAAATGGATTGAAACGGGAGCCAAAACATTTTTGTACTGAGCTTAGGATATAATTTTAAGGTTTAGTGCTTCAAGAGTCTCTCCAATTGTGCCGACGTGTACTGGTTTACGAGTACAATATCTATTACGCATGGTTATCATCTCAATTAATTCCTACTAGTGTATTGAAAATGCTCTCAATTGGCATCAATAGGCAGTCATTTTGGAACTGAGGCTTTACACAGTCTCTAGAGATCGCTGAATTCAGTTAATAAAAATGTAGATAATGCATTTTTAATTCATAGTAGCATTATATCTCATACTGTTATAGCTAGTCTGGGCTACTTTTGATAGAAACAAAAAGAAGTAATATACTCATAATCTACTATCAGTCAATTTAAACTTTTTGTTGTTGATAAACATAGATGCGTAGATAAAAGGTCAAGTTATCTAGATATCTAAGGTCATCAAACTTCCATAGGGCACTATCATCGCTTAACCGCATGACCTCTAACTTTTAGATACACAAATGATCCTGACTTTGTACCTCAAAAGATAGCTCAAGCTTCTGCCGCGTGTGAAGGTCTGTGTAAATGGGTGTGTGCCATGGACATATATGACTCCGTGGCTAAAATTGTTGCTCCAAAGAAAGCGAAGCTCGCTGAAGCTGAGGGAGAGTTGGCCGTTCAGATGCAGAAGCTGAACAGCAAGAGAGCTCAGCTTAAGGAGGTTTGTTAAGAATAAAGAATAAGAGCGTATGGTAGCCTCTCCATGCACCTCAAGTTTAGCAAAACCATATGGTAACACGCTGTCAAGTTATGAATAAGGGATGTCGACAGTTTTCAAACAGTCGCTATATTTTCACTATATGAAAGATTAGTTGCTCAATATTTTAGTTTAAAGTGTTAAACTGACCTGCTCATGTCTGTAGACCTTGGCGTCTCGAGCTAATGTGTAAGTCATTGCAAACGAACTGTCAGTAAATTAGGCTACCCTGTCACTCCCGAATAATTGTAAGGAAAATGTTAGCCTGGCTTCACTTTCTTTACCTC